>NW_028301536.1:1957500-2307500 GCF_042242905.1 Orbicella faveolata | reverse complement strand
CTGGGAGAACCAACGTTAGCGCAGCAAAAGTTACTCAGACATTTCATCCAGTAGTAAGGTATAGCGATTTTAAGGTGTTGATGATGTCTATGTTTATGGTCTTTTTAGATATTATTTCGCTATTGGCACAGAATCAGGCCGTATATCTTTCTGTATTCCTGACGGTGTCGGAATGAAACCACCAATACAGGTGACCAATGAACTCTTCTTCAAGCTTTGGAACAATCGTATCCTTGTGCATGAAAATCTATTTGCGTTGCATCATCCCGCACTTTGTTTAAAAGGAAGCTTTAATTTGTTTTACGTTTTTTGCTGCAACAAGTCAGGGCGGTTTAAGAGAACGATTCGCACTTCCCGGTGCAAAATTTTTGAAATCTATTTTCAGTTTCGGTGCACGTCACGCTCGTGTCGTATTACGTCGTCACATTTTGGTGACCTCATATGTCGTGGCAACCAGATTTTTTTCGCATATTGTTTCAGTTTCAGCGACCTCACGAAAATAAAACCAACAGATGCGACAATGTTATATCAGTGAGGCATCTAAGCGCTTACAATAGCCACTCCCTGTCAATAGAGTGTGTGCATTGTCACGCAATAAAAGTGGATAAAGTCAAGAAATTATGATATTATAGACGATAAATAAAGAAGACAGTTCTCCGAGTTGAAGGTGTGTGCGTTATTCCAAAGTTGAGATATTCGTCGAAATGTTCCGCACAAAATTAAAGTGCCTGGTATGGAGCCACCATGCTGGAGGACCTCCTTACTCCTCCAATATGGCGGCCGGAAAGACATCTGGAACTTACTTTGGCTATCTAGACAACTGATTATCTGATCCAAACCAAAAAAACATCTACAAAAGCACTTTTCCTAATACTTTAACTCCTAAAATTGCTAAAAATCACGAGATAAGTGTATATTTTTCGACAAACGTGATCTTAGCTTCATGTCACGCACCGCCATGACTCCGAAATTCAAAATGCGCTGCTTTCCAACCGAAGGACGCTATTGAGCTGAAAAGTTGTAAACAGATATAAATTTAGTACTTCTTATGCCTGATGAGGACAAAACCTTTGGGGGCTCTTTAGTTTTGGATTTGAGAATTTGATGACGTCCGCGGCGTGAACACACTCTATAGATTTAGGATAATTCACCCCGGAAGAGGTTCATGGATCATCCGTTCTTAGCTGCAGGCATGATCATTTGTCACTGTGCTGTTTTAAGACGCGTCAGGTTGACCAATATCTGATTTCTGCTAACAATATTAGTGTGCTCTTAAGCAGACGGGTGATGAGAATATAGTCAATTGGCCGACATTATTTTTGAGGTACAATCATACCGTAGCCAGATTCGCAATTCAGAAGCCGTATCTACTGTCCTGGGCAGAGGCTCTCGATGGCGATAACCGTTAGCCATAAAACGAGTCAAAATTTAACCGTTAGGCGAAAAAATTGTTAAGTCAATCGTTAGCCGTAAAAAATGTTAACGATAAAAACATTTTAGCCACGAAAGTGAAAGTCTCAAGATCTCTTGTCAAGACATTTTGTGCCTTGTCTTGTGGCTTGTAAGCTATATTAGTCTACAATTCTTATAACAATACCGTTCTCCGCCCTGGAATGGTACTAAGACCTTAAATATGTTTTATAGTAATCAAATTAACTATTTTAAACACTGAAAGTTAATTTTAAAACAATGGTAATAAATTTCTAATTAAGAGTTCTGCTAACCCGTAAAAAAATTAATTTACCGTTAGCAGTAAAAGCCACCACCCCATTGATACCCTCTGGGCATGATAACTTGCAATATTAAATCACTGATATGATATATCGCTGGATGACGGAATTTGTGTACTGTAAATACCTAATCGTACCTTTTTTGCTGCGCTTCGGCGGCATATCAGACTCATTTCGTCTCGGTGGATATTTTAACTGGACTGCATCTCGCCAGAATAGAAACCATGGCTCGACCAAACTGCCCGAAATGCCGTCGAAACATGCCGGAAAGGTACAATTTGTTGAAAATACATTTCTTTTAATTTAATGTTTTTGAGAAAGTGGGTCTTTGTCGAAACAATCTGTTTTCATTGCCTGATCGTTTTGTTGGTGCTTAAACCAACAAGGATCACTTTAAGCATGGATTGCTCCGCCAGTATGATTCCGAACGGGAGTCCTGTGAGTCGAGTTCAACGCTTAGACGCGCGTCTAACCCCCTCCCCCTTGCCCTCCTCCTCTCCCTACTCCTCCCCCTTAGAGTTCGCGTCACTATTTTAGTTCTCGTGTCTTTTTACGCTTCTCAATCGAAAGAGTATGCGAAAAGAAAACTCAAGTTGTGGTTGGGTTGTCTACATCCTCACGTCATATTTACGTCATATGACAATCTGTCTTCTTTGAATATCCTAAAATACTTGGATCATTCTTTTTACAAAAAAAAATGAAATGCTTTTTGCAAGGTGACAGGTTCCAGTTGAAATTGATATCATATTTTCGAGAAAATTTAACTAAAATACGTTTGAAAAAATTTTTTGCGCATGTAAATGTATTTAAGATAAAAGTCTTAAAACGTTTTTTAAAAGTAAGGGTTACGCAAAACATGTAAGCTGGACTTGAAATTAACCTACAGCAGAATAACTTCAGTAATCTGTAAACCGCTAATAAATGCCTTTTATGTAAACAATTCAGGATGGAAGATTATGTGAGCCCATTTCACAATAAATCCAAAATGATACACGTAGATAGGTTAAAAACAAGCATTTCATAATTTCAGGTTTTTTTGGAAAGTGTGAAAAAATGACACTTGAAAATTTCGTTTTCTAATTTCCTCGTGCAAGGTCTGATTTTATGAATTATTTACGGGTATCCAGTGTTTTACTTTCCAAAGCGAACAGTGTAAAACAAACCTGACAATAAAGATCACTCCATGCAAGGATTACAAGTTGGTCTTCAGGCTTTTATTTCAACTGATTGGTGAGGTGAGCACAACTTGTCTTGTATTGTAAGGCTTAATTTTATAATTTTCACGGGTTGCACTAAGTAGGAAAAATATTGAGAGAATATCAGTATTTGCGGTAACTAGAAACATTTGTTTGTCTCTTTTTGTGTTGGATCGATTTAAGGATTATATATATAGGTAAAGACAGAAAACAAGTTAAGACGCAATTTTTTTCATTTGTCGTTCACCGTAAATGTCATTCTTCAACTCTCTGTTTGAGAAGCTTATTCACAAATGGACCTGAATGAATTTACTCATGAAAAGTTTCCAAAGGTGATTTGTACATTCCAATATTTTATAGATTGAGTGATTCGGAAATGTCAAGTACAAAATTGAGAAATTGAACTTGCAATTGCACACCCGAAATGAATTCGGCCCTTTTACAGCAAGCACTATTTTACCATTTATTTATTTAGTCGATCAGACCTAAAGATATAATGCACAGGTTCAGAATACTAATTTGCTCAAACTTGGCTTTTTCGAGTCCCTACCCTTCCTCGTAATAACACAAGGCCAGGAGCCATAATCGGGGACGGAGACCGTAAGCGCGCGCCATTTCTAGTATTGGGGCTGTCCCTATGATACGGGACGATTTTTCTATTTTTAGGACAAATTGCGCCATCATGTGCGTCACACGCGCATACATGCTGCCAGGATTTTTTGCGGATGTAGCGCGGGGAAATGGCGTCCAAAATTCCACAAATGTTTAATGCTTTTGGCCCACAAATCAATACGTTCATGTCTGTTGGAATTTTGCTTCACTATTTTCGTCGTAAGCTGCTCCAGTTTGAGTGAAGTAAGACAGTGTTTAATTTAGTTATGTCCAGCTTTATATCACTGACCAAGTTGTGTTCCGCTGCTTCTTTTACAAGACCTCCACATTACTCCGCTCTAAGTTTCACATATGTTGAAGATTAACAGCTTTTCCATAACACAGAAAAACATTAGTTGGATATGTTTAGATATAGCAGCGTTTCAGGACTTCAGAGTTTCCCTCCTCTTGCCAGACGCTTGCGACGATTTCGCCAGAGTATATCTCGACCGAAATGTAAAACAAAGTAATTGCAAGTTTGAGTTTCGCCTGAATTGTAAGCAACGCTTGATATTTTATCAAGGCCCAATAAGTGGCAATAAAGTTTATGTCTGTAGATGCTGCTCAGTTTTGTTTGTGTAAAAATCCAATAAATTGTCTGTTGTCGATGAAGAAGAGCGCACGCCGATGCGTGTTTTGTACAGTCAATATAACATGACGAATTGGACTTCTGCACTTTCGTGTGAAATTGAAAACATACATCGAACTCATATAATATCTCTTGTTCTTAAATATTTTTAAGGTTGATAAATGTTTGAGAACATATTAAAAGCTTAGCTGAAAATATGTGAATACAGCGGAAATAATCAGCAAAGTTACGATGACGAGTTCTTTAATCAACTCGAATAACGATTTCGATTTCGTTGGTTGAGTTATTGAAACCCCTTGTCTATTTTATTTTCGCAGTGTAAAATTTTACTATGCTAAAGAAACACACATGAGGTTAGTAGCCTTTTGGCGTTGGTGAAAACTGTTGCAGCATCTCAGCACAAAAGATAACGAAAGAAATCTTTGTCAAGATTTGTTGACAATTGAAAACACCGACTCGGATTTGAAAGTGCTCGCGCTGCACTATGCAAATGAGCTACTTAACGTACGCGTCAGACTTTCCTTTCAAAAACTTTTTCAAATTCGCCAAACAAACAGAAACAACGAGAAACTATCAAAAACAGGGTTTGGTTATGATTAAGCATTGTTTGGGAAACGAACAAATTAACTCGATACCAGGGTAAAGAGTTTTTTTGCATAACTTTTCTTTACAGAACAAACGCAAAATCTTACTCGTACAACTAGCGCGAGCAGATACTATCCATTCACAGCGCGAAACTGAGACTTGTTTTCGACCCTGAAAAACTCACCTTTTCTATAAGCTCAGAGCATAAAACTACATATAAGAGCCCTGGTTCTTATTCCCTGCCTTATTCCTTGCCATCGCTGTGAAAAATCTGCAAGAGAATCTCGCAACTCTCACCATTATTTTATCACGCAACATGACAACATCCACGCGAGAGCCCCCGACATATGCGTGGATCCGCGCGGATATATGACGTCAGGATGGCGCAATTTGTTCTAAAAATAGAAAAATTGTCCCATATCATAGGTGAGCGCGGATCCCAAGACTTCTCCGTCCCTTATTATGGCTCCTGAAAAAGCTTATTACGTAATACGGCAAAAATTCTACACTCAGCCTTATTTGATTTATTTTTCAGTTACAAGACTTACTTCGGAAAGCGTCATGAACTACGCAGAAGAAATTTTACATGCTATCTTTTTAGCCATAGTTGTTGCAAATTTCCTTCTCAACACTAGTCGTGCCTTAAAAGCCATCGACTTATGCAGAGAAAGCTTAGTTTTGCTCAGTAACAAAGTGCTGAGTGTAAAGAAGCCATTACAGCGAACAATTTACAGACAAATCTATCATACCATGTTTGAGGCGTACCGTCGTGTTAGCGATCACTCAAATGCAATAGCGTGCGGCTGGAAACTTCTCACCATTCTCCGCGAGTGTGGTGATACTGTCCAAGAAGGTATGCTTAGCATAAATTTGGCACAGATATATCGGAATCAATTTATGTATGCTGAGGCAAAAGAACTTTATGAGAGAGCGGTCACTATGATGCAAAAAACTGGTAACAGGAGAGGAAAAGCAGTGGCTTATGGAGGCCTAGGAGCTGTGTTCATTTCTCTCGGTAAATATGTCAAGGCTAAAGAATATTATGAAAAGGCATTTGCGATCAGCATGGAAATTGGTGACAGAGCGAATGAAGGATCATCGTATGGAAACTTAGGAACTGTGTTTCGTTGTCTCGGTGAATATGTCAAGGCTAAAGAATATTATGAAAAAGCACTTGCGATCAGCATGGAAATTTGTGACAGAGCGAAAGAACGAACATGGTATGGAAACCTAGGAACTGTGTTTCGCTGTCTCGGTGAATATGTCAAGGCTAAAGAATATTATGAAAAAGCACTTGCGATCAGCATGGAAATTGGTGACAGAGAAGGAGAAGGAACATGGTATGGAAACTTAGGAGATGTGTTTCGTTGTCTCGGTGAATATGTCAAGGCTAAAGAATATTATGAAAAGGCACTTGCGATCAGCATGGAAATTGGTGACAGAGCGAATGAAGGATCATGTTATGGAAACTTAGGAGCTGTGTTCATTTCTCTCGGTAAATATGTCAAGGCTAAAGAATATTATGAAAAGGCACTTGCGATCAGCATGGAAATTGGTCACAGAGCGAATGAAGGATCATGTTATGGAAACTTAGGAACTGTGTTTCGTTGTCTCGGTGAATATGTCAAGGCTAAAAAATATTTTGAAAAAGCACTTGCGATCAGCATGGAAATTGGTGAGAGAGCGAAAGAAGGATCATTGTATGGAAACTTAGGAAATGTGTTTTGTCGTCTCGGTGAATATGTCAAGGCTAAAGAATATTATCAAAAAGCACTTGCGATCAGCATGGAAATTGGTGACAGAGAAGGAGAAGGAACATGGTATGGAAACTTAGGAAATGTGTTTCACTGTCTCGGTGAATATGTCAAGGCTAAAGAATATTATGAAAAAGCACTTGCGATCAGCATGGAAATTGGTCACAGAGCGAATGAAGGATCATTGTATGGAAACTTAGGAAATGTGTTTTGTTGTCTCGGTGAATATGTCAAGGCTAAAGAATATTATGAAAAAGCACTTGCGATCAGCATGGAAATTGGTCACAGAGCGAATGAAGGATCATGTTATGGAAACTTAGGAACTGTGTTTCGTTCTCTCGGTGAATATGTCAAGGCTAAAGAATATTATGAAAAAGCACTTGCGATCAGCACGGAAATTGGTGACAGAGCGACAGAAGGATCATCGTATGGAAACTTAGGAAATGTGTTTCGTTCTCTCGGTGAATATGTCAAGGCTAAAGAATATTATGAAAAAGCACTTGCGATCAGCATGGAAATTGGTCACAGAGCGAATGAAGGATCATTGTATGGAAACTTAGGAAATGTGTTTGACTGTCTCGGTGAATATGTCAAGGCTAAAGAATATTATGAAAAAGCACTTGCGATCAGCATGGAAATTGGTGACAGAGCGAATGAAGGATCATGGTATGGAAACTTAGGAAATGTGTTTGACTGTCTCGGTGAATATGTCAAGGCTAAAGAATATTATGAAAAAGCACTTGCGATCAGCATGGAAATTGGTGACAGAGCGAATGAAGGAACACAGTATGGAAACTTAGCAAATGTGTTTCGCTGTCTCGGTGAATATGTCAAGGCTAAAGAATATTATGAAAAAGCACTTGCGATCAGCATGGAAATTGGTGACAGAGCGAATGAAGGAACACAGTATGGAAACTTAGGAAATGTGTTTGACTGTCTCGGTGAATATGTCAAGGCTAAAGAATATTATGAAAAAGCACTTGCGATCAGTAGGGAAATTGGTGACCAGACAGACCAAGCACGCACCTACCTATCCCTGGCAACTGTGTTTCTTGATCTTAGGGACTATAGGCAGAGTAAATTATCTTGTGACAATGCGCTTGAGATCATCATGAAAATTGGTGATAAAGAAGGACAAGCAAGATATCACTTAACAGAAGGCAATTTTCACAAATCCCTTGGTGCTAAAGATAAAGCTAAAGCCTGCTATGAGAAAGGACTTGCGATTGCAGTTGAAATTGGTAACAGAAGATTAGAAGCATCAAGCTACCTCAGCCTTGGGAAAGTGTTTCAATCTGGCGGTGAACATGACATGGCCGAGGAATATCTTGACAAGGCACTCTCCATGAGTGAAAATATTGGAGAAGCTGAAATTGAGTTTTCTTGCTATTGTCATCTTTCACTGACGAAGTTAGGACAACACAATTTTCAGGAAGCTCATTCCTTTTTGTTACGAAGTATTGAAAAATCCGAAAAAATGCGAGGTTTTCTTCAAGGCAGCGATCAAATTAAGATATGCTTTGCAGACACGCATATTTTTCCCTATCAGCTGCTCACTGAATTGTTTCGTCTCGCTGCAAATCCTAAGGATGCTCTTTATGTTGCAGAGCTTGGACGAGCTAGAGCCTTAGCGGACTTGATGGCAACTCAGTACTCTGTTGAAAATCGTATATCAGCTGACCCGCAATCATGGGTTGTTGTTGAAAATGTCATGAAGAAAGAAAGTAACTCTACTTGTCTGTACATTTCTTATTTTGAACAAACAGTGTTTTTGTGGATTCTCAAGACAAGCGGAGTCATTCAGTTCCGAAAACTTGATGTGGATAAAAAGACTCTTCACACAAGATTAACAAAGGTTGCTGAAGATTTGGATGAATTTTTCGCTATCATGGCTGAAAGCTTCCAAGACTTTGGCAATTTACCCGAGGAGGTGTGCGAAGATCGATCCTTGAATGGCAATGACATTGAAACAAATCCTGAATCTTGTCAAGAAGAGAACCTCACAACTTTGCGACAAGATAAGCCTGGGAATACGGATGATCCCGAACCGAGTCTAACTTTGTTCTACGAACTGCTCGTCAATCCTGTATCCGACTTACTTGATCAACCTGAAATCATCATTGTTCCTGATCGCAACCTGTACCGTGTTCCATTTCCAGCTTTACTCAATGGAAGTAGGAAATATTTATCGGAGCGTTTCAGAATCCGCGTGGTTCCTTCTTTGTCGACTCTGAAGCTCATTCAGGACAGTCCTGCAGACTATCACTGTGAGACTGGTGCTCTGGTAGTGGGTGATCCTGATGTTGGTGTGGTGATTTACAGAGAAGAAGTCAATAAAAATTTCGTACCTTTGCCTGGTGCAAGAAAGGAAGCAGAGATGATCGCACGACGGCTGGGCGTTTGGCCTTTGTTAGGACAGGACGCAACCAAGCAAGCGGTACTTGAGAAGCTAAATTCAGTGAGTCTGATACATATTGCTGCACATGGTAATGCTGAAAGAGGAGAAATTGCTCTTTCTCCTCCACGTTCCACCACCGGGGTTCCACTAGAAGACGACTACCTTTTGAAAGTGTCCGACATTTCAAAAGTGAAAGTGCGAGCTAAACTGGTGGTACTAAGCTGTTGTCACAGTGGCCGTGGACAAATTAGAGCCGAGGGAGTTGTTGGAATCGCTCGCGCGTTTCTAGGAGCCGGTGCACGCTCAGTGTTGGTGGCACTGTGGGCTCTAGACGACAGTACAACAAAGAAGTTGATGAGTCGCTTTTACGAGCACCTTGTTCGTGGAGAAAGTGTCAGTGTATCTCTTCACGCGGCCATGAAGTGGTTGAGAGATCACGGCTTTACCAAGGTTTCCAGCTGGGCACCGTTCATGCTGATTGGAGATGACGTGACATTTGCGTTTGAAAAATAAAGGTATGTTTCCACTAGCGAAGAAAAGATTTTAGGAATGTGCTTCGTTGGTTACCAATATTACTTAAAAGAACGCTACTTTCAGTTTCTGCTTTTGTGTTTAAAAGGGCAAAATCCAGCTGTGTTGTATGTAAAGCAGCTACAGTGTATCAACATATTTCAATTCCAATTACTGAGAAAATGTTTTCTTTTAACAAAAAACTTTCTTGTAAGGCAATCAGATCCCTTATTCTTGTGATTTATCTACCTAACATTTGGTTCTTACGTTTAAGAGATGATAGGGCGCGTATACCTTCAGTTCAAGAAACAAACTGTATTCATCATCTGCGAATATATTACGACAATGAACACACAAATAATCGATCAGCTCACAGTTGACTTGATAACTCAGTTGGTAAAGCACTGCACCGATATAGTAGCGGTCATAGTTTTGAATCCCGTTCGAGCTTGACTTTTGCCTCAATTTTTTTTTTCAGGCTTTATTCTCTGCTAAAGAGAAATTAATGTTATGCAATGGTTAGTAGACTTTAAGAGAATATCTTCAAATTGTTCTTTTTTGTTGTTATAGGAAGCAAAGATTTCGTCAGTGGAGTATTCCATAGAAATTAAACATCAAGAAATGAACCAAGAAACTTCTGCAAGGACATTGGAAATAGAAAAGACAAGTTTGCTTTGATTTTCTTTCGTTGCCATTGTCTAATACAAGTACAACTGGTTTTCTTTTTTCATAGAAGCAGTAGAGAAACGAACGTTTTTTTTTTTTTGCCGTGGTTGCAAACGAATTTTTATAATGTTGTTGTCGAAATTAATCAAGCATATCTCTTACAAAGGTTAGGATCTGTCGAGCGACTTTGTTACCTAACATTGATGCAAAGTTTCTCAGTTCGATGGGGCGGACGGAGGGGTCTCCAAGTGAAAGAGGCGGGGATGTTTTATGTTGTCTCTTTTAGGGAATTTTCTTGCGAACTTTTTTCAACACTTGGGCCAATTTGCTCAGCAATCATTGAATTCTGAGGGTTTGTAAAAATTTCATCTTACTGTGTAAGTGGTTTAAATCGACCAGTCATGGAAGTACTTAAACCTCTTCACAGAAGAAAGTCTTGAATGAAATTGTCACGAAAGTCATTAAAGTTCTGATTTGCCTTTTTAGATGTTACATCTTTAAGGGGTAAAATATAGCTTGAGCCACACCCGAGGTATTTAGGGGTTTTAACATTCAATTTTCTTTCGAGAAACTTCCACGCCCCTTTCACGTGTTTATCTCCCTTAGCGAGCCAATCGACTGATTGGTTTTCTAAGAGGATGGAAAAAGTTTCTACTTGTTCAAAATAAGGAATAATAACAATTTAGACTTTGTTAGGCGCAGATATACTGTTCAGTTGCGAATGTAAATTACTTAGAACCTGTGATTCATTAACAAATGTAAACGTGTAAGATAAAATGACATTACTTTAAAATAAATCATTGGATAAGGGACAAAATTAAAAAAAGAATTATCAAAAAGCTCTTTTAAGCAAGAAAGTCTTAATAAGTCAATTGCGCAGGCATTGCTAGCGTCAGCTTGATTGTACATATGACTATTGTTTTTACCTTTTAGCACAACGTGTGATTATTTTAGATTGTATTTCATGATTCTTGCTTATATATAGAAATTTTGAAACATTTACGCATATCATAATTATAATATCACTTTTAATTTGATTGTCTCTGGAATACTTTTGTGTCATCGTATCTTTCCTGTGATGTCACACCTCACATATAGCCAAGAGTATTACACAATAAATTTCTATTGCATTACATTGAATTGTATTGTTTTGTATTATTTTGTAGTTCGTCATCGCAAGATTCCGCAATTCAAATATACGATCTTTCATATATTCTCATTTATTTTTGTTTTCTTGTCCGCATTTTAACATTTCGTTCTCACAATGCCAACTACTAAAATGAAAATAAATAAATAAATAAAATAAAAACGACATCTAAGTATGAAGCTTTTATTATCACAATTATTGTACATACGAGTATCGCCAGCCTCGATACCTATTGCTTAAGAAGAAGCATATTACAACAGTCACATGTAAAAAATATATTGCGTGACACGAGTTGACCACCTTCCCATTTCTTTCTTAGTTTTGTGTTTTACAACTTTTTACATCGATTTGTGCAACTTCGACGATAGCAAGCAATGAAAGTGTCACCTAGTTCTTGCAAAATTTAGCTGCAATGAGGTAAGAAATTAATTATGCAGTCTTCGGGGCCAAATAACTGTTTAGGAATTACCAATTAGGAGCTATTCCAGCTTGCGTCATAAAGACTAACTCCAGACCGACACAGCGTATCTTGATCTGTTTCTTGAAAAATAAAAACTATCTTGCTTGACTCTTGTTAAGCTGGTAACTTTACCAAGACCCTCATGGGGAGCATAAACAGGAGAGCGCCAACAAAGTAACACCAGAAGGGCCCTACACACCAGTAGACTGAGGGACACAAATAGAGTATGAATGAATTATGCGTTCACTAAATAAAGATAGAAAAGAAATAAATAAACAAGCAAACAAACAAACAAGCAAAAAACAGTAAACAATAAACAGACGAGGCGACAAAAAAGACGAATACATGGACGGACGCATTCAGGAAGTATAAACGCACCAAACACAAGAGTGTATAATGAGAACAACAATGGCTGTACATGTGCGTACATGTGGAGCCACTCTGGGCAAAATGACTAAGTTTGCGTAGTCTAGGGAACGCGAACGACGGCGGCCAATTTTTCGTATTCCCATTTAGAATTGAACGCTGCTATACATCATTAGCCTGAACAAGTTTTAACAGCCACAGGCGTTCTCAACAGATCCTGACAATGATTGGGACTTTCAAAGGTAAAATCTACAGTCGTTTTTCACAAGATGTCATTCGGTTTTTCCGTCGTCATGTTTAAGTTGTTTTTGAGGGGAACACGTAGTATTTCTAGTTAATGTATAAAATAAGGTGGCGTAGTAACTTCGCGTGCAGTCCAACTGGACTGCCAATCAGAACGGACGGCTTACCTGTACAGCTCACGACAGGACCAATCGCTCGTGCCAAGGCCCCAAGGGATCTGAAAATTCCCATGACTTTCCCCTTCTGATCAGCATTTCCTAAGTATGTAAATGTTAAATTAAACTAAAATATAAATAACAACAAAACGTTTGGCATCACAACCCTTCACTCCTCTCCACTCTAAAAAAGCCAACCTCGACAACAAACATTGTCATAAACTGTTTGTGTTAGCACAGAACAGAAGATTTACTATAACTGTCAATTCTATCAACTAAAGCACGACCATTAATAATTTTCATGATTTCTGCGAGACAAACATTTTGGTCAGTGCAAATCAAGGCACTTGATAGGCTGCCCTTGAGCCTTGTAGTGGCCCGAGCGTATCTCCAGTTTCTGAACATGAAGTGACCAGGAGTACTGTAATTCCACCCCCAACCCCCTGAATGAGATGCAAGTCCATTGCAGGGTTCCCTGGCATAAATTCACTGCTATCTATTTATACACCTGACAGGGGAGAGGCACCGTGACAGTCAAGTGTCTTGCCCAAGAACACAACACACTGATCAATGCAAGAATTCCAACTCAGAGTGCTTGGCGCAGACTAGTGAGCTAACTTTGCCTTTCTCAAAATTGGGCCACTCATTCCTTACAGTGATTAGAGAGGTTAGGAAAAGCCAATTAGATTTTGTGTATTTAAATGTATTTTACAGTGTCCCCATATGTTTTAGTATTTTTAGTGCTCTATTAATCTTGAGATTGAAATAAAGAAGCTATTCAATCATTTGTCTTACCGTGATGAGAGATCATAGTTGTCAGACAAGGTACTACTGTTGCTGACCCTAAAAAGGAAAAGTTAACCAAAAGATACTCTAACTTACAGTTACAGTGAAACTCGTCGTTGGGATGATACTTGTTAAATTTTGTTATCAATTTCTTTTAAATTTCTCCTGGGAGGGAAGGGAGCAGAGCCTGGTGAAACTTACAGTATTACGAGTCCTTGTGGCTGTATAACAGACAAGCCCTGTAAAGCCAGCTTTTTTCACCAGTAAAGGCATCAACAAAACTTTGCCAATTGCGTACTGTCTGGCATCACATTTTCAGCACTAAGCCAGTGCATTCAACTGCGGTTGCATGGCATAAATAAAATACCTCAAGATTATCTACTTGTACATAATGAGAAGACTGAAGAATAAAATCATCTGCTCTCAAAGAGTTAAGTATCATTGAAAAAAGGACTTACCAAAGGAGAACAATGTTAGCCCCATGTAAAGAGTGGGGATAGTCTTTGCCAAGCCTACAATAGCCATTGCTGGCATTATCGCTGCCATACCCTGCAGGATGTTAATGAAAAAAGGAAGAATGAGAAAAAGAAAGAAAAATGGAAGGAAGGAAGAACGAATAAGAGATAGGATGGAAGCGAAGTTAAGAGTAAAGGTGTAAGGGTGGGAGGAAGGAGGGAGGTTCAGAGAAGGTGGGAGAGAGGAGAGAGGAAGGGACGGTCAGGGAGAGAGGGAGGAGGGAAGAAGGGAGGTTAAGGGAAGGAGGGAGGGTGGTTCAGAGAGGGAGGGAAAGAGGAGAGAGGAAGAGAGGGTTAGGGAAGGAGGGTGGAGGGAAGGAGTGAGGGAGGGAGGAGGAGGGAGGAAGGGAGGTTAAGGGAAAGAGGGAGGGTGGTTCAGAGAGGGAGGGAAAGAGGAGAGAGGAAGAGAGGGTTAGGGAAGGAGGGTGGAGGGAAGGAGAGAGGGAGGGAGGAGGAGGGAAGAAGGGAGGTTAAGGGAAGGAGGGAGGGTGGTTCAGAGAGGGAGAGAAAGAGGAGAGAGGAAGGGAGGGTTAGGGAAGGAGGGTGGAGGGAAGGAGAGAGGGAGGGAGGAGGAGGGAGGAAGGGAGGTTAAGGGAAGGAGGGAGGGTGGTTCAGAGAGGGAGGGAAAGAGGAGAGAGGAAGAGAGGGTTAGGGAAGGAGGGTGGAGGGAAGGAGAGAGGGAGGGAGGAGGAGGGAGGAAGGGAGGTTAAGGGAAGGAAAGAGGGTGGTTCAGAGAGGGAGGCAAAGAGGAGAGAGGAAGAGAGGGTTAGGGAAGGAGGGTGGAGGGAAGGAGAGAGGGAGGGAGGAGAGGGAAGAAGGGAGGTTAAGGGAAGGAGGGAGGGTGGTTCAGAGAGGGAGGGAAAGAGGAGAGAGGAAGAGAGGGTTAGGGAAGGAGGGTGAAGGGAAGGAGAGAGGGAGGGAGGAGGAGGGAGGAAGGGAGGTTAAGGGAAGGAGGGAGGGTGGTTCAGAGAGGGAGGGAAAGAGGAGAGAGGAAGAGAGGGTTAGGGAAGGAGGGTGGAGGGAAGGAGAGAGGGACGAAGGAGGAGGGAGGAAGGGAGGTTGAGGGAAGGAGGGAGGGTGGTTCAGAGAGGAAGGGGAAAGAGGAGAGAGGAAGGGAGGGTCAGGGAGAGAGGGAGGAGGGAAGAAGGGAGGTTAAGGGAAGGAGGGAGGGTGGTTCAGAGAGGGAGGGAAAGAGGAGAGAGGAAGAGAGGGTTAGGGAAGGAGGGTGGAAGGAAGGAGAGAGGGAGGGAGGAGGAGGGAGGAAGGGAGGTTAAGGGAAGGAGGGAGGGTGGTTCAGAGATGGAGGGAAAGAGGAGAGAAGGAGGGAGGAGGAGGGAGGAAGGGAGGTTAAGAGAAGGAGGGACGGTGGTTCAGAGATGGAGGGAAAGAGGAGAGAGGGAGGGAGGAGGAGGGAGGAAGGGAGGTTAAGGGAAGGAGGGAGGGTGGTTCAGAGAGGGAGGGAAAGAGGAGAGAGGAAGAGAGGGTTAAGGAAGGAGGGTGGAGGGAAGGAGAGAGGGAGGGAGGAGGAGGGAGGAAGGGAGGTTAAGGGAAGGAGGGAGGGTGGTTCAGAGAGGGAGGGAAAGAGGAGAGAGGAAGGGAGGGTCAGGGAGAGAGGGAGGAGGGAAGAAGGGAGGTTAAGGGAAGGAGGGAGGGTGGTTCAGAGAGGGAGGGAAAGAGGAGAGAGGAAGGGAGGGTCAGGGAGAGAGGGAGGAGGGAAGAAGGGAGGTTAAGGGAAGGAGGGAGGGTGGTTCAGAGAGGGAGGGAAAGAGGAGAGAGGAAGAGAGGGTTAGGGAAGGAGGGTGGAGGGAAGGAGAGAGGGAGGGAGGAGGAGGGAGGAAGGGAGGTTAAGGGAAGGAGGGAGGGTGGTTCAGAGAGGGAGGGAAAGAGGAGAGAGGAAGAGAGGGTTAGGGAAGGAGGGTGGAGGGAAGGAGAGAGGGAGGGAGGAGGAGGGAGGAAGGGAGGTTAAGGGAAGGAGGGAGGGTGGTTCAGAGAGGGAGGGAAAGAGGAGAGAGGAAGAGAGGGTTAGGGAAGGAGGGTGGAGGGAAGGAGAGAGGGAGGGAGGAGGAGGGAGGAAGGGAGGTTAAGGGAAGGAGGGAGGGTGGTTCAGAGAGGGAGGGAAAGAGGAGAGAGGAAGGGAGGGTCAGGGAGAGAGGGAGGAGGGAAGAAGGGAGGTTAAGGGAAGGAGGGAGGGTGGTTCAGAGAGGGAGGGAAAGAGGAGAGAGGAAGAGAGGGTTAGGGAAGGAGGGTGGAGGGAAGGAGAGAGGGAGGGAGGAGGAGGGAGGAAGGGAGGTTAAGGGAAGGAGGGAGGGTGGTTTAGAGAAGGAGGGAAAGAGGAGAGAGGAAGAGAGGGTTAGGGAAGGAGGGTGGAGGGAAGGAGAGAGGGAGGGAGGAGGAGGGAGGAAGGGAGGTTAAGGGAAGGAGGGAGGGTGGTTCAGAGAGGGAGGGAAAGAGGAGAGAGGAAGAGAGGGTTAGGGAAGGAGGGTGGAGGGAAGGAGAGAGGGAGGGAGGAGGAGGGAGGAAGGGAGGTTAAGGGAAGGAGGGAGGGTGGTTCAGAGAGGGAGGGAAAGAGGAGAGAGGAAGAGAGGGTTAGGGAAGGAGGGTGGAGGGAAGGAGAGAGGGAGGGAGGAGGAGGGAGGAAGGGAGGTTAAGGGAAGGAGGGAGGGTGGTTTAGAGAGGGAAGGAAAGAGGAGAGAGGAAGAGAGGGTTAGGGAAGGAGGGTGGAGGGAAGGAGAGAGGGAGGGAGGAGGAGGGATGAAGGGAGGTTAAGGGAAGAAGGGAGGGTGGTTCAGAGAGGGAGGGAAAGAGGATAGAGGAAGGGAGGAGGAGGGAGGAAGGGAGGTTAAGGGAAGGAGGGAGGGTGGTTCAGAGATGGAGGGAAAGAGGAGAGAGGAAGGGAGGAGGAGGGAGGGAGGGAGGGTGGTTCAGAGATGGAGGGAAAGAGGAGAGAGGAAGAGAGGGTTAGGGAAGGAGGGTGGAGGGAAGGAGAGAGGGAGGGAGGAGGAGGGAGGAAGGGAGGTTAAGGGAAGGAGGGAGGGTGGTTCAGAGAGGGAGGGAAAGAGGAGAGAGGAAGAGAGGGTTAGGGAAGGAGGGTGGAGGGAAGGAGAGAGGGAGGGAGGAGGAGGGAGGAAGGGAGGTTAAGGGAAGGAGGGAGGGTGGTTCAGAGAGGGAGGGAAAGAGGAGAGAGGAAGACAGGGTTAGGGAAGGAGGGTGGAGGGAAGGAGAGAGGGACGAAGGAGGAGGGAGGAAGGGAGGTTAAGGGAAGGAGGGAGGGTGGTTCAGAGAGGGAGGGAAAGAGGAGAGAGGAAGAGAGGGTTAGGGAAGGAGGGTGGAGGGAAGGAGAGAGGGAGGGAGGAGGAGGGAGGAAGGGAGGTTAAGGGAAGGAGGGAGGGTGGTTCAGAGAGGGAGGGAAAGAGGAGAGAGGAAGAGAGGGTTAGGGAAGGAGGGTGGAGGGAAGGAGAGAGGGACGAAGGAGGAGGGAGGAAGGGAGGTTAAGGGAAGGAGGGAGGGTGGTTCAGAGATGGAGGGAAAGAGGAGAGAGGAAGAGAGGGTTAGGGAAGGAGGGTGAAGGGAAGGAGAGAGGGAGGGAGGAGGAGGGAGGAAGGGTCAGGAGAGGAGAGAGAGGAGAGAGGGAGAGGGAGGGTTAGGGAAGAAGAGAGGGAGGAGAGAAGAAGGATGTTCAGAACCATTGTCAGAAAAATGCAGAGCAGTAGTTTTCTAAGCAAGCAAATCTGTTGATACTGAATGACCTTTGTCTGTCAATCCTAAATACTGACATGTCTAAGACATTCCCTGTGCTTTTTCTGCCAGTCAAAATCAACAGTTACATAACTTCTACAGCATAAATGACAAAAGATGCTGCCTCATTAACACTTGCACTCCTGATCAATATAATGCACTCTGGCTAGTGTAAAAGAAAACATTTGTGAACTGAAATGTGATTGGCATCCAGTTCCACCTTAAGAGCTGTCTTCTTTTCTGTTCCTGGAGCTTGTCTACGGACATAACCACCTAACAAGGATAAAACAAGAAAAGTCAACAAAGAACTTGATGAATTTATAATCAATTTAAGCAAGGAAATATGCTCTGATAACTCTCCTCAAGAACCATGGCTCAGACACATGTAGCTGAGTGTTTATGTCTATATGTTGGTTAAACAAAAATTTCCTTTTTCATACTGTAGTAGTATTTACAATATTATGTCGCAAATGTTCACTTTGAAATAATTATACATTGTATAACACAATACACTCCTGTGTTTTCTGAGTAATTTGAATATCACATCTTATGCTGTGACTGAGACATTAATTAACACATCATACTTTAACAGCAGTTAGCAAAATAATTAAGCTGTGGCTAAGCCCAGTTTGAATTTCATTTAAGAAATAGAAAATGTGTACCATGTTTCTCTCGAGTTATGAATGTAGAAACACGAGTGGAAGTTTGGGAGAATGAGAAATGCTGTGGGAACATGAGACATAGGCAACAGTGGCAGATCTATGGGAGAGGCCTGGGGGACCCGGGCCCTCAAGTAAAACAAAACCAGGCCCCTCCCCTTAGCTTAAAGTCTGGATCCGCCACTGGCCGAGTATAATATTCCACAGCTTTTAGGGTTCTCCCAAACTTTCCCAAGTCTTTCTTATCTATAACTTGATAGAAACACAGAGAACATGTTTTCTATTTCTTTCAGAAAACACCGTGATGAAAAAGGGAAAGAACTCAATGTATACTTTGATCATCAAAATGTATATTCTCTTTGCTCGCGCCATCATTACATATAACTGGAATATTTTGCCTAATTGCCATCTGCAGAGTTCTTATAACCCTATGGAATAATTCAATAATGCCTTGCACAATGGCCATGGTGATTCCTATGAAGAAAAACATCATTCCTTGCTGCATGCTAAAAAAATAAATACATTCATGAATACCATATTACAAAGCTTGCAGACATGCCATGCGGCCTCTCCAAGGCACAGTCATGACCAATGTAAAACAAAGTTCCACTGTGTAATTTTCAGTAAATACTTCGCTTACTTTTGGTACACACATACCTTGAATACTTGAAGTTCTTGTGCGTCAAAAATGTTAGCGTAAACTCAAGTCCAGAGAAGAAAAATAGAAATAGAAAATACACCAAGCCAAGGCCACGAACTGTATTTAGATCTAGAAAATACAACAAATCACAGCCACCTCATTCAAGATATCAAGATTGCTAATTATTGGAGTTGATCAGGCTTACAGGCCAGGTTATGCAGCACCATCATGAAACTGAGCTTTGAGTGGTGCATTCTAATCCTCCATAATTTGTTCTATTGCTCTGGCACAAAGTTGTTCTTTCTGTAATCAGCTGTTTTATGGTTCTCCTGTTGCATGGTTTTTGACTGCAGGTATATCCATCCTTCAAGAATCAAAATTTTACTATCCCGTTGATGTTATCTGGATGAAGTCTTATATGCAGATTGCTTCTAGCCTTTTTTTTCCTACATGTACATGTAGGTGTGTACCAGTGAGGGTCTCGCTCTCTAGAGTTCTCACCAATATACCGGAACTTAAAAATTAATAATAGAGAGTTAATGAATTTCATCCAAACTCAAATTAAACTACTATTTGTCATTACATTCTTACACCTGCCTTCTTTACTGGATCTGATCTCCACTGCATCAAACTTGAGGAGTGACACAGGGTTGAGAAGCTGGCTGGCATTTCTAAATTCAGATAGTAGAGACTTTGCCTTTTTTAAAAGAAAAAAATTATGTATATATTAGGAAAAAATTGGTACGATTAACTGACTGTGTATAGCTACATACATGTAAGTGAGCAATTCAACAAATGAATACAAAATCAGGACAATAATTTACTATGCATATTGTTA
Organism: Orbicella faveolata; assembly: GCF_042242905.1. Classification (NCBI taxonomy): domain Eukaryota; kingdom Metazoa; phylum Cnidaria; class Anthozoa; order Scleractinia; family Merulinidae; genus Orbicella; species Orbicella faveolata. The sequence continues at coordinate 2,287,877 of NW_028301536.1, read as the reverse complement.
GGACTTTAATTTTCAGTTTTAATGTACATAGCTTATTGGTCAAACATGACGATAATAATTACATGTACATGTAGAGTGCTAGGATTGAAATTTATGTATAAGCTGGCTACACTGAAGGTTTGTATGGGAGAATCACTGATAGCACAATCATGTTAAATACAGAAAATAAAGGAGTCTTCATTTTCGGGTCTTCGTTTTCAGGTCTTCATTTTTGGGTCTTAGGTCTTCAGCAAACTGAAGTTTTAATCTCTGGCTACACTCAGTGTTATGGCCATCTCATTAACCACACTTGGTTGGCCAGTATGGGAGAATCTCTCCTTGTTTGTGTGCATTTGCTGAGTACTCAAGATCTCGGTCAAGACGCTCCTGTACATACCTCCCACTTAGTTAATAAGAACCACATATAAATACATTATATCTACAGTACAATGTAAGGTGTACATCAAGTTTCATCTCAGTCAGTTAAAATCTCAACTTATAAGCATTTACACTGTATTTCAAGTATTACCCTTTTTTCTTTTGGCAATGTCTCCTTAAGACATGTATACACAAACAAGATGTCTGCTACAGTCAAAATAATTGCAAACAAGGCTGGTAAGAGGTAAGGGTTTCCACTCTCAAGTGATGACCTCTTGGCAAATACAGCACCAATCACAGGCCCAATAATAAAGCCAAAGGAATATGCAATACCAACAAGAGCCTGTTGACAGAGACCAAAGAACACACAGCATAATTATGTTGAACTTCATAAAAATCATCTAGGTAGTTCAATTAAATTAAAGTTAATTAATTCGACTGTTAATACATGTAAATTAAAGATTAAAAAACTCTGACCCCATACCCATAATTTATGTATAATTTATGACTGAGAATTTGTATTTTCAATGAAGCCTAGAATGCATGAGTGCTTGTCATAAATTCCTGTGTGTATTTCAAACAGGTCTCAAGCCAACGACTGTGAAATGTTTTGTTTTAAAGAATCCTAGTCAGCCTCCGCCATTTTTGATGCCATCGAAATTATTGATATTGCAGGGTGAAGCAAAAACTTATTGCTCTACTATAAGTTGTGTTCCTGAAAGTACATGTATGTTTAATTACATGTATCTTTAGTAGTTTCACAGTGATTTCCTTTGTTTGGACATGCTTTGAATAAAATATAATATAGCCAAACTCTTCGATGTTAGAAACAAAAAAAAAGGTGTGGCTGACTAGGGCCCTTTAAGTAGCAGTTCAAACCCTAATGTATGGCCATTCAAATGCTAGTCTTTTGATTTGAAAGGTGTTTTTGTTACCATTCCTTTCCCCCTGTTCTTTGTGGAAGTAACATCAGCAATGATAGCTGTAGAGATGGTGAAATTGCCTTTAGATAATCCACCAATGATTCTGGCAATGACAAAGATGGTAAAGTTCCACGAGAATGCCCAGACAGCATAAGAAGCCAGCACTCCCATCTGAAATATGGACAGGTCAGTTCAAATAAAAACCTACAACCTGTGCCTGATGAAAGTGGTTATTTTTTAAGACAGCCTTTTTTAAAAAGTGTATTTTCTTGAGATCTTTTGTGGAAGGGATTTCAACAATAGTAAAGCTGTTTCATAAAATTGGTTCACAAAATCTTAATGTATAGAAAAAAAAAACGTGCGTTATGTGTCATGTACTTTGCAAAGAAAAATGAACATACCATTGCACTGTTTATGAATGCTAAGTTTTTGTCTTTAAACTCTTTGTACTATAAATCTTTATCTGAATTGATGCATGATGTTAGCACTGCTTCAGAACCAATTAACCAATTAACATAATATATATTTTTGTAATTTATTGACAAAAACATCCAATGCTCATTCTTACAACACACACTCTTCTACCTCCAAGAATTATTAACATAAAACCCCCAAAACTTTAAATACAAAAATGCCTTTTCAAGAATGAGATACCATGCTCTCTGAGAGAACTACCAAAAACTCATTGAAACTCAGAACTGAAAATATACTACGTACTGCATGTAAGTGCTCTCAAAGAAGTAGTAGTAGTAAATAATAATAATAATAATAATAACAACAATAATAAATAAAATTAATAAAATTAAATAAATTAAATAATAATGATGTATGCCCGTACATATATTATCTACAGTTACTGTAGTAATTAATATGATGACCCATGACTTCTTTTTTTCATTCTTTTCCCACCTTTCTATTTTATTTACTTTTTCTAACCTTTCTATTATAATATATTTATTAATAAAAATGTTGATAATTAGATCTTAATAGACTGGCCTGTCTAGACTACCACTAGCTATCTGCAGGCCAGTCTGACTATAAAAATGTAATTTGAGGAACAAAATAATGAACGAAAGATTGAGGCTACTAACAGGCAACTATCAACAGTTCAGGCTACTAACAGTTCCAGATCTATTTTAAAATAATGTCTCAGCTCCACTAATTATGTTCAAGACATGTAAGGACTTTCTCACCATACAAACAATCATTGGCAATCTTCTTCCAAATACATCGGACACTGCACCAATCAAAGGACAACATAAGAACTGGAGAAGGGAAAACAGTGACCCAATGAAACCTGCAGCCAGAAAATTACATTTTAAAGTTATAACAAAGCTCCAGATGGTAGTCACAAATTCCAATTCAATCTTGATAGAGGACCTGCACAAAAAGCCATTACAACCGTCAACTTCCACTCTAAATACTGCATTTGTCTATGGTATCACTGCAAACTCCCTAACTCTTAAAGCAATAATTAGTTGACATTTTCTTTTCTTATCAATTGACAGCACACATTATTTGAGAGCTCATAGCTAGAAGGCTTCCATGTAGTCTGGTATTACAACACTGTACTGTACTGTATGCATCTGTAATTCACGACCCCGCAAGCATTTACTGCTTTACAGCGTAAGGACACTCAAAAATCATGAATTACTAGTACACCTGGCATTTTTTGGGTGACCACAGAATGAGGGCTCTTGATATAATGTAAAAGATACTAAAGGGATTTTTACTATGCAAAAACACTTTAAATCCTTTGTTAATATGAAGATCCCTATTGGAATACATGTAGTCACCAAACAATGTATGAAAAAATGCAGTGTCCATGGTTCGAGTGCCCTCACTGTAATACCAATCATAGGTCAGTTTTGTTTTGTTCAGAAGTACCTGAATTTTTGCATGTAACCTTCAATTTAATCAAAAACCACTCCTGTGCATTTTTTTAAAATTAAAACCATTGCTGTGTATTTTTTTAAAATTAAAAACCATTGCTGTGTATTTTTTGCTATTATGATTATTATTGATACTAAGGAATCTCATGCCATATAAATGTATGTAGTCCTACATGTACCTCCAAATAACACAACATTGAAATGTTCATTGTCTGGCATTCCCAGCAACTCCCTGAATGTGTCGACTTGCTGCATGATTGAATGGTACAACCTGTCCTGAAGAGAAAAATTCACAATGTTAAAACACAGTTGAATTTTCTAAATTTCAATGTGGCTTTTAACCTTCTCCACAGAATTTTTTTAAACATTGTAAAAAGTTGCCTCTTATCATGCTCATTTTGATAATCAAAAATGGGGGTCACCAAACTCATTTTTAAATTATAGGCACTTAAAGCTAACATTAACGGTGTTTTTAACAGGTTGTATTGTTGCTATGGTAACCTGTTATATAAAAAGGATGGCCATAACTTGTGTACTAATAATTGGGCATTTGTGTGATACCATTATTGTAGCAGCACTTGTTAAACAGTGGTAGTATTCATCCTTCAAAGAATAGCTGTTGGAAAAGTGCTGGAAACTGTTGCCAACCTCCTTAAATGCAATTTGTCATGTCAGTATTGCATGTATAATTTATTAACCAGTCCCAGTCTACAGAAAATATTCCTTCATTAAGATTTGTAATTTTATTTTAATTTGGATGCCACTTAGATAAAGAAAGGACTTTAATATATCACCATATGAATAAATTATCACTGTTTGTTTCACAATTAAATCTGCCCCCGCTTTCTTTTATTTCTGCTGATTGAAAACAATAATATTGAACATTTTTGTATGAACTAAAAATTTTATTTTCTTTGTAAACTATATCACTCAGACTGTTCCAGTAACTTAGGCATCTTACCATGAGTATGATCCAAACAATTAACTAAGTTAACTAAACCAACACATTCTGTTTAACTCATTCTATCACATGATATTCTCTACATAATACTCTCACAAAGTATTTACAGCAGAGCAGTTTACCGTATCTCGTTAGAAAGCACGCAAAAAGTACTTTCTGGAAAAAAAGGTTGCATTGCCTTCATGGAAACTAATGTTTCTTTCACAAAAATTTCACTCAGTAGAACTTTATAGGGAAAAAAGGTTAAAAATCTATAGCGAAACAAAAACTTAAGTCAAACTACTCTGCTGTTCCAATTTGATGCTGAAACAAACCATTTGTCTTGATATATGAGCAAAGATAGCAAACGTATCTCGAAAGCAGAACGGAAGTCGATATTCTTCCGAGACGTAATCAGAAGTATCGCATTACAGTCACCATATATGCAAATTAGAGTCAAGCTTTTTGACCTCAACGAAAATGCTGCAAAACAATTGCATTTACATTTGGATCCCTGTAAAGTCACCCAACCGTCACATGAGCTCTACGCCACGTAGGATTACTCAATACAAATAAGCGATCCGAATAAACGAGATGCCAAAGGTAAAACTGGCGATCGGAAGGGTATATAACACTGGCGTCGAATTCCTAGTACAGAATTTCTTACGATACCTTCTGAGTTGTTTTTCTACCAAAATCTATCTTCAGGATCTTTGAAATCATTTTCAATTTGTCCTAGATGAGAATCTCGGCCATTTCGAAGTGAATTCATTTGATCACCTTAAAATCATCATGCAGGTCATATTGCTGCATATTGTAATTGGAGAGTATTTTTTGATCTTGAAATGCTGCTTGAGGATGGCAAAATGCAAACTTGTGGTTGGGAGACCTTGAAATGCTGCTCAAAGATGGCAAAACACAAACTTGTGGTCACAAGAACCTTGAAATGCTGCTAGAAGATGGCGAAACACGAACTCATGGCTGCAAGAACCTTGATATCAAGAATTCCATGTACCCAACACCACTCTTACTAGCCGTTTTGTGAGCCTGTGTTCCTTGCGCTACATTACCCGAGACCACCATATGCACCTACAATCTCAGACAAAAGACTTGGGACACGAAGCAAGTTCTCCCCTCCCCCCACTTTCAATGTTGATAATCAGGTGATTTTTCCCTTTTTTGTTGGAGAAAACGCGATATTTTCCAACATTGATTAGGGGGGAAGGGGTATACGTGATACAGCTCAAGTGTCCCAACTACTTTTGGCCGGGATTGTCTGAAAGAGATATGCGAGGAATTTTCCAATAAAGGTAACGCCAGCGATCGTCATGGCGTCACGATATTTTAGAATTTGATTTCGGCTTAATGACGTACACTTTGTTTCTGGAAATTGGACAGAACGTTTCTACGTTAATCTAGATTAAGCTTCGGTGCAGATATTCGTGGAATATAACCCGTAACCGCCTGTAGCAAAGCGAAATTTGGGACTTGCTTCAAGCAAAATGGCATTTAAGGAAAGGTTAGAACTCGTGTCTATTACTTAAGACATTTTCCAGGATTATCAATTCGCAAAGTAGCAGATCTTTGTGTTGTTTAACGGAATAGTGTTAAATAAATTGACTTAAACCCAATGAAATGCTTATCGGTGTAGAGTAATCATATATATCACCATTACACGCGACACGACAGCTTCCGGGTTCCATGTGTTTTATGAACGCGCACGAATAACCACAACGGTTAACCACAACGGTTAACCATTTGAAAGTCAGCGTTTTGCAACCTAACCTTCCCTGTTCTTCCCAATTGGCAGAAGGTTCAAAAATTTCTCACTTCACATTATTTGAAATGCAGGATGGAAGCAAGTTGGTGGCAAAATAGTCGAGTTTGACACTTGAAATATGGTTAACCGTTTGCCGTAGATAATAAGTTAACTACGTAACTACCCTTTTTATTTCAATTGAACGGTTAACCATATCAACCTTCTCGGAAAGCTCTCTGTTGCTAGTTCTTGATCCCAGACAATGTTCAATGGTTTTTCGTAATTCCTATAAAGCGGAAAAAGGTATAATTCGAATGACACGTAGCAGTTTGGAACCAAAAAGTGTTACCAGAATGGTTAACCGTAAGGGTTAATGGCGGCGGTTAACCCGGTGGCACTTCTGAAGCCGAAAACACACCTCGCTTTATACGCGTTCCGGTATTAGAGGGGAAAACGAAGAAAGACATGCATAATTTAACCGCGTTTAGGTAGCAGCGACGCTTTATTGCTGTCCACAGATTAACTCCGCGAAACGGCGAGGACAAGGCGAAAATATCCACTTGCCCGGCAGCTACTGTTTCAACCGAATTTGCATCATTTCTGTTTCGCGCCAATCAACCACCCCTCTAAAGACGTAGACAAGGTCGTATTTTTCAGTGCAGGAAATAGAAACATCCTTTTTAAACACAACATCTTGTGCAAAGTTGCATTTTACGGGCAAGCAAGTGGGCCGTTTGCCCCTCAAGAGGCAACAGAAGTTCATGCCACGGACTTACCAATCCCCTACCGTAGAAGGTCATTTAGAAAGATGACTTTACGTTTCTTAGTGCCCGACCAGGTAAAACTTGTCATTGTATGTTGTTTCTTTTTAGTAGCGCTCGTTAGCTGTACCCGCGAGACGTTACAACTCCCCTCTTCTCCAAGCTTTGTTAGAGCGAGTGGTGTGACATTCTTTAAATTCTTCTTTCAGACAATCTCAGACAAAAGACTTGGGACACGAAGCAAGTTCTCCCCTCCCCCCACTTTCAATGTTGATAATCAGGTGATTTTTCCCTTTTTTGTTGGAGAAAACGCGATATTTTCCAACATTGATTAGGGGGGAAGGGGTATACGTGATACAGCTCAAGTGTCCCAACTACTTTTGGCCGGGATTGTCTGAAAGAGATATGCGAGGAATTTTCCAATAAAGGTAACGCCAGCGATCGTCATGGCGTCACGATATTTTAGAATTTGATTTCGGCTTAATGACGTACACTTTGTTTCTGGAAATTGGACAGAACGTTTCTACGTTAATCTAGATTAAGCTTCGGTGCAGATATTCGTGGAATATAACCCGTAACCGCCTGTAGCAAAGCGAAATTTGGGACTTGCTTCAAGCAAAATGGCATTTAAGGAAAGGTTAGAACTCGTGTCTATTACTTAAGACATTTTCCAGGATTATCAATTCGCAAAGTAGCAGATCTTTGTGTTGTTTAACGGAATAGTGTTAAATAAATTGACTTAAACCCAATGAAATGCTTATCGGTGTAGAGTAATCATATATATCACCATTACACGCGACACGACAGCTTCCGGGTTCCATGTGTTTTATGAACGCGCACGAATAACCACAACGGTTAACCACAACGGTTAACCATTTGAAAGTCAGCGTTTTGCAACCTAACCTTCCCTGTTCTTCCCAATTGGCAGAAGGTTCAAAAATTTCTCACTTCACATTATTTGAAATGCAGGATGGAAGCAAGTTGGTGGCAAAATAGTCGAGTTTGACACTTGAAATATGGTTAACCGTTTGCCGTAGATAATAAGTTAACTACGTAACTACCCTTTTTATTTCAATTGAACGGTTAACCATATCAACCTTCTCGGAAAGCTCTCTGTTGCTAGTTCTTGATCCCAGACAATGTTCAATGGTTTTTCGTAATTCCTATAAAGCGGAAAAAGGTATAATTCGAATGACACGTAGCAGTTTGGAACCAAAAAGTGTTACCAGAATGGTTAACCGTAAGGGTTAATGGCGGCGGTTAACCCGGTGGCACTTCTGAAGCCGAAAACACACCTCGCTTTATACGCGTTCCGGTATTAGAGGGGAAAACGAAGAAAGACATGCATAATTTAACCGCGTTTAGGTAGCAGCGACGCTTTATTGCTGTCCACAGATTAACTCCGCGAAACGGCGAGGACAAGGCGAAAATATCCACTTGCCCGGCAGCTACTGTTTCAACCGAATTTGCATCATTTCTGTTTCGCGCCAATCAACCACCCCTCTAAAGACGTAGACAAGGTCGTATTTTTCAGTGCAGGAAATAGAAACATCCTTTTTAAACACAACATCTTGTGCAAAGTTGCATTTTACGGGCAAGCAAGTGGGCCGTTTGCCCCTCAAGAGGCAACAGAAGTTCATGCCACGGACTTACCAATCCCCTACCGTAGAAGGTCATTTAGAAAGATGACTTTACGTTTCTTAGTGCCCGACCAGGTAAAACTTGTCATTGTATGTTGTTTCTTTTTAGTAGCGCTCGTTAGCTGTACCCGCGAGACGTTACAACTCCCCTCTTCTCCAAGCTTTGTTAGAGCGAGTGGTGTGACATTCTTTAAATTCTTCTTTCAGACAATCTCAGACAAAAGACTTGGGACACGAAGCAAGTTCTCCCCTCCCCCCACTTTCAATGTTGATAATCAGGTGATTTTTCCCTTTTTTGTTGGAGAAAACGCGATATTTTCCAACATTGATTAGGGGGGAAGGGGTATACGTGATACAGCTCAAGTGTCCCAACTACTTTTGGCCGGGATTGTCTGAAAGAGATATGCGAGGAATTTTCCAATAAAGGTAACGCCAGCGATCGTCATGGCGTCACGATATTTTAGAATTTGATTTCGGCTTAATGACGTACACTTTGTTTCTGGAAATTGGACAGAACGTTTCTACGTTAATCTAGATTAAGCTTCGGTGCAGATATTCGTGGAATATAACCCGTAACCGCCTGTAGCAAAGCGAAATTTGGGACTTGCTTCAAGCAAAATGGCATTTAAGGAAAGGTTAGAACTCGTGTCTATTACTTAAGACATTTTCCAGGATTATCAATTCGCAAAGTAGCAGATCTTTGTGTTGTTTAACGGAATAGTGTTAAATAAATTGACTTAAACCCAATGAAATGCTTATCGGTGTAGAGTAATCATATATATCACCATTACACGCGACACGACAGCTTCCGGGTTCCATGTGTTTTATGAACGCGCACGAATAACCACAACGGTTAACCACAACGGTTAACCATTTGAAAGTCAGCGTTTTGCAACCTAACCTTCCCTGTTCTTCCCAATTGGCAGAAGGTTCAAAAATTTCTCACTTCACATTATTTGAAATGCAGGATGGAAGCAAGTTGGTGGCAAAATAGTCGAGTTTGACACTTGAAATATGGTTAACCGTTTGCCGTAGATAATAAGTTAACTACGTAACTACCCTTTTTATTTCAATTGAACGGTTAACCATATCAACCTTCTCGGAAAGCTCTCTGTTGCTAGTTCTTGATCCCAGACAATGTTCAATGGTTTTTCGTAATTCCTATAAAGCGGAAAAAGGTATAATTCGAATGACACGTAGCAGTTTGGAACCAAAAAGTGTTACCAGAATGGTTAACCGTAAGGGTTAATGGCGGCGGTTAACCCGGTGGCACTTCTGAAGCCGAAAACACACCTCGCTTTATACGCGTTCCGGTATTAGAGGGGAAAACGAAGAAAGACATGCATAATTTAACCGCGTTTAGGTAGCAGCGACGCTTTATTGCTGTCCACAGATTAACTCCGCGAAACGGCGAGGACAAGGCGAAAATATCCACTTGCCCGGCAGCTACTGTTTCAACCGAATTTGCATCATTTCTGTTTCGCGCCAATCAACCACCCCTCTAAAGACGTAGACAAGGTCGTATTTTTCAGTGCAGGAAATAGAAACATCCTTTTTAAACACAACATCTTGTGCAAAGTTGCATTTTACGGGCAAGCAAGTGGGCCGTTTGCCCCTCAAGAGGCAACAGAAGTTCATGCCACGGACTTACCAATCCCCTACCGTAGAAGGTCATTTAGAAAGATGACTTTACGTTTCTTAGTGCCCGACCAGGTAAAACTTGTCATTGTATGTTGTTTCTTTTTAGTAGCGCTCGTTAGCTGTACCCGCGAGACGTTACAACTCCCCTCTTCTCCAAGCTTTGTTAGAGCGAGTGGTGTGACATTCTTTAAATTCTTCTTTCAGACAATCTCAGACAAAAGACTTGGGACACGAAGCAAGTTCTCCCCTCCCCCCACTTTCAATGTTGATAATCAGGTGATTTTTCCCTTTTTTGTTGGAGAAAACGCGATATTTTCCAACATTGATTAGGGGGGAAGGGGTATACGTGATACAGCTCAAGTGTCCCAACTACTTTTGGCCGGGATTGTCTGAAAGAGATATGCGAGGAATTTTCCAATAAAGGTAACGCCAGCGATCGTCATGGCGTCACGATATTTTAGAATTTGATTTCGGCTTAATGACGTACACTTTGTTTCTGGAAATTGGACAGAACGTTTCTACGTTAATCTAGATTAAGCTTCGGTGCAGATATTCGTGGAATATAACCCGTAACCGCCTGTAGCAAAGCGAAATTTGGGACTTGCTTCAAGCAAAATGGCATTTAAGGAAAGGTTAGAACTCGTGTCTATTACTTAAGACATTTTCCAGGATTATCAATTCGCAAAGTAGCAGATCTTTGTGTTGTTTAACGGAATAGTGTTAAATAAATTGACTTAAACCCAATGAAATGCTTATCGGTGTAGAGTAATCATATATATCACCATTACACGCGACACGACAGCTTCCGGGTTCCATGTGTTTTATGAACGCGCACGAATAACCACAACGGTTAACCACAACGGTTAACCATTTGAAAGTCAGCGTTTTGCAACCTAACCTTCCCTGTTCTTCCCAATTGGCAGAAGGTTCAAAAATTTCTCACTTCACATTATTTGAAATGCAGGATGGAAGCAAGTTGGTGGCAAAATAGTCGAGTTTGACACTTGAAATATGGTTAACCGTTTGCCGTAGATAATAAGTTAACTACGTAACTACCCTTTTTATTTCAATTGAACGGTTAACCATATCAACCTTCTCGGAAAGCTCTCTGTTGCTAGTTCTTGATCCCAGACAATGTTCAATGGTTTTTCGTAATTCCTATAAAGCGGAAAAAGGTATAATTCGAATGACACGTAGCAGTTTGGAACCAAAAAGTGTTACCAGAATGGTTAACCGTAAGGGTTAATGGCGGCGGTTAACCCGGTGGCACTTCTGAAGCCGAAAACACACCTCGCTTTATACGCGTTCCGGTATTAGAGGGGAAAACGAAGAAAGACATGCATAATTTAACCGCGTTTAGGTAGCAGCGACGCTTTATTGCTGTCCACAGATTAACTCCGCGAAACGGCGAGGACAAGGCGAAAATATCCACTTGCCCGGCAGCTACTGTTTCAACCGAATTTGCATCATTTCTGTTTCGCGCCAATCAACCACCCCTCTAAAGACGTAGACAAGGTCGTATTTTTCAGTGCAGGAAATAGAAACATCCTTTTTAAACACAACATCTTGTGCAAAGTTGCATTTTACGGGCAAGCAAGTGGGCCGTTTGCCCCTCAAGAGGCAACAGAAGTTCATGCCACGGACTTACCAATCCCCTACCGTAGAAGGTCATTTAGAAAGATGACTTTACGTTTCTTAGTGCCCGACCAGGTAAAACTTGTCATTGTATGTTGTTTCTTTTTAGTAGCGCTCGTTAGCTGTACCCGCGAGACGTTACAACTCCCCTCTTCTCCAAGCTTTGTTAGAGCGAGTGGTGTGACATTCTTTAAATTCTTCTTTCAGACAATCTCAGACAAAAGACTTGGGACACGAAGCAAGTTCTCCCCTCCCCCCACTTTCAATGTTGATAATCAGGTGATTTTTCCCTTTTTTGTTGGAGAAAACGCGATATTTTCCAACATTGATTAGGGGGGAAGGGGTATACGTGATACAGCTCAAGTGTCCCAACTACTTTTGGCCGGGATTGTCTGAAAGAGATATGCGAGGAATTTTCCAATAAAGGTAACGCCAGCGATCGTCATGGCGTCACGATATTTTAGAATTTGATTTCGGCTTAATGACGTACACTTTGTTTCTGGAAATTGGACAGAACGTTTCTACGTTAATCTAGATTAAGCTTCGGTGCAGATATTCGTGGAATATAACCCGTAACCGCCTGTAGCAAAGCGAAATTTGGGACTTGCTTCAAGCAAAATGGCATTTAAGGAAAGGTTAGAACTCGTGTCTATTACTTAAGACATTTTCCAGGATTATCAATTCGCAAAGTAGCAGATCTTTGTGTTGTTTAACGGAATAGTGTTAAATAAATTGACTTAAACCCAATGAAATGCTTATCGGTGTAGAGTAATCATATATATCACCATTACACGCGACACGACAGCTTCCGGGTTCCATGTGTTTTATGAACGCGCACGAATAACCACAACGGTTAACCACAACGGTTAACCATTTGAAAGTCAGCGTTTTGCAACCTAACCTTCCCTGTTCTTCCCAATTGGCAGAAGGTTCAAAAATTTCTCACTTCACATTATTTGAAATGCAGGATGGAAGCAAGTTGGTGGCAAAATAGTCGAGTTTGACACTTGAAATATGGTTAACCGTTTGCCGTAGATAATAAGTTAACTACGTAACTACCCTTTTTATTTCAATTGAACGGTTAACCATATCAACCTTCTCGGAAAGCTCTCTGTTGCTAGTTCTTGATCCCAGACAATGTTCAATGGTTTTTCGTAATTCCTATAAAGCGGAAAAAGGTATAATTCGAATGACACGTAGCAGTTTGGAACCAAAAAGTGTTACCAGAATGGTTAACCGTAAGGGTTAATGGCGGCGGTTAACCCGGTGGCACTTCTGAAGCCGAAAACACACCTCGCTTTATACGCGTTCCGGTATTAGAGGGGAAAACGAAGAAAGACATGCATAATTTAACCGCGTTTAGGTAGCAGCGACGCTTTATTGCTGTCCACAGATTAACTCCGCGAAACGGCGAGGACAAGGCGAAAATATCCACTTGCCCGGCAGCTACTGTTTCAACCGAATTTGCATCATTTCTGTTTCGCGCCAATCAACCACCCCTCTAAAGACGTAGACAAGGTCGTATTTTTCAGTGCAGGAAATAGAAACATCCTTTTTAAACACAACATCTTGTGCAAAGTTGCATTTTACGGGCAAGCAAGTGGGCCGTTTGCCCCTCAAGAGGCAACAGAAGTTCATGCCACGGACTTACCAATCCCCTACCGTAGAAGGTCATTTAGAAAGATGACTTTACGTTTCTTAGTGCCCGACCAGGTAAAACTTGTCATTGTATGTTGTTTCTTTTTAGTAGCGCTCGTTAGCTGTACCCGCGAGACGTTACAACTCCCCTCTTCTCCAAGCTTTGTTAGAGCGAGTGGTGTGACATTCTTTAAATTCTTCTTTCAGACAATCTCAGACAAAAGACTTGGGACACGAAGCAAGTTCTCCCCTCCCCCCACTTTCAATGTTGATAATCAGGTGATTTTTCCCTTTTTTGTTGGAGAAAACGCGATATTTTCCAACATTGATTAGGGGGGAAGGGGTATACGTGATACAGCTCAAGTGTCCCAACTACTTTTGGCCGGGATTGTCTGAAAGAGATATGCGAGGAATTTTCCAATAAAGGTAACGCCAGCGATCGTCATGGCGTCACGATATTTTAGAATTTGATTTCGGCTTAATGACGTACACTTTGTTTCTGGAAATTGGACAGAACGTTTCTACGTTAATCTAGATTAAGCTTCGGTGCAGATATTCGTGGAATATAACCCGTAACCGCCTGTAGCAAAGCGAAATTTGGGACTTGCTTCAAGCAAAATGGCATTTAAGGAAAGGTTAGAACTCGTGTCTATTACTTAAGACATTTTCCAGGATTATCAATTCGCAAAGTAGCAGATCTTTGTGTTGTTTAACGGAATAGTGTTAAATAAATTGACTTAAACCCAATGAAATGCTTATCGGTGTAGAGTAATCATATATATCACCATTACACGCGACACGACAGCTTCCGGGTTCCATGTGTTTTATGAACGCGCACGAATAACCACAACGGTTAACCACAACGGTTAACCATTTGAAAGTCAGCGTTTTGCAACCTAACCTTCCCTGTTCTTCCCAATTGGCAGAAGGTTCAAAAATTTCTCACTTCACATTATTTGAAATGCAGGATGGAAGCAAGTTGGTGGCAAAATAGTCGAGTTTGACACTTGAAATATGGTTAACCGTTTGCCGTAGATAATAAGTTAACTACGTAACTACCCTTTTTATTTCAATTGAACGGTTAACCATATCAACCTTCTCGGAAAGCTCTCTGTTGCTAGTTCTTGATCCCAGACAATGTTCAATGGTTTTTCGTAATTCCTATAAAGCGGAAAAAGGTATAATTCGAATGACACGTAGCAGTTTGGAACCAAAAAGTGTTACCAGAATGGTTAACCGTAAGGGTTAATGGCGGCGGTTAACCCGGTGGCACTTCTGAAGCCGAAAACACACCTCGCTTTATACGCGTTCCGGTATTAGAGGGGAAAACGAAGAAAGACATGCATAATTTAACCGCGTTTAGGTAGCAGCGACGCTTTATTGCTGTCCACAGATTAACTCCGCGAAACGGCGAGGACAAGGCGAAAATATCCACTTGCCCGGCAGCTACTGTTTCAACCGAATTTGCATCATTTCTGTTTCGCGCCAATCAACCACCCCTCTAAAGACGTAGACAAGGTCGTATTTTTCAGTGCAGGAAATAGAAACATCCTTTTTAAACACAACATCTTGTGCAAAGTTGCATTTTACGGGCAAGCAAGTGGGCCGTTTGCCCCTCAAGAGGCAACAGAAGTTCATGCCACGGACTTACCAATCCCCTACCGTAGAAGGTCATTTAGAAAGATGACTTTACGTTTCTTAGTGCCCGACCAGGTAAAACTTGTCATTGTATGTTGTTTCTTTTTAGTAGCGCTCGTTAGCTGTACCCGCGAGACGTTACAACTCCCCTCTTCTCCAAGCTTTGTTAGAGCGAGTGGTGTGACATTCTTTAAATTCTTCTTTCAGACAATCTCAGACAAAAGACTTGGGACACGAAGCAAGTTCTCCCCTCCCCCCACTTTCAATGTTGATAATCAGGTGATTTTTCCCTTTTTTGTTGGAGAAAACGCGATATTTTCCAACATTGATTAGGGGGGAAGGGGTATACGTGATACAGCTCAAGTGTCCCAACTACTTTTGGCCGGGATTGTCTGAAAGAGATATGCGAGGAATTTTCCAATAAAGGTAACGCCAGCGATCGTCATGGCGTCACGATATTTTAGAATTTGATTTCGGCTTAATGACGTACACTTTGTTTCTGGAAATTGGACAGAACGTTTCTACGTTAATCTAGATTAAGCTTCGGTGCAGATATTCGTGGAATATAACCCGTAACCGCCTGTAGCAAAGCGAAATTTGGGACTTGCTTCAAGCAAAATGGCATTTAAGGAAAGGTTAGAACTCGTGTCTATTACTTAAGACATTTTCCAGGATTATCAATTCGCAAAGTAGCAGATCTTTGTGTTGTTTAACGGAATAGTGTTAAATAAATTGACTTAAACCCAATGAAATGCTTATCGGTGTAGAGTAATCATATATATCACCATTACACGCGACACGACAGCTTCCGGGTTCCATGTGTTTTATGAACGCGCACGAATAACCACAACGGTTAACCACAACGGTTAACCATTTGAAAGTCAGCGTTTTGCAACCTAACCTTCCCTGTTCTTCCCAATTGGCAGAAGGTTCAAAAATTTCTCACTTCACATTATTTGAAATGCAGGATGGAAGCAAGTTGGTGGCAAAATAGTCGAGTTTGACACTTGAAATATGGTTAACCGTTTGCCGTAGATAATAAGTTAACTACGTAACTACCCTTTTTATTTCAATTGAACGGTTAACCATATCAACCTTCTCGGAAAGCTCTCTGTTGCTAGTTCTTGATCCCAGACAATGTTCAATGGTTTTTCGTAATTCCTATAAAGCGGAAAAAGGTATAATTCGAATGACACGTAGCAGTTTGGAACCAAAAAGTGTTACCAGAATGGTTAACCGTAAGGGTTAATGGCGGCGGTTAACCCGGTGGCACTTCTGAAGCCGAAAACACACCTCGCTTTATACGCGTTCCGGTATTAGAGGGGAAAACGAAGAAAGACATGCATAATTTAACCGCGTTTAGGTAGCAGCGACGCTTTATTGCTGTCCACAGATTAACTCCGCGAAACGGCGAGGACAAGGCGAAAATATCCACTTGCCCGGCAGCTACTGTTTCAACCGAATTTGCATCATTTCTGTTTCGCGCCAATCAACCACCCCTCTAAAGACGTAGACAAGGTCGTATTTTTCAGTGCAGGAAATAGAAACATCCTTTTTAAACACAACATCTTGTGCAAAGTTGCATTTTACGGGCAAGCAAGTGGGCCGTTTGCCCCTCAAGAGGCAACAGAAGTTCATGCCACGGACTTACCAATCCCCTACCGTAGAAGGTCATTTAGAAAGATGACTTTACGTTTCTTAGTGCCCGACCAGGTAAAACTTGTCATTGTATGTTGTTTCTTTTTAGTAGCGCTCGTTAGCTGTACCCGCGAGACGTTACAACTCCCCTCTTCTCCAAGCTTTGTTAGAGCGAGTGGTGTGACATTCTTTAAATTCTTCTTTCAGACAATCTCAGACAAAAGACTTGGGACACGAAGCAAGTTCTCCCCTCCCCCCACTTTCAATGTTGATAATCAGGTGATTTTTCCCTTTTTTGTTGGAGAAAACGCGATATTTTCCAACATTGATTAGGGGGGAAGGGGTATACGTGATACAGCTCAAGTGTCCCAACTACTTTTGGCCGGGATTGTCTGAAAGAGATATGCGAGGAATTTTCCAATAAAGGTAACGCCAGCGATCGTCATGGCGTCACGATATTTTAGAATTTGATTTCGGCTTAATGACGTACACTTTGTTTCTGGAAATTGGACAGAACGTTTCTACGTTAATCTAGATTAAGCTTCGGTGCAGATATTCGTGGAATATAACCCGTAACCGCCTGTAGCAAAGCGAAATTTGGGACTTGCTTCAAGCAAAATGGCATTTAAGGAAAGGTTAGAACTCGTGTCTATTACTTAAGACATTTTCCAGGATTATCAATTCGCAAAGTAGCAGATCTTTGTGTTGTTTAACGGAATAGTGTTAAATAAATTGACTTAAACCCAATGAAATGCTTATCGGTGTAGAGTAATCATATATATCACCATTACACGCGACACGACAGCTTCCGGGTTCCATGTGTTTTATGAACGCGCACGAATAACCACAACGGTTAACCACAACGGTTAACCATTTGAAAGTCAGCGTTTTGCAACCTAACCTTCCCTGTTCTTCCCAATTGGCAGAAGGTTCAAAAATTTCTCACTTCACATTATTTGAAATGCAGGATGGAAGCAAGTTGGTGGCAAAATAGTCGAGTTTGACACTTGAAATATGGTTAACCGTTTGCCGTAGATAATAAGTTAACTACGTAACTACCCTTTTTATTTCAATTGAACGGTTAACCATATCAACCTTCTCGGAAAGCTCTCTGTTGCTAGTTCTTGATCCCAGACAATGTTCAATGGTTTTTCGTAATTCCTATAAAGCGGAAAAAGGTATAATTCGAATGACACGTAGCAGTTTGGAACCAAAAAGTGTTACCAGAATGGTTAACCGTAAGGGTTAATGGCGGCGGTTAACCCGGTGGCACTTCTGAAGCCGAAAACACACCTCGCTTTATACGCGTTCCGGTATTAGAGGGGAAAACGAAGAAAGACATGCATAATTTAACCGCGTTTAGGTAGCAGCGACGCTTTATTGCTGTCCACAGATTAACTCCGCGAAACGGCGAGGACAAGGCGAAAATATCCACTTGCCCGGCAGCTACTGTTTCAACCGAATTTGCATCATTTCTGTTTCGCGCCAATCAACCACCCCTCTAAAGACGTAGACAAGGTCGTATTTTTCAGTGCAGGAAATAGAAACATCCTTTTTAAACACAACATCTTGTGCAAAGTTGCATTTTACGGGCAAGCAAGTGGGCCGTTTGCCCCTCAAGAGGCAACAGAAGTTCATGCCACGGACTTACCAATCCCCTACCGTAGAAGGTCATTTAGAAAGATGACTTTACGTTTCTTAGTGCCCGACCAGGTAAAACTTGTCATTGTATGTTGTTTCTTTTTAGTAGCGCTCGTTAGCTGTACCCGCGAGACGTTACAACTCCCCTCTTCTCCAAGCTTTGTTAGAGCGAGTGGTGTGACATTCTTTAAATTCTTCTTTCAGACAATCTCAGACAAAAGACTTGGGACACGAAGCAAGTTCTCCCCTCCCCCCACTTTCAATGTTGATAATCAGGTGATTTTTCCCTTTTTTGTTGGAGAAAACGCGATATTTTCCAACATTGATTAGGGGGGAAGGGGTATACGTGATACAGCTCAAGTGTCCCAACTACTTTTGGCCGGGATTGTCTGAAAGAGATATGCGAGGAATTTTCCAATAAAGGTAACGCCAGCGATCGTCATGGCGTCACGATATTTTAGAATTTGATTTCGGCTTAATGACGTACACTTTGTTTCTGGAAATTGGACAGAACGTTTCTACGTTAATCTAGATTAAGCTTCGGTGCAGATATTCGTGGAATATAACCCGTAACCGCCTGTAGCAAAGCGAAATTTGGGACTTGCTTCAAGCAAAATGGCATTTAAGGAAAGGTTAGAACTCGTGTCTATTACTTAAGACATTTTCCAGGATTATCAATTCGCAAAGTAGCAGATCTTTGTGTTGTTTAACGGAATAGTGTTAAATAAATTGACTTAAACCCAATGAAATGCTTATCGGTGTAGAGTAATCATATATATCACCATTACACGCGACACGACAGCTTCCGGGTTCCATGTGTTTTATGAACGCGCACGAATAACCACAACGGTTAACCACAACGGTTAACCATTTGAAAGTCAGCGTTTTGCAACCTAACCTTCCCTGTTCTTCCCAATTGGCAGAAGGTTCAAAAATTTCTCACTTCACATTATTTGAAATGCAGGATGGAAGCAAGTTGGTGGCAAAATAGTCGAGTTTGACACTTGAAATATGGTTAACCGTTTGCCGTAGATAATAAGTTAACTACGTAACTACCCTTTTTATTTCAATTGAACGGTTAACCATATCAACCTTCTCGGAAAGCTCTCTGTTGCTAGTTCTTGATCCCAGACAATGTTCAATGGTTTTTCGTAATTCCTATAAAGCGGAAAAAGGTATAATTCGAATGACACGTAGCAGTTTGGAACCAAAAAGTGTTACCAGAATGGTTAACCGTAAGGGTTAATGGCGGCGGTTAACCCGGTGGCACTTCTGAAGCCGAAAACACACCTCGCTTTATACGCGTTCCGGTATTAGAGGGGAAAACGAAGAAAGACATGCATAATTTAACCGCGTTTAGGTAGCAGCGACGCTTTATTGCTGTCCACAGATTAACTCCGCGAAACGGCGAGGACAAGGCGAAAATATCCACTTGCCCGGCAGCTACTGTTTCAACCGAATTTGCATCATTTCTGTTTCGCGCCAATCAACCACCCCTCTAAAGACGTAGACAAGGTCGTATTTTTCAGTGCAGGAAATAGAAACATCCTTTTTAAACACAACATCTTGTGCAAAGTTGCATTTTACGGGCAAGCAAGTGGGCCGTTTGCCCCTCAAGAGGCAACAGAAGTTCATGCCACGGACTTACCAATCCCCTACCGTAGAAGGTCATTTAGAAAGATGACTTTACGTTTCTTAGTGCCCGACCAGGTAAAACTTGTCATTGTATGTTGTTTCTTTTTAGTAGCGCTCGTTAGCTGTACCCGCGAGACGTTACAACTCCCCTCTTCTCCAAGCTTTGTTAGAGCGAGTGGTGTGACATTCTTTAAATTCTTCTTTCAGACAATCTCAGACAAAAGACTTGGGACACGAAGCAAGTTCTCCCCTCCCCCCACTTTCAATGTTGATAATCAGGTGATTTTTCCCTTTTTTGTTGGAGAAAACGCGATATTTTCCAACATTGATTAGGGGGGAAGGGGTATACGTGATACAGCTCAAGTGTCCCAACTACTTTTGGCCGGGATTGTCTGAAAGAGATATGCGAGGAATTTTCCAATAAAGGTAACGCCAGCGATCGTCATGGCGTCACGATATTTTAGAATTTGATTTCGGCTTAATGACGTACACTTTGTTTCTGGAAATTGGACAGAACGTTTCTACGTTAATCTAGATTAAGCTTCGGTGCAGATATTCGTGGAATATAACCCGTAACCGCCTGTAGCAAAGCGAAATTTGGGACTTGCTTCAAGCAAAATGGCATTTAAGGAAAGGTTAGAACTCGTGTCTATTACTTAAGACATTTTCCAGGATTATCAATTCGCAAAGTAGCAGATCTTTGTGTTGTTTAACGGAATAGTGTTAAATAAATTGACTTAAACCCAATGAAATGCTTATCGGTGTAGAGTAATCATATATATCACCATTACACGCGACACGACAGCTTCCGGGTTCCATGTGTTTTATGAACGCGCACGAATAACCACAACGGTTAACCACAACGGTTAACCATTTGAAAGTCAGCGTTTTGCAACCTAACCTTCCCTGTTCTTCCCAATTGGCAGAAGGTTCAAAAATTTCTCACTTCACATTATTTGAAATGCAGGATGGAAGCAAGTTGGTGGCAAAATAGTCGAGTTTGACACTTGAAATATGGTTAACCGTTTGCCGTAGATAATAAGTTAACTACGTAACTACCCTTTTTATTTCAATTGAACGGTTAACCATATCAACCTTCTCGGAAAGCTCTCTGTTGCTAGTTCTTGATCCCAGACAATGTTCAATGGTTTTTCGTAATTCCTATAAAGCGGAAAAAGGTATAATTCGAATGACACGTAGCAGTTTGGAACCAAAAAGTGTTACCAGAATGGTTAACCGTAAGGGTTAATGGCGGCGGTTAACCCGGTGGCACTTCTGAAGCCGAAAACACACCTCGCTTTATACGCGTTCCGGTATTAGAGGGGAAAACGAAGAAAGACATGCATAATTTAACCGCGTTTAGGTAGCAGCGACGCTTTATTGCTGTCCACAGATTAACTCCGCGAAACGGCGAGGACAAGGCGAAAATATCCACTTGCCCGGCAGCTACTGTTTCAACCGAATTTGCATCATTTCTGTTTCGCGCCAATCAACCACCCCTCTAAAGACGTAGACAAGGTCGTATTTTTCAGTGCAGGAAATAGAAACATCCTTTTTAAACACAACATCTTGTGCAAAGTTGCATTTTACGGGCAAGCAAGTGGGCCGTTTGCCCCTCAAGAGGCAACAGAAGTTCATGCCACGGACTTACCAATCCCCTACCGTAGAAGGTCATTTAGAAAGATGACTTTACGTTTCTTAGTGCCCGACCAGGTAAAACTTGTCATTGTATGTTGTTTCTTTTTAGTAGCGCTCGTTAGCTGTACCCGCGAGACGTTACAACTCCCCTCTTCTCCAAGCTTTGTTAGAGCGAGTGGTGTGACATTCTTTAAATTCTTCTTTCAGACAATCTCAGACAAAAGACTTGGGACACGAAGCAAGTTCTCCCCTCCCCCCACTTTCAATGTTGATAATCAGGTGATTTTTCCCTTTTTTGTTGGAGAAAACGCGATATTTTCCAACATTGATTAGGGGGGAAGGGGTATACGTGATACAGCTCAAGTGTCCCAACTACTTTTGGCCGGGATTGTCTGAAAGAGATATGCGAGGAATTTTCCAATAAAGGTAACGCCAGCGATCGTCATGGCGTCACGATATTTTAGAATTTGATTTCGGCTTAATGACGTACACTTTGTTTCTGGAAATTGGACAGAACGTTTCTACGTTAATCTAGATTAAGCTTCGGTGCAGATATTCGTGGAATATAACCCGTAACCGCCTGTAGCAAAGCGAAATTTGGGACTTGCTTCAAGCAAAATGGCATTTAAGGAAAGGTTAGAACTCGTGTCTATTACTTAAGACATTTTCCAGGATTATCAATTCGCAAAGTAGCAGATCTTTGTGTTGTTTAACGGAATAGTGTTAAATAAATTGACTTAAACCCAATGAAATGCTTATCGGTGTAGAGTAATCATATATATCACCATTACACGCGACACGACAGCTTCCGGGTTCCATGTGTTTTATGAACGCGCACGAATAACCACAACGGTTAACCACAACGGTTAACCATTTGAAAGTCAGCGTTTTGCAACCTAACCTTCCCTGTTCTTCCCAATTGGCAGAAGGTTCAAAAATTTCTCACTTCACATTATTTGAAATGCAGGATGGAAGCAAGTTGGTGGCAAAATAGTCGAGTTTGACACTTGAAATATGGTTAACCGTTTGCCGTAGATAATAAGTTAACTACGTAACTACCCTTTTTATTTCAATTGAACGGTTAACCATATCAACCTTCTCGGAAAGCTCTCTGTTGCTAGTTCTTGATCCCAGACAATGTTCAATGGTTTTTCGTAATTCCTATAAAGCGGAAAAAGGTATAATTCGAATGACACGTAGCAGTTTGGAACCAAAAAGTGTTACCAGAATGGTTAACCGTAAGGGTTAATGGCGGCGGTTAACCCGGTGGCACTTCTGAAGCCGAAAACACACCTCGCTTTATACGCGTTCCGGTATTAGAGGGGAAAACGAAGAAAGACATGCATAATTTAACCGCGTTTAGGTAGCAGCGACGCTTTATTGCTGTCCACAGATTAACTCCGCGAAACGGCGAGGACAAGGCGAAAATATCCACTTGCCCGGCAGCTACTGTTTCAACCGAATTTGCATCATTTCTGTTTCGCGCCAATCAACCACCCCTCTAAAGACGTAGACAAGGTCGTATTTTTCAGTGCAGGAAATAGAAACATCCTTTTTAAACACAACATCTTGTGCAAAGTTGCATTTTACGGGCAAGCAAGTGGGCCGTTTGCCCCTCAAGAGGCAACAGAAGTTCATGCCACGGACTTACCAATCCCCTACCGTAGAAGGTCATTTAGAAAGATGACTTTACGTTTCTTAGTGCCCGACCAGGTAAAACTTGTCATTGTATGTTGTTTCTTTTTAGTAGCGCTCGTTAGCTGTACCCGCGAGACGTTACAACTCCCCTCTTCTCCAAGCTTTGTTAGAGCGAGTGGTGTGACATTCTTTAAATTCTTCTTTCAGACAATCTCAGACAAAAGACTTGGGACACGAAGCAAGTTCTCCCCTCCCCCCACTTTCAATGTTGATAATCAGGTGATTTTTCCCTTTTTTGTTGGAGAAAACGCGATATTTTCCAACATTGATTAGGGGGGAAGGGGTATACGTGATACAGCTCAAGTGTCCCAACTACTTTTGGCCGGGATTGTCTGAAAGAGATATGCGAGGAATTTTCCAATAAAGGTAACGCCAGCGATCGTCATGGCGTCACGATATTTTAGAATTTGATTTCGGCTTAATGACGTACACTTTGTTTCTGGAAATTGGACAGAACGTTTCTACGTTAATCTAGATTAAGCTTCGGTGCAGATATTCGTGGAATATAACCCGTAACCGCCTGTAGCAAAGCGAAATTTGGGACTTGCTTCAAGCAAAATGGCATTTAAGGAAAGGTTAGAACTCGTGTCTATTACTTAAGACATTTTCCAGGATTATCAATTCGCAAAGTAGCAGATCTTTGTGTTGTTTAACGGAATAGTGTTAAATAAATTGACTTAAACCCAATGAAATGCTTATCGGTGTAGAGTAATCATATATATCACCATTACACGCGACACGACAGCTTCCGGGTTCCATGTGTTTTATGAACGCGCACGAATAACCACAACGGTTAACCACAACGGTTAACCATTTGAAAGTCAGCGTTTTGCAACCTAACCTTCCCTGTTCTTCCCAATTGGCAGAAGGTTCAAAAATTTCTCACTTCACATTATTTGAAATGCAGGATGGAAGCAAGTTGGTGGCAAAATAGTCGAGTTTGACACTTGAAATATGGTTAACCGTTTGCCGTAGATAATAAGTTAACTACGTAACTACCCTTTTTATTTCAATTGAACGGTTAACCATATCAACCTTCTCGGAAAGCTCTCTGTTGCTAGTTCTTGATCCCAGACAATGTTCAATGGTTTTTCGTAATTCCTATAAAGCGGAAAAAGGTATAATTCGAATGACACGTAGCAGTTTGGAACCAAAAAGTGTTACCAGAATGGTTAACCGTAAGGGTTAATGGCGGCGGTTAACCCGGTGGCACTTCTGAAGCCGAAAACACACCTCGCTTTATACGCGTTCCGGTATTAGAGGGGAAAACGAAGAAAGACATGCATAATTTAACCGCGTTTAGGTAGCAGCGACGCTTTATTGCTGTCCACAGATTAACTCCGCGAAACGGCGAGGACAAGGCGAAAATATCCACTTGCCCGGCAGCTACTGTTTCAACCGAATTTGCATCATTTCTGTTTCGCGCCAATCAACCACCCCTCTAAAGACGTAGACAAGGTCGTATTTTTCAGTGCAGGAAATAGAAACATCCTTTTTAAACACAACATCTTGTGCAAAGTTGCATTTTACGGGCAAGCAAGTGGGCCGTTTGCCCCTCAAGAGGCAACAGAAGTTCATGCCACGGACTTACCAATCCCCTACCGTAGAAGGTCATTTAGAAAGATGACTTTACGTTTCTTAGTGCCCGACCAGGTAAAACTTGTCATTGTATGTTGTTTCTTTTTAGTAGCGCTCGTTAGCTGTACCCGCGAGACGTTACAACTCCCCTCTTCTCCAAGCTTTGTTAGAGCGAGTGGTGTGACATTCTTTAAATTCTTCTTTCAGACAATCTCAGACAAAAGACTTGGGACACGAAGCAAGTTCTCCCCTCCCCCCACTTTCAATGTTGATAATCAGGTGATTTTTCCCTTTTTTGTTGGAGAAAACGCGATATTTTCCAACATTGATTAGGGGGGAAGGGGTATACGTGATACAGCTCAAGTGTCCCAACTACTTTTGGCCGGGATTGTCTGAAAGAGATATGCGAGGAATTTTCCAATAAAGGTAACGCCAGCGATCGTCATGGCGTCACGATATTTTAGAATTTGATTTCGGCTTAATGACGTACACTTTGTTTCTGGAAATTGGACAGAACGTTTCTACGTTAATCTAGATTAAGCTTCGGTGCAGATATTCGTGGAATATAACCCGTAACCGCCTGTAGCAAAGCGAAATTTGGGACTTGCTTCAAGCAAAATGGCATTTAAGGAAAGGTTAGAACTCGTGTCTATTACTTAAGACATTTTCCAGGATTATCAATTCGCAAAGTAGCAGATCTTTGTGTTGTTTAACGGAATAGTGTTAAATAAATTGACTTAAACCCAATGAAATGCTTATCGGTGTAGAGTAATCATATATATCACCATTACACGCGACACGACAGCTTCCGGGTTCCATGTGTTTTATGAACGCGCACGAATAACCACAACGGTTAACCACAACGGTTAACCATTTGAAAGTCAGCGTTTTGCAACCTAACCTTCCCTGTTCTTCCCAATTGGCAGAAGGTTCAAAAATTTCTCACTTCACATTATTTGAAATGCAGGATGGAAGCAAGTTGGTGGCAAAATAGTCGAGTTTGACACTTGAAATATGGTTAACCGTTTGCCGTAGATAATAAGTTAACTACGTAACTACCCTTTTTATTTCAATTGAACGGTTAACCATATCAACCTTCTCGGAAAGCTCTCTGTTGCTAGTTCTTGATCCCAGACAATGTTCAATGGTTTTTCGTAATTCCTATAAAGCGGAAAAAGGTATAATTCGAATGACACGTAGCAGTTTGGAACCAAAAAGTGTTACCAGAATGGTTAACCGTAAGGGTTAATGGCGGCGGTTAACCCGGTGGCACTTCTGAAGCCGAAAACACACCTCGCTTTATACGCGTTCCGGTATTAGAGGGGAAAACGAAGAAAGACATGCATAATTTAACCGCGTTTAGGTAGCAGCGACGCTTTATTGCTGTCCACAGATTAACTCCGCGAAACGGCGAGGACAAGGCGAAAATATCCACTTGCCCGGCAGCTACTGTTTCAACCGAATTTGCATCATTTCTGTTTCGCGCCAATCAACCACCCCTCTAAAGACGTAGACAAGGTCGTATTTTTCAGTGCAGGAAATAGAAACATCCTTTTTAAACACAACATCTTGTGCAAAGTTGCATTTTACGGGCAAGCAAGTGGGCCGTTTGCCCCTCAAGAGGCAACAGAAGTTCATGCCACGGACTTACCAATCCCCTACCGTAGAAGGTCATTTAGAAAGATGACTTTACGTTTCTTAGTGCCCGACCAGGTAAAACTTGTCATTGTATGTTGTTTCTTTTTAGTAGCGCTCGTTAGCTGTACCCGCGAGACGTTACAACTCCCCTCTTCTCCAAGCTTTGTTAGAGCGAGTGGTGTGACATTCTTTAAATTCTTCTTTCAGACAATCTCAGACAAAAGACTTGGGACACGAAGCAAGTTCTCCCCTCCCCCCACTTTCAATGTTGATAATCAGGTGATTTTTCCCTTTTTTGTTGGAGAAAACGCGATATTTTCCAACATTGATTAGGGGGGAAGGGGTATACGTGATACAGCTCAAGTGTCCCAACTACTTTTGGCCGGGATTGTCTGAAAGAGATATGCGAGGAATTTTCCAATAAAGGTAACGCCAGCGATCGTCATGGCGTCACGATATTTTAGAATTTGATTTCGGCTTAATGACGTACACTTTGTTTCTGGAAATTGGACAGAACGTTTCTACGTTAATCTAGATTAAGCTTCGGTGCAGATATTCGTGGAATATAACCCGTAACCGCCTGTAGCAAAGCGAAATTTGGGACTTGCTTCAAGCAAAATGGCATTTAAGGAAAGGTTAGAACTCGTGTCTATTACTTAAGACATTTTCCAGGATTATCAATTCGCAAAGTAGCAGATCTTTGTGTTGTTTAACGGAATAGTGTTAAATAAATTGACTTAAACCCAATGAAATGCTTATCGGTGTAGAGTAATCATATATATCACCATTACACGCGACACGACAGCTTCCGGGTTCCATGTGTTTTATGAACGCGCACGAATAACCACAACGGTTAACCACAACGGTTAACCATTTGAAAGTCAGCGTTTTGCAACCTAACCTTCCCTGTTCTTCCCAATTGGCAGAAGGTTCAAAAATTTCTCACTTCACATTATTTGAAATGCAGGATGGAAGCAAGTTGGTGGCAAAATAGTCGAGTTTGACACTTGAAATATGGTTAACCGTTTGCCGTAGATAATAAGTTAACTACGTAACTACCCTTTTTATTTCAATTGAACGGTTAACCATATCAACCTTCTCGGAAAGCTCTCTGTTGCTAGTTCTTGATCCCAGACAATGTTCAATGGTTTTTCGTAATTCCTATAAAGCGGAAAAAGGTATAATTCGAATGACACGTAGCAGTTTGGAACCAAAAAGTGTTACCAGAATGGTTAACCGTAAGGGTTAATGGCGGCGGTTAACCCGGTGGCACTTCTGAAGCCGAAAACACACCTCGCTTTATACGCGTTCCGGTATTAGAGGGGAAAACGAAGAAAGACATGCATAATTTAACCGCGTTTAGGTAGCAGCGACGCTTTATTGCTGTCCACAGATTAACTCCGCGAAACGGCGAGGACAAGGCGAAAATATCCACTTGCCCGGCAGCTACTGTTTCAACCGAATTTGCATCATTTCTGTTTCGCGCCAATCAACCACCCCTCTAAAGACGTAGACAAGGTCGTATTTTTCAGTGCAGGAAATAGAAACATCCTTTTTAAACACAACATCTTGTGCAAAGTTGCATTTTACGGGCAAGCAAGTGGGCCGTTTGCCCCTCAAGAGGCAACAGAAGTTCATGCCACGGACTTACCAATCCCCTACCGTAGAAGGTCATTTAGAAAGATGACTTTACGTTTCTTAGTGCCCGACCAGGTAAAACTTGTCATTGTATGTTGTTTCTTTTTAGTAGCGCTCGTTAGCTGTACCCGCGAGACGTTACAACTCCCCTCTTCTCCAAGCTTTGTTAGAGCGAGTGGTGTGACATTCTTTAAATTCTTCTTTCAGACAATCTCAGACAAAAGACTTGGGACACGAAGCAAGTTCTCCCCTCCCCCCACTTTCAATGTTGATAATCAGGTGATTTTTCCCTTTTTTGTTGGAGAAAACGCGATATTTTCCAACATTGATTAGGGGGGAAGGGGTATACGTGATACAGCTCAAGTGTCCCAACTACTTTTGGCCGGGATTGTCTGAAAGAGATATGCGAGGAATTTTCCAATAAAGGTAACGCCAGCGATCGTCATGGCGTCACGATATTTTAGAATTTGATTTCGGCTTAATGACGTACACTTTGTTTCTGGAAATTGGACAGAACGTTTCTACGTTAATCTAGATTAAGCTTCGGTGCAGATATTCGTGGAATATAACCCGTAACCGCCTGTAGCAAAGCGAAATTTGGGACTTGCTTCAAGCAAAATGGCATTTAAGGAAAGGTTAGAACTCGTGTCTATTACTTAAGACATTTTCCAGGATTATCAATTCGCAAAGTAGCAGATCTTTGTGTTGTTTAACGGAATAGTGTTAAATAAATTGACTTAAACCCAATGAAATGCTTATCGGTGTAGAGTAATCATATATATCACCATTACACGCGACACGACAGCTTCCGGGTTCCATGTGTTTTATGAACGCGCACGAATAACCACAACGGTTAACCACAACGGTTAACCATTTGAAAGTCAGCGTTTTGCAACCTAACCTTCCCTGTTCTTCCCAATTGGCAGAAGGTTCAAAAATTTCTCACTTCACATTATTTGAAATGCAGGATGGAAGCAAGTTGGTGGCAAAATAGTCGAGTTTGACACTTGAAATATGGTTAACCGTTTGCCGTAGATAATAAGTTAACTACGTAACTACCCTTTTTATTTCAATTGAACGGTTAACCATATCAACCTTCTCGGAAAGCTCTCTGTTGCTAGTTCTTGATCCCAGACAATGTTCAATGGTTTTTCGTAATTCCTATAAAGCGGAAAAAGGTATAATTCGAATGACACGTAGCAGTTTGGAACCAAAAAGTGTTACCAGAATGGTTAACCGTAAGGGTTAATGGCGGCGGTTAACCCGGTGGCACTTCTGAAGCCGAAAACACACCTCGCTTTATACGCGTTCCGGTATTAGAGGGGAAAACGAAGAAAGACATGCATAATTTAACCGCGTTTAGGTAGCAGCGACGCTTTATTGCTGTCCACAGATTAACTCCGCGAAACGGCGAGGACAAGGCGAAAATATCCACTTGCCCGGCAGCTACTGTTTCAACCGAATTTGCATCATTTCTGTTTCGCGCCAATCAACCACCCCTCTAAAGACGTAGACAAGGTCGTATTTTTCAGTGCAGGAAATAGAAACATCCTTTTTAAACACAACATCTTGTGCAAAGTTGCATTTTACGGGCAAGCAAGTGGGCCGTTTGCCCCTCAAGAGGCAACAGAAGTTCATGCCACGGACTTACCAATCCCCTACCGTAGAAGGTCATTTAGAAAGATGACTTTACGTTTCTTAGTGCCCGACCAGGTAAAACTTGTCATTGTATGTTGTTTCTTTTTAGTAGCGCTCGTTAGCTGTACCCGCGAGACGTTACAACTCCCCTCTTCTCCAAGCTTTGTTAGAGCGAGTGGTGTGACATTCTTTAAATTCTTCTTTCAGACAATCTCAGACAAAAGACTTGGGACACGAAGCAAGTTCTCCCCTCCCCCCACTTTCAATGTTGATAATCAGGTGATTTTTCCCTTTTTTGTTGGAGAAAACGCGATATTTTCCAACATTGATTAGGGGGGAAGGGGTATACGTGATACAGCTCAAGTGTCCCAACTACTTTTGGCCGGGATTGTCTGAAAGAGATATGCGAGGAATTTTCCAATAAAGGTAACGCCAGCGATCGTCATGGCGTCACGATATTTTAGAATTTGATTTCGGCTTAATGACGTACACTTTGTTTCTGGAAATTGGACAGAACGTTTCTACGTTAATCTAGATTAAGCTTCGGTGCAGATATTCGTGGAATATAACCCGTAACCGCCTGTAGCAAAGCGAAATTTGGGACTTGCTTCAAGCAAAATGGCATTTAAGGAAAGGTTAGAACTCGTGTCTATTACTTAAGACATTTTCCAGGATTATCAATTCGCAAAGTAGCAGATCTTTGTGTTGTTTAACGGAATAGTGTTAAATAAATTGACTTAAACCCAATGAAATGCTTATCGGTGTAGAGTAATCATATATATCACCATTACACGCGACACGACAGCTTCCGGGTTCCATGTGTTTTATGAACGCGCACGAATAACCACAACGGTTAACCACAACGGTTAACCATTTGAAAGTCAGCGTTTTGCAACCTAACCTTCCCTGTTCTTCCCAATTGGCAGAAGGTTCAAAAATTTCTCACTTCACATTATTTGAAATGCAGGATGGAAGCAAGTTGGTGGCAAAATAGTCGAGTTTGACACTTGAAATATGGTTAACCGTTTGCCGTAGATAATAAGTTAACTACGTAACTACCCTTTTTATTTCAATTGAACGGTTAACCATATCAACCTTCTCGGAAAGCTCTCTGTTGCTAGTTCTTGATCCCAGACAATGTTCAATGGTTTTTCGTAATTCCTATAAAGCGGAAAAAGGTATAATTCGAATGACACGTAGCAGTTTGGAACCAAAAAGTGTTACCAGAATGGTTAACCGTAAGGGTTAATGGCGGCGGTTAACCCGGTGGCACTTCTGAAGCCGAAAACACACCTCGCTTTATACGCGTTCCGGTATTAGAGGGGAAAACGAAGAAAGACATGCATAATTTAACCGCGTTTAGGTAGCAGCGACGCTTTATTGCTGTCCACAGATTAACTCCGCGAAACGGCGAGGACAAGGCGAAAATATCCACTTGCCCGGCAGCTACTGTTTCAACCGAATTTGCATCATTTCTGTTTCGCGCCAATCAACCACCCCTCTAAAGACGTAGACAAGGTCGTATTTTTCAGTGCAGGAAATAGAAACATCCTTTTTAAACACAACATCTTGTGCAAAGTTGCATTTTACGGGCAAGCAAGTGGGCCGTTTGCCCCTCAAGAGGCAACAGAAGTTCATGCCACGGACTTACCAATCCCCTACCGTAGAAGGTCATTTAGAAAGATGACTTTACGTTTCTTAGTGCCCGACCAGGTAAAACTTGTCATTGTATGTTGTTTCTTTTTAGTAGCGCTCGTTAGCTGTACCCGCGAGACGTTACAACTCCCCTCTTCTCCAAGCTTTGTTAGAGCGAGTGGTGTGACATTCTTTAAATTCTTCTTTCAGACAATCTCAGACAAAAGACTTGGGACACGAAGCAAGTTCTCCCCTCCCCCCACTTTCAATGTTGATAATCAGGTGATTTTTCCCTTTTTTGTTGGAGAAAACGCGATATTTTCCAACATTGATTAGGGGGGAAGGGGTATACGTGATACAGCTCAAGTGTCCCAACTACTTTTGGCCGGGATTGTCTGAAAGAGATATGCGAGGAATTTTCCAATAAAGGTAACGCCAGCGATCGTCATGGCGTCACGATATTTTAGAATTTGATTTCGGCTTAATGACGTACACTTTGTTTCTGGAAATTGGACAGAACGTTTCTACGTTAATCTAGATTAAGCTTCGGTGCAGATATTCGTGGAATATAACCCGTAACCGCCTGTAGCAAAGCGAAATTTGGGACTTGCTTCAAGCAAAATGGCATTTAAGGAAAGGTTAGAACTCGTGTCTATTACTTAAGACATTTTCCAGGATTATCAATTCGCAAAGTAGCAGATCTTTGTGTTGTTTAACGGAATAGTGTTAAATAAATTGACTTAAACCCAATGAAATGCTTATCGGTGTAGAGTAATCATATATATCACCATTACACGCGACACGACAGCTTCCGGGTTCCATGTGTTTTATGAACGCGCACGAATAACCACAACGGTTAACCACAACGGTTAACCATTTGAAAGTCAGCGTTTTGCAACCTAACCTTCCCTGTTCTTCCCAATTGGCAGAAGGTTCAAAAATTTCTCACTTCACATTATTTGAAATGCAGGATGGAAGCAAGTTGGTGGCAAAATAGTCGAGTTTGACACTTGAAATATGGTTAACCGTTTGCCGTAGATAATAAGTTAACTACGTAACTACCCTTTTTATTTCAATTGAACGGTTAACCATATCAACCTTCTCGGAAAGCTCTCTGTTGCTAGTTCTTGATCCCAGACAATGTTCAATGGTTTTTCGTAATTCCTATAAAGCGGAAAAAGGTATAATTCGAATGACACGTAGCAGTTTGGAACCAAAAAGTGTTACCAGAATGGTTAACCGTAAGGGTTAATGGCGGCGGTTAACCCGGTGGCACTTCTGAAGCCGAAAACACACCTCGCTTTATACGCGTTCCGGTATTAGAGGGGAAAACGAAGAAAGACATGCATAATTTAACCGCGTTTAGGTAGCAGCGACGCTTTATTGCTGTCCACAGATTAACTCCGCGAAACGGCGAGGACAAGGCGAAAATATCCACTTGCCCGGCAGCTACTGTTTCAACCGAATTTGCATCATTTCTGTTTCGCGCCAATCAACCACCCCTCTAAAGACGTAGACAAGGTCGTATTTTTCAGTGCAGGAAATAGAAACATCCTTTTTAAACACAACATCTTGTGCAAAGTTGCATTTTACGGGCAAGCAAGTGGGCCGTTTGCCCCTCAAGAGGCAACAGAAGTTCATGCCACGGACTTACCAATCCCCTACCGTAGAAGGTCATTTAGAAAGATGACTTTACGTTTCTTAGTGCCCGACCAGGTAAAACTTGTCATTGTATGTTGTTTCTTTTTAGTAGCGCTCGTTAGCTGTACCCGCGAGACGTTACAACTCCCCTCTTCTCCAAGCTTTGTTAGAGCGAGTGGTGTGACATTCTTTAAATTCTTCTTTCAGACAATCTCAGACAAAAGACTTGGGACACGAAGCAAGTTCTCCCCTCCCCCCACTTTCAATGTTGATAATCAGGTGATTTTTCCCTTTTTTGTTGGAGAAAACGCGATATTTTCCAACATTGATTAGGGGGGAAGGGGTATACGTGATACAGCTCAAGTGTCCCAACTACTTTTGGCCGGGATTGTCTGAAAGAGATATGCGAGGAATTTTCCAATAAAGGTAACGCCAGCGATCGTCATGGCGTCACGATATTTTAGAATTTGATTTCGGCTTAATGACGTACACTTTGTTTCTGGAAATTGGACAGAACGTTTCTACGTTAATCTAGATTAAGCTTCGGTGCAGATATTCGTGGAATATAACCCGTAACCGCCTGTAGCAAAGCGAAATTTAGGACTTGCTTCAAGCAAAATGGCATTTAAGGAAAGGTTAGAACTCGTGTCTATTACTTAAGACATTTTCCAGGATTATCAATTCGCAAAGTAGCAGATCTTTGTGTTGTTTAACGGAATAGTGTTAAATAAATTGACTTAAACCCAATGAAATGCTTATCGGTGTAGAGTAATCATATATATCACCATTACACGCGACACGACAGCTTCCGGGTTCCATGTGTTTTATGAACGCGCACGAATAACCACAACGGTTAACCACAACGGTTAACCATTTGAAAGTCAGCGTTTTGCAACCTAACCTTCCCTGTTCTTCCCAATTGGCAGAAGGTTCAAAAATTTCTCACTTCACATTATTTGAAATGCAGGATGGAAGCAAGTTGGTGGCAAAATAGTCGAGTTTGACACTTGAAATATGGTTAACCGTTTGCCGTAGATAATAAGTTAACTACGTAACTACCCTTTTTATTTCAATTGAACGGTTAACCATATCAACCTTCTCGGAAAGCTCTCTGTTGCTAGTTCTTGATCCCAGACAATGTTCAATGGTTTTTCGTAATTCCTATAAAGCGGAAAAAGGTATAATTCGAATGACACGTAGCAGTTTGGAACCAAAAAGTGTTACCAGAATGGTTAACCGTAAGGGTTAATGGCGGCGGTTAACCCGGTGGCACTTCTGAAGCCGAAAACACACCTCGCTTTATACGCGTTCCGGTATTAGAGGGGAAAACGAAGAAAGACATGCATAATTTAACCGCGTTTAGGTAGCAGCGACGCTTTATTGCTGTCCACAGATTAACTCCGCGAAACGGCGAGGACAAGGCGAAAATATCCACTTGCCCGGCAGCTACTGTTTCAACCGAATTTGCATCATTTCTGTTTCGCGCCAATCAACCACCCCTCTAAAGACGTAGACAAGGTCGTATTTTTCAGTGCAGGAAATAGAAACATCCTTTTTAAACACAACATCTTGTGCAAAGTTGCATTTTACGGGCAAGCAAGTGGGCCGTTTGCCCCTCAAGAGGCAACAGAAGTTCATGCCACGGACTTACCAATCCCCTACCGTAGAAGGTCATTTAGAAAGATGACTTTACGTTTCTTAGTGCCCGACCAGGTAAAACTTGTCATTGTATGTTGTTTCTTTTTAGTAGCGCTCGTTAGCTGTACCCGCGAGACGTTACAACTCCCCTCTTCTCCAAGCTTTGTTAGAGCGAGTGGTGTGACATTCTTTAAATTCTTCTTTCAGACAATCTCAGACAAAAGACTTGGGACACGAAGCAAGTTCTCCCCTCCCCCCACTTTCAATGTTGATAATCAGGTGATTTTTCCCTTTTTTGTTGGAGAAAACGCGATATTTTCCAACATTGATTAGGGGGGAAGGGGTATACGTGATACAGCTCAAGTGTCCCAACTACTTTTGGCCGGGATTGTCTGAAAGAGATATGCGAGGAATTTTCCAATAAAGGTAACGCCAGCGATCGTCATGGCGTCACGATATTTTAGAATTTGATTTCGGCTTAATGACGTACACTTTGTTTCTGGAAATTGGACAGAACGTTTCTACGTTAATCTAGATTAAGCTTCGGTGCAGATATTCGTGGAATATAACCCGTAACCGCCTGTAGCAAAGCGAAATTTGGGACTTGCTTCAAGCAAAATGGCATTTAAGGAAAGGTTAGAACTCGTGTCTATTACTTAAGACATTTTCCAGGATTATCAATTCGCAAAGTAGCAGATCTTTGTGTTGTTTAACGGAATAGTGTTAAATAAATTGACTTAAACCCAATGAAATGCTTATCGGTGTAGAGTAATCATATATATCACCATTACACGCGACACGACAGCTTCCGGGTTCCATGTGTTTTATGAACGCGCACGAATAACCACAACGGTTAACCACAACGGTTAACCATTTGAAAGTCAGCGTTTTGCAACCTAACCTTCCCTGTTCTTCCCAATTGGCAGAAGGTTCAAAAATTTCTCACTTCACATTATTTGAAATGCAGGATGGAAGCAAGTTGGTGGCAAAATAGTCGAGTTTGACACTTGAAATATGGTTAACCGTTTGCCGTAGATAATAAGTTAACTACGTAACTACCCTTTTTATTTCAATTGAACGGTTAACCATATCAACCTTCTCGGAAAGCTCTCTGTTGCTAGTTCTTGATCCCAGACAATGTTCAATGGTTTTTCGTAATTCCTATAAAGCGGAAAAAGGTATAATTCGAATGACACGTAGCAGTTTGGAACCAAAAAGTGTTACCAGAATGGTTAACCGTAAGGGTTAATGGCGGCGGTTAACCCGGTGGCACTTCTGAAGCCGAAAACACACCTCGCTTTATACGCGTTCCGGTATTAGAGGGGAAAACGAAGAAAGACATGCATAATTTAACCGCGTTTAGGTAGCAGCGACGCTTTATTGCTGTCCACAGATTAACTCCGCGAAACGGCGAGGACAAGGCGAAAATATCCACTTGCCCGGCAGCTACTGTTTCAACCGAATTTGCATCATTTCTGTTTCGCGCCAATCAACCACCCCTCTAAAGACGTAGACAAGGTCGTATTTTTCAGTGCAGGAAATAGAAACATCCTTTTTAAACACAACATCTTGTGCAAAGTTGCATTTTACGGGCAAGCAAGTGGGCCGTTTGCCCCTCAAGAGGCAACAGAAGTTCATGCCACGGACTTACCAATCCCCTACCGTAGAAGGTCATTTAGAAAGATGACTTTACGTTTCTTAGTGCCCGACCAGGTAAAACTTGTCATTGTATGTTGTTTCTTTTTAGTAGCGCTCGTTAGCTGTACCCGCGAGACGTTACAACTCCCCTCTTCTCCAAGCTTTGTTAGAGCGAGTGGTGTGACATTCTTTAAATTCTTCTTTCAGACAATCTCAGACAAAAGACTTGGGACACGAAGCAAGTTCTCCCCTCCCCCCACTTTCAATGTTGATAATCAGGTGATTTTTCCCTTTTTTGTTGGAGAAAACGCGATATTTTCCAACATTGATTAGGGGGGAAGGGGTATACGTGATACAGCTCAAGTGTCCCAACTACTTTTGGCCGGGATTGTCTGAAAGAGATATGCGAGGAATTTTCCAATAAAGGTAACGCCAGCGATCGTCATGGCGTCACGATATTTTAGAATTTGATTTCGGCTTAATGACGTACACTTTGTTTCTGGAAATTGGACAGAACGTTTCTACGTTAATCTAGATTAAGCTTCGGTGCAGATATTCGTGGAATATAACCCGTAACCGCCTGTAGCAAAGCGAAATTTGGGACTTGCTTCAAGCAAAATGGCATTTAAGGAAAGGTTAGAACTCGTGTCTATTACTTAAGACATTTTCCAGGATTATCAATTCGCAAAGTAGCAGATCTTTGTGTTGTTTAACGGAATAGTGTTAAATAAATTGACTTAAACCCAATGAAATGCTTATCGGTGTAGAGTAATCATATATATCACCATTACACGCGACACGACAGCTTCCGGGTTCCATGTGTTTTATGAACGCGCACGAATAACCACAACGGTTAACCACAACGGTTAACCATTTGAAAGTCAGCGTTTTGCAACCTAACCTTCCCTGTTCTTCCCAATTGGCAGAAGGTTCAAAAATTTCTCACTTCACATTATTTGAAATGCAGGATGGAAGCAAGTTGGTGGCAAAATAGTCGAGTTTGACACTTGAAATATGGTTAACCGTTTGCCGTAGATAATAAGTTAACTACGTAACTACCCTTTTTATTTCAATTGAACGGTTAACCATATCAACCTTCTCGGAAAGCTCTCTGTTGCTAGTTCTTGATCCCAGACAATGTTCAATGGTTTTTCGTAATTCCTATAAAGCGGAAAAAGGTATAATTCGAATGACACGTAGCAGTTTGGAACCAAAAAGTGTTACCAGAATGGTTAACCGTAAGGGTTAATGGCGGCGGTTAACCCGGTGGCACTTCTGAAGCCGAAAACACACCTCGCTTTATACGCGTTCCGGTATTAGAGGGGAAAACGAAGAAAGACATGCATAATTTAACCGCGTTTAGGTAGCAGCGACGCTTTATTGCTGTCCACAGATTAACTCCGCGAAACGGCGAGGACAAGGCGAAAATATCCACTTGCCCGGCAGCTACTGTTTCAACCGAATTTGCATCATTTCTGTTTCGCGCCAATCAACCACCCCTCTAAAGACGTAGACAAGGTCGTATTTTTCAGTGCAGGAAATAGAAACATCCTTTTTAAACACAACATCTTGTGCAAAGTTGCATTTTACGGGCAAGCAAGTGGGCCGTTTGCCCCTCAAGAGGCAACAGAAGTTCATGCCACGGACTTACCAATCCCCTACCGTAGAAGGTCATTTAGAAAGATGACTTTACGTTTCTTAGTGCCCGACCAGGTAAAACTTGTCATTGTATGTTGTTTCTTTTTAGTAGCGCTCGTTAGCTGTACCCGCGAGACGTTACAACTCCCCTCTTCTCCAAGCTTTGTTAGAGCGAGTGGTGTGACATTCTTTAAATTCTTCTTTCAGACAATCTCAGACAAAAGACTTGGGACACGAAGCAAGTTCTCCCCTCCCCCCACTTTCAATGTTGATAATCAGGTGATTTTTCCCTTTTTTGTTGGAGAAAACGCGATATTTTCCAACATTGATTAGGGGGGAAGGGGTATACGTGATACAGCTCAAGTGTCCCAACTACTTTTGGCCGGGATTGTCTGAAAGAGATATGCGAGGAATTTTCCAATAAAGGTAACGCCAGCGATCGTCATGGCGTCACGATATTTTAGAATTTGATTTCGGCTTAATGACGTACACTTTGTTTCTGGAAATTGGACAGAACGTTTCTACGTTAATCTAGATTAAGCTTCGGTGCAGATATTCGTGGAATATAACCCGTAACCGCCTGTAGCAAAGCGAAATTTGGGACTTGCTTCAAGCAAAATGGCATTTAAGGAAAGGTTAGAACTCGTGTCTATTACTTAAGACATTTTCCAGGATTATCAATTCGCAAAGTAGCAGATCTTTGTGTTGTTTAACGGAATAGTGTTAAATAAATTGACTTAAACCCAATGAAATGCTTATCGGTGTAGAGTAATCATATATATCACCATTACACGCGACACGACAGCTTCCGGGTTCCATGTGTTTTATGAACGCGCACGAATAACCACAACGGTTAACCACAACGGTTAACCATTTGAAAGTCAGCGTTTTGCAACCTAACCTTCCCTGTTCTTCCCAATTGGCAGAAGGTTCAAAAATTTCTCACTTCACATTATTTGAAATGCAGGATGGAAGCAAGTTGGTGGCAAAATAGTCGAGTTTGACACTTGAAATATGGTTAACCGTTTGCCGTAGATAATAAGTTAACTACGTAACTACCCTTTTTATTTCAATTGAACGGTTAACCATATCAACCTTCTCGGAAAGCTCTCTGTTGCTAGTTCTTGATCCCAGACAATGTTCAATGGTTTTTCGTAATTCCTATAAAGCGGAAAAAGGTATAATTCGAATGACACGTAGCAGTTTGGAACCAAAAAGTGTTACCAGAATGGTTAACCGTAAGGGTTAATGGCGGCGGTTAACCCGGTGGCACTTCTGAAGCCGAAAACACACCTCGCTTTATACGCGTTCCGGTATTAGAGGGGAAAACGAAGAAAGACATGCATAATTTAACCGCGTTTAGGTAGCAGCGACGCTTTATTGCTGTCCACAGATTAACTCCGCGAAACGGCGAGGACAAGGCGAAAATATCCACTTGCCCGGCAGCTACTGTTTCAACCGAATTTGCATCATTTCTGTTTCGCGCCAATCAACCACCCCTCTAAAGACGTAGACAAGGTCGTATTTTTCAGTGCAGGAAATAGAAACATCCTTTTTAAACACAACATCTTGTGCAAAGTTGCATTTTACGGGCAAGCAAGTGGGCCGTTTGCCCCTCAAGAGGCAACAGAAGTTCATGCCACGGACTTACCAATCCCCTACCGTAGAAGGTCATTTAGAAAGATGACTTTACGTTTCTTAGTGCCCGACCAGGTAAAACTTGTCATTGTATGTTGTTTCTTTTTAGTAGCGCTCGTTAGCTGTACCCGCGAGACGTTACAACTCCCCTCTTCTCCAAGCTTTGTTAGAGCGAGTGGTGTGACATTCTTTAAATTCTTCTTTCAGACAATCTCAGACAAAAGACTTGGGACACGAAGCAAGTTCTCCCCTCCCCCCACTTTCAATGTTGATAATCAGGTGATTTTTCCCTTTTTTGTTGGAGAAAACGCGATATTTTCCAACATTGATTAGGGGGGAAGGGGTATACGTGATACAGCTCAAGTGTCCCAACTACTTTTGGCCGGGATTGTCTGAAAGAGATATGCGAGGAATTTTCCAATAAAGGTAACGCCAGCGATCGTCATGGCGTCACGATATTTTAGAATTTGATTTCGGCTTAATGACGTACACTTTGTTTCTGGAAATTGGACAGAACGTTTCTACGTTAATCTAGATTAAGCTTCGGTGCAGATATTCGTGGAATATAACCCGTAACCGCCTGTAGCAAAGCGAAATTTGGGACTTGCTTCAAGCAAAATGGCATTTAAGGAAAGGTTAGAACTCGTGTCTATTACTTAAGACATTTTCCAGGATTATCAATTCGCAAAGTAGCAGATCTTTGTGTTGTTTAACGGAATAGTGTTAAATAAATTGACTTAAACCCAATGAAATGCTTATCGGTGTAGAGTAATCATATATATCACCATTACACGCGACACGACAGCTTCCGGGTTCCATGTGTTTTATGAACGCGCACGAATAACCACAACGGTTAACCACAACGGTTAACCATTTGAAAGTCAGCGTTTTGCAACCTAACCTTCCCTGTTCTTCCCAATTGGCAGAAGGTTCAAAAATTTCTCACTTCACATTATTTGAAATGCAGGATGGAAGCAAGTTGGTGGCAAAATAGTCGAGTTTGACACTTGAAATATGGTTAACCGTTTGCCGTAGATAATAAGTTAACTACGTAACTACCCTTTTTATTTCAATTGAACGGTTAACCATATCAACCTTCTCGGAAAGCTCTCTGTTGCTAGTTCTTGATCCCAGACAATGTTCAATGGTTTTTCGTAATTCCTATAAAGCGGAAAAAGGTATAATTCGAATGACACGTAGCAGTTTGGAACCAAAAAGTGTTACCAGAATGGTTAACCGTAAGGGTTAATGGCGGCGGTTAACCCGGTGGCACTTCTGAAGCCGAAAACACACCTCGCTTTATACGCGTTCCGGTATTAGAGGGGAAAACGAAGAAAGACATGCATAATTTAACCGCGTTTAGGTAGCAGCGACGCTTTATTGCTGTCCACAGATTAACTCCGCGAAACGGCGAGGACAAGGCGAAAATATCCACTTGCCCGGCAGCTACTGTTTCAACCGAATTTGCATCATTTCTGTTTCGCGCCAATCAACCACCCCTCTAAAGACGTAGACAAGGTCGTATTTTTCAGTGCAGGAAATAGAAACATCCTTTTTAAACACAACATCTTGTGCAAAGTTGCATTTTACGGGCAAGCAAGTGGGCCGTTTGCCCCTCAAGAGGCAACAGAAGTTCATGCCACGGACTTACCAATCCCCTACCGTAGAAGGTCATTTAGAAAGATGACTTTACGTTTCTTAGTGCCCGACCAGGTAAAACTTGTCATTGTATGTTGTTTCTTTTTAGTAGCGCTCGTTAGCTGTACCCGCGAGACGTTACAACTCCCCTCTTCTCCAAGCTTTGTTAGAGCGAGTGGTGTGACATTCTTTAAATTCTTCTTTCAGACAATCTCAGACAAAAGACTTGGGACACGAAGCAAGTTCTCCCCTCCCCCCACTTTCAATGTTGATAATCAGGTGATTTTTCCCTTTTTTGTTGGAGAAAACGCGATATTTTCCAACATTGATTAGGGGGGAAGGGGTATACGTGATACAGCTCAAGTGTCCCAACTACTTTTGGCCGGGATTGTCTGAAAGAGATATGCGAGGAATTTTCCAATAAAGGTAACGCCAGCGATCGTCATGGCGTCACGATATTTTAGAATTTGATTTCGGCTTAATGACGTACACTTTGTTTCTGGAAATTGGACAGAACGTTTCTACGTTAATCTAGATTAAGCTTCGGTGCAGATATTCGTGGAATATAACCCGTAACCGCCTGTAGCAAAGCGAAATTTGGGACTTGCTTCAAGCAAAATGGCATTTAAGGAAAGGTTAGAACTCGTGTCTATTACTTAAGACATTTTCCAGGATTATCAATTCGCAAAGTAGCAGATCTTTGTGTTGTTTAACGGAATAGTGTTAAATAAATTGACTTAAACCCAATGAAATGCTTATCGGTGTAGAGTAATCATATATATCACCATTACACGCGACACGACAGCTTCCGGGTTCCATGTGTTTTATGAACGCGCACGAATAACCACAACGGTTAACCACAACGGTTAACCATTTGAAAGTCAGCGTTTTGCAACCTAACCTTCCCTGTTCTTCCCAATTGGCAGAAGGTTCAAAAATTTCTCACTTCACATTATTTGAAATGCAGGATGGAAGCAAGTTGGTGGCAAAATAGTCGAGTTTGACACTTGAAATATGGTTAACCGTTTGCCGTAGATAATAAGTTAACTACGTAACTACCCTTTTTATTTCAATTGAACGGTTAACCATATCAACCTTCTCGGAAAGCTCTCTGTTGCTAGTTCTTGATCCCAGACAATGTTCAATGGTTTTTCGTAATTCCTATAAAGCGGAAAAAGGTATAATTCGAATGACACGTAGCAGTTTGGAACCAAAAAGTGTTACCAGAATGGTTAACCGTAAGGGTTAATGGCGGCGGTTAACCCGGTGGCACTTCTGAAGCCGAAAACACACCTCGCTTTATACGCGTTCCGGTATTAGAGGGGAAAACGAAGAAAGACATGCATAATTTAACCGCGTTTAGGTAGCAGCGACGCTTTATTGCTGTCCACAGATTAACTCCGCGAAACGGCGAGGACAAGGCGAAAATATCCACTTGCCCGGCAGCTACTGTTTCAACCGAATTTGCATCATTTCTGTTTCGCGCCAATCAACCACCCCTCTAAAGACGTAGACAAGGTCGTATTTTTCAGTGCAGGAAATAGAAACATCCTTTTTAAACACAACATCTTGTGCAAAGTTGCATTTTACGGGCAAGCAAGTGGGCCGTTTGCCCCTCAAGAGGCAACAGAAGTTCATGCCACGGACTTACCAATCCCCTACCGTAGAAGGTCATTTAGAAAGATGACTTTACGTTTCTTAGTGCCCGACCAGGTAAAACTTGTCATTGTATGTTGTTTCTTTTTAGTAGCGCTCGTTAGCTGTACCCGCGAGACGTTACAACTCCCCTCTTCTCCAAGCTTTGTTAGAGCGAGTGGTGTGACATTCTTTAAATTCTTCTTTCAGACAATCTCAGACAAAAGACTTGGGACACGAAGCAAGTTCTCCCCTCCCCCCACTTTCAATGTTGATAATCAGGTGATTTTTCCCTTTTTTGTTGGAGAAAACGCGATATTTTCCAACATTGATTAGGGGGGAAGGGGTATACGTGATACAGCTCAAGTGTCCCAACTACTTTTGGCCGGGATTGTCTGAAAGAGATATGCGAGGAATTTTCCAATAAAGGTAACGCCAGCGATCGTCATGGCGTCACGATATTTTAGAATTTGATTTCGGCTTAATGACGTACACTTTGTTTCTGGAAATTGGACAGAACGTTTCTACGTTAATCTAGATTAAGCTTCGGTGCAGATATTCGTGGAATATAACCCGTAACCGCCTGTAGCAAAGCGAAATTTGGGACTTGCTTCAAGCAAAATGGCATTTAAGGAAAGGTTAGAACTCGTGTCTATTACTTAAGACATTTTCCAGGATTATCAATTCGCAAAGTAGCAGATCTTTGTGTTGTTTAACGGAATAGTGTTAAATAAATTGACTTAAACCCAATGAAATGCTTATCGGTGTAGAGTAATCATATATATCACCATTACACGCGACACGACAGCTTCCGGGTTCCATGTGTTTTATGAACGCGCACGAATAACCACAACGGTTAACCACAACGGTTAACCATTTGAAAGTCAGCGTTTTGCAACCTAACCTTCCCTGTTCTTCCCAATTGGCAGAAGGTTCAAAAATTTCTCACTTCACATTATTTGAAATGCAGGATGGAAGCAAGTTGGTGGCAAAATAGTCGAGTTTGACACTTGAAATATGGTTAACCGTTTGCCGTAGATAATAAGTTAACTACGTAACTACCCTTTTTATTTCAATTGAACGGTTAACCATATCAACCTTCTCGGAAAGCTCTCTGTTGCTAGTTCTTGATCCCAGACAATGTTCAATGGTTTTTCGTAATTCCTATAAAGCGGAAAAAGGTATAATTCGAATGACACGTAGCAGTTTGGAACCAAAAAGTGTTACCAGAATGGTTAACCGTAAGGGTTAATGGCGGCGGTTAACCCGGTGGCACTTCTGAAGCCGAAAACACACCTCGCTTTATACGCGTTCCGGTATTAGAGGGGAAAACGAAGAAAGACATGCATAATTTAACCGCGTTTAGGTAGCAGCGACGCTTTATTGCTGTCCACAGATTAACTCCGCGAAACGGCGAGGACAAGGCGAAAATATCCACTTGCCCGGCAGCTACTGTTTCAACCGAATTTGCATCATTTCTGTTTCGCGCCAATCAACCACCCCTCTAAAGACGTAGACAAGGTCGTATTTTTCAGTGCAGGAAATAGAAACATCCTTTTTAAACACAACATCTTGTGCAAAGTTGCATTTTACGGGCAAGCAAGTGGGCCGTTTGCCCCTCAAGAGGCAACAGAAGTTCAT
Source organism: Orbicella faveolata (assembly GCF_042242905.1). Classification (NCBI taxonomy): domain Eukaryota; kingdom Metazoa; phylum Cnidaria; class Anthozoa; order Scleractinia; family Merulinidae; genus Orbicella; species Orbicella faveolata. The sequence goes on along the minus strand of NW_028301536.1, from coordinate 2,243,569 downwards.
GCCACGGACTTACCAATCCCCTACCGTAGAAGGTCATTTAGAAAGATGACTTTACGTTTCTTAGTGCCCGACCAGGTAAAACTTGTCATTGTATGTTGTTTCTTTTTAGTAGCGCTCGTTAGCTGTACCCGCGAGACGTTACAACTCCCCTCTTCTCCAAGCTTTGTTAGAGCGAGTGGTGTGACATTCTTTAAATTCTTCTTTCAGACAATCTCAGACAAAAGACTTGGGACACGAAGCAAGTTCTCCCCTCCCCCCACTTTCAATGTTGATAATCAGGTGATTTTTCCCTTTTTTGTTGGAGAAAACGCGATATTTTCCAACATTGATTAGGGGGGAAGGGGTATACGTGATACAGCTCAAGTGTCCCAACTACTTTTGGCCGGGATTGTCTGAAAGAGATATGCGAGGAATTTTCCAATAAAGGTAACGCCAGCGATCGTCATGGCGTCACGATATTTTAGAATTTGATTTCGGCTTAATGACGTACACTTTGTTTCTGGAAATTGGACAGAACGTTTCTACGTTAATCTAGATTAAGCTTCGGTGCAGATATTCGTGGAATATAACCCGTAACCGCCTGTAGCAAAGCGAAATTTGGGACTTGCTTCAAGCAAAATGGCATTTAAGGAAAGGTTAGAACTCGTGTCTATTACTTAAGACATTTTCCAGGATTATCAATTCGCAAAGTAGCAGATCTTTGTGTTGTTTAACGGAATAGTGTTAAATAAATTGACTTAAACCCAATGAAATGCTTATCGGTGTAGAGTAATCATATATATCACCATTACACGCGACACGACAGCTTCCGGGTTCCATGTGTTTTATGAACGCGCACGAATAACCACAACGGTTAACCACAACGGTTAACCATTTGAAAGTCAGCGTTTTGCAACCTAACCTTCCCTGTTCTTCCCAATTGGCAGAAGGTTCAAAAATTTCTCACTTCACATTATTTGAAATGCAGGATGGAAGCAAGTTGGTGGCAAAATAGTCGAGTTTGACACTTGAAATATGGTTAACCGTTTGCCGTAGATAATAAGTTAACTACGTAACTACCCTTTTTATTTCAATTGAACGGTTAACCATATCAACCTTCTCGGAAAGCTCTCTGTTGCTAGTTCTTGATCCCAGACAATGTTCAATGGTTTTTCGTAATTCCTATAAAGCGGAAAAAGGTGTAATTCGAATGACACGTAGCAGTTTGGAACCAAAAAGTGTTACCAGAATGGTTAACCGTAAGGGTTAATGGCGGCGGTTAACCCGGTGGCACTTCTGAAGCCGAAAACACACCTCGCTTTATACGCGTTCCGGTATTAGAGGGGAAAACGAAGAAAGACATGCATAATTTAACCGCGTTTAGGTAGCAGCGACGCTTTATTGCTGTCCACAGATTAACTCCGCGAAACGGCGAGGACAAGGCGAAAATATCCACTTGCCCGGCAGCTACTGTTTCAACCGAATTTGCATCATTTCTGTTTCGCGCCAATCAACCACCCCTCTAAAGACGTAGACAAGGTCGTATTTTTCAGTGCAGGAAATAGAAACATCCTTTTTAAACACAACATCTTGTGCAAAGTTGCATTTTACGGGCAAGCAAGTGGGCCGTTTGCCCCTCAAGAGGCAACAGAAGTTCATGCCACGGACTTACCAATCCCCTACCGTAGAAGGTCATTTAGAAAGATGACTTTACGTTTCTTAGTGCCCGACCAGGTAAAACTTGTCATTGTATGTTGTTTCTTTTTAGTAGCGCTCGTTAGCTGTACCCGCGAGACGTTACAACTCCCCTCTTCTCCAAGCTTTGTTAGAGCGAGTGGTGTGACATTCTTTAAATTCTTCTTTCAGACAATCTCAGACAAAAGACTTGGGACACGAAGCAAGTTCTCCCCTCCCCCCACTTTCAATGTTGATAATCAGGTGATTTTTCCCTTTTTTGTTGGAGAAAACGCGATATTTTCCAACATTGATTAGGGGGGAAGGGGTATACGTGATACAGCTCAAGTGTCCCAACTACTTTTGGCCGGGATTGTCTGAAAGAGATATGCGAGGAATTTTCCAATAAAGGTAACGCCAGCGATCGTCATGGCGTCACGATATTTTAGAATTTGATTTCGGCTTAATGACGTACACTTTGTTTCTGGAAATTGGACAGAACGTTTCTACGTTAATCTAGATTAAGCTTCGGTGCAGATATTCGTGGAATATAACCCGTAACCGCCTGTAGCAAAGCGAAATTTGGGACTTGCTTCAAGCAAAATGGCATTTAAGGAAAGGTTAGAACTCGTGTCTATTACTTAAGACATTTTCCAGGATTATCAATTCGCAAAGTAGCAGATCTTTGTGTTGTTTAACGGAATAGTGTTAAATAAATTGACTTAAACCCAATGAAATGCTTATCGGTGTAGAGTAATCATATATATCACCATTACACGCGACACGACAGCTTCCGGGTTCCATGTGTTTTATGAACGCGCACGAATAACCACAACGGTTAACCACAACGGTTAACCATTTGAAAGTCAGCGTTTTGCAACCTAACCTTCCCTGTTCTTCCCAATTGGCAGAAGGTTCAAAAATTTCTCACTTCACATTATTTGAAATGCAGGATGGAAGCAAGTTGGTGGCAAAATAGTCGAGTTTGACACTTGAAATATGGTTAACCGTTTGCCGTAGATAATAAGTTAACTACGTAACTACCCTTTTTATTTCAATTGAACGGTTAACCATATCAACCTTCTCGGAAAGCTCTCTGTTGCTAGTTCTTGATCCCAGACAATGTTCAATGGTTTTTCGTAATTCCTATAAAGCGGAAAAAGGTATAATTCGAATGACACGTAGCAGTTTGGAACCAAAAAGTGTTACCAGAATGGTTAACCGTAAGGGTTAATGGCGGCGGTTAACCCGGTGGCACTTCTGAAGCCGAAAACACACCTCGCTTTATACGCGTTCCGGTATTAGAGGGGAAAACGAAGAAAGACATGCATAATTTAACCGCGTTTAGGTAGCAGCGACGCTTTATTGCTGTCCACAGATTAACTCCGCGAAACGGCGAGGACAAGGCGAAAATATCCACTTGCCCGGCAGCTACTGTTTCAACCGAATTTGCATCATTTCTGTTTCGCGCCAATCAACCACCCCTCTAAAGACGTAGACAAGGTCGTATTTTTCAGTGCAGGAAATAGAAACATCCTTTTTAAACACAACATCTTGTGCAAAGTTGCATTTTACGGGCAAGCAAGTGGGCCGTTTGCCCCTCAAGAGGCAACAGAAGTTCATGCCACGGACTTACCAATCCCCTACCGTAGAAGGTCATTTAGAAAGATGACTTTACGTTTCTTAGTGCCCGACCAGGTAAAACTTGTCATTGTATGTTGTTTCTTTTTAGTAGCGCTCGTTAGCTGTACCCGCGAGACGTTACAACTCCCCTCTTCTCCAAGCTTTGTTAGAGCGAGTGGTGTGACATTCTTTAAATTCTTCTTTCAGACAATCTCAGACAAAAGACTTGGGACACGAAGCAAGTTCTCCCCTCCCCCCACTTTCAATGTTGATAATCAGGTGATTTTTCCCTTTTTTGTTGGAGAAAACGCGATATTTTCCAACATTGATTAGGGGGGAAGGGGTATACGTGATACAGCTCAAGTGTCCCAACTACTTTTGGCCGGGATTGTCTGAAAGAGATATGCGAGGAATTTTCCAATAAAGGTAACGCCAGCGATCGTCATGGCGTCACGATATTTTAGAATTTGATTTCGGCTTAATGACGTACACTTTGTTTCTGGAAATTGGACAGAACGTTTCTACGTTAATCTAGATTAAGCTTCGGTGCAGATATTCGTGGAATATAACCCGTAACCGCCTGTAGCAAAGCGAAATTTGGGACTTGCTTCAAGCAAAATGGCATTTAAGGAAAGGTTAGAACTCGTGTCTATTACTTAAGACATTTTCCAGGATTATCAATTCGCAAAGTAGCAGATCTTTGTGTTGTTTAACGGAATAGTGTTAAATAAATTGACTTAAACCCAATGAAATGCTTATCGGTGTAGAGTAATCATATATATCACCATTACACGCGACACGACAGCTTCCGGGTTCCATGTGTTTTATGAACGCGCACGAATAACCACAACGGTTAACCACAACGGTTAACCATTTGAAAGTCAGCGTTTTGCAACCTAACCTTCCCTGTTCTTCCCAATTGGCAGAAGGTTCAAAAATTTCTCACTTCACATTATTTGAAATGCAGGATGGAAGCAAGTTGGTGGCAAAATAGTCGAGTTTGACACTTGAAATATGGTTAACCGTTTGCCGTAGATAATAAGTTAACTACGTAACTACCCTTTTTATTTCAATTGAACGGTTAACCATATCAACCTTCTCGGAAAGCTCTCTGTTGCTAGTTCTTGATCCCAGACAATGTTCAATGGTTTTTCGTAATTCCTATAAAGCGGAAAAAGGTATAATTCGAATGACACGTAGCAGTTTGGAACCAAAAAGTGTTACCAGAATGGTTAACCGTAAGGGTTAATGGCGGCGGTTAACCCGGTGGCACTTCTGAAGCCGAAAACACACCTCGCTTTATACGCGTTCCGGTATTAGAGGGGAAAACGAAGAAAGACATGCATAATTTAACCGCGTTTAGGTAGCAGCGACGCTTTATTGCTGTCCACAGATTAACTCCGCGAAACGGCGAGGACAAGGCGAAAATATCCACTTGCCCGGCAGCTACTGTTTCAACCGAATTTGCATCATTTCTGTTTCGCGCCAATCAACCACCCCTCTAAAGACGTAGACAAGGTCGTATTTTTCAGTGCAGGAAATAGAAACATCCTTTTTAAACACAACATCTTGTGCAAAGTTGCATTTTACGGGCAAGCAAGTGGGCCGTTTGCCCCTCAAGAGGCAACAGAAGTTCATGCCACGGACTTACCAATCCCCTACCGTAGAAGGTCATTTAGAAAGATGACTTTACGTTTCTTAGTGCCCGACCAGGTAAAACTTGTCATTGTATGTTGTTTCTTTTTAGTAGCGCTCGTTAGCTGTACCCGCGAGACGTTACAACTCCCCTCTTCTCCAAGCTTTGTTAGAGCGAGTGGTGTGACATTCTTTAAATTCTTCTTTCAGACAATCTCAGACAAAAGACTTGGGACACGAAGCAAGTTCTCCCCTCCCCCCACTTTCAATGTTGATAATCAGGTGATTTTTCCCTTTTTTGTTGGAGAAAACGCGATATTTTCCAACATTGATTAGGGGGGAAGGGGTATACGTGATACAGCTCAAGTGTCCCAACTACTTTTGGCCGGGATTGTCTGAAAGAGATATGCGAGGAATTTTCCAATAAAGGTAACGCCAGCGATCGTCATGGCGTCACGATATTTTAGAATTTGATTTCGGCTTAATGACGTACACTTTGTTTCTGGAAATTGGACAGAACGTTTCTACGTTAATCTAGATTAAGCTTCGGTGCAGATATTCGTGGAATATAACCCGTAACCGCCTGTAGCAAAGCGAAATTTGGGACTTGCTTCAAGCAAAATGGCATTTAAGGAAAGGTTAGAACTCGTGTCTATTACTTAAGACATTTTCCAGGATTATCAATTCGCAAAGTAGCAGATCTTTGTGTTGTTTAACGGAATAGTGTTAAATAAATTGACTTAAACCCAATGAAATGCTTATCGGTGTAGAGTAATCATATATATCACCATTACACGCGACACGACAGCTTCCGGGTTCCATGTGTTTTATGAACGCGCACGAATAACCACAACGGTTAACCACAACGGTTAACCATTTGAAAGTCAGCGTTTTGCAACCTAACCTTCCCTGTTCTTCCCAATTGGCAGAAGGTTCAAAAATTTCTCACTTCACATTATTTGAAATGCAGGATGGAAGCAAGTTGGTGGCAAAATAGTCGAGTTTGACACTTGAAATATGGTTAACCGTTTGCCGTAGATAATAAGTTAACTACGTAACTACCCTTTTTATTTCAATTGAACGGTTAACCATATCAACCTTCTCGGAAAGCTCTCTGTTGCTAGTTCTTGATCCCAGACAATGTTCAATGGTTTTTCGTAATTCCTATAAAGCGGAAAAAGGTATAATTCGAATGACACGTAGCAGTTTGGAACCAAAAAGTGTTACCAGAATGGTTAACCGTAAGGGTTAATGGCGGCGGTTAACCCGGTGGCACTTCTGAAGCCGAAAACACACCTCGCTTTATACGCGTTCCGGTATTAGAGGGGAAAACGAAGAAAGACATGCATAATTTAACCGCGTTTAGGTAGCAGCGACGCTTTATTGCTGTCCACAGATTAACTCCGCGAAACGGCGAGGACAAGGCGAAAATATCCACTTGCCCGGCAGCTACTGTTTCAACCGAATTTGCATCATTTCTGTTTCGCGCCAATCAACCACCCCTCTAAAGACGTAGACAAGGTCGTATTTTTCAGTGCAGGAAATAGAAACATCCTTTTTAAACACAACATCTTGTGCAAAGTTGCATTTTACGGGCAAGCAAGTGGGCCGTTTGCCCCTCAAGAGGCAACAGAAGTTCATGCCACGGACTTACCAATCCCCTACCGTAGAAGGTCATTTAGAAAGATGACTTTACGTTTCTTAGTGCCCGACCAGGTAAAACTTGTCATTGTATGTTGTTTCTTTTTAGTAGCGCTCGTTAGCTGTACCCGCGAGACGTTACAACTCCCCTCTTCTCCAAGCTTTGTTAGAGCGAGTGGTGTGACATTCTTTAAATTCTTCTTTCAGACAATCTCAGACAAAAGACTTGGGACACGAAGCAAGTTCTCCCCTCCCCCCACTTTCAATGTTGATAATCAGGTGATTTTTCCCTTTTTTGTTGGAGAAAACGCGATATTTTCCAACATTGATTAGGGGGGAAGGGGTATACGTGATACAGCTCAAGTGTCCCAACTACTTTTGGCCGGGATTGTCTGAAAGAGATATGCGAGGAATTTTCCAATAAAGGTAACGCCAGCGATCGTCATGGCGTCACGATATTTTAGAATTTGATTTCGGCTTAATGACGTACACTTTGTTTCTGGAAATTGGACAGAACGTTTCTACGTTAATCTAGATTAAGCTTCGGTGCAGATATTCGTGGAATATAACCCGTAACCGCCCGTAGCAAAGCGAAATTTGGGACTTGCTTCAAGCAAAATGGCATTTAAGGAAAGGTTAGAACTCGTGTCTATTACTTAAGACATTTTCCAGGATTATCAATTCGCAAAGTAGCAGATCTTTGTGTTGTTTAACGGAATAGTGTTAAATAAATTGACTTAAACCCAATGAAATGCTTATCGGTGTAGAGTAATCATATATATCACCATTACACGCGACACGACAGCTTCCGGGTTCCATGTGTTTTATGAACGCGCACGAATAACCACAACGGTTAACCACAACGGTTAACCATTTGAAAGTCAGCGTTTTGCAACCTAACCTTCCCTGTTCTTCCCAATTGGCAGAAGGTTCAAAAATTTCTCACTTCACATTATTTGAAATGCAGGATGGAAGCAAGTTGGTGGCAAAATAGTCGAGTTTGACACTTGAAATATGGTTAACCGTTTGCCGTAGATAATAAGTTAACTACGTAACTACCCTTTTTATTTCAATTGAACGGTTAACCATATCAACCTTCTCGGAAAGCTCTCTGTTGCTAGTTCTTGATCCCAGACAATGTTCAATGGTTTTTCGTAATTCCTATAAAGCGGAAAAAGGTATAATTCGAATGACACGTAGCAGTTTGGAACCAAAAAGTGTTACCAGAATGGTTAACCGTAAGGGTTAATGGCGGCGGTTAACCCGGTGGCACTTCTGAAGCCGAAAACACACCTCGCTTTATACGCGTTCCGGTATTAGAGGGGAAAACGAAGAAAGACATGCATAATTTAACCGCGTTTAGGTAGCAGCGACGCTTTATTGCTGTCCACAGATTAACTCCGCGAAACGGCGAGGACAAGGCGAAAATATCCACTTGCCCGGCAGCTACTGTTTCAACCGAATTTGCATCATTTCTGTTTCGCGCCAATCAACCACCCCTCTAAAGACGTAGACAAGGTCGTATTTTTCAGTGCAGGAAATAGAAACATCCTTTTTAAACACAACATCTTGTGCAAAGTTGCATTTTACGGGCAAGCAAGTGGGCCGTTTGCCCCTCAAGAGGCAACAGAAGTTCATGCCACGGACTTACCAATCCCCTACCGTAGAAGGTCATTTAGAAAGATGACTTTACGTTTCTTAGTGCCCGACCAGGTAAAACTTGTCATTGTATGTTGTTTCTTTTTAGTAGCGCTCGTTAGCTGTACCCGCGAGACGTTACAACTCCCCTCTTCTCCAAGCTTTGTTAGAGCGAGTGGTGTGACATTCTTTAAATTCTTCTTTCAGACAATCTCAGACAAAAGACTTGGGACACGAAGCAAGTTCTCCCCTCCCCCCACTTTCAATGTTGATAATCAGGTGATTTTTCCCTTTTTTGTTGGAGAAAACGCGATATTTTCCAACATTGATTAGGGGGGAAGGGGTATACGTGATACAGCTCAAGTGTCCCAACTACTTTTGGCCGGGATTGTCTGAAAGAGATATGCGAGGAATTTTCCAATAAAGGTAACGCCAGCGATCGTCATGGCGTCACGATATTTTAGAATTTGATTTCGGCTTAATGACGTACACTTTGTTTCTGGAAATTGGACAGAACGTTTCTACGTTAATCTAGATTAAGCTTCGGTGCAGATATTCGTGGAATATAACCCGTAACCGCCCGTAGCAAAGCGAAATTTGGGACTTGCTTCAAGCAAAATGGCATTTAAGGAAAGGTTAGAACTCGTGTCTATTACTTAAGACATTTTCCAGGATTATCAATTCGCAAAGTAGCAGATCTTTGTGTTGTTTAACGGAATAGTGTTAAATAAATTGACTTAAACCCAATGAAATGCTTATCGGTGTAGAGTAATCATATATATCACCATTACACGCGACACGACAGCTTCCGGGTTCCATGTGTTTTATGAACGCGCACGAATAACCACAACGGTTAACCACAACGGTTAACCATTTGAAAGTCAGCGTTTTGCAACCTAACCTTCCCTGTTCTTCCCAATTGGCAGAAGGTTCAAAAATTTCTCACTTCACATTATTTGAAATGCAGGATGGAAGCAAGTTGGTGGCAAAATAGTCGAGTTTGACACTTGAAATATGGTTAACCGTTTGCCGTAGATAATAAGTTAACTACGTAACTACCCTTTTTATTTCAATTGAACGGTTAACCATATCAACCTTCTCGGAAAGCTCTCTGTTGCTAGTTCTTGATCCCAGACAATGTTCAATGGTTTTTCGTAATTCCTATAAAGCGGAAAAAGGTATAATTCGAATGACACGTAGCAGTTTGGAACCAAAAAGTGTTACCAGAATGGTTAACCGTAAGGGTTAATGGCGGCGGTTAACCCGGTGGCACTTCTGAAGCCGAAAACACACCTCGCTTTATACGCGTTCCGGTATTAGAGGGGAAAACGAAGAAAGACATGCATAATTTAACCGCGTTTAGGTAGCAGCGACGCTTTATTGCTGTCCACAGATTAACTCCGCGAAACGGCGAGGACAAGGCGAAAATATCCACTTGCCCGGCAGCTACTGTTTCAACCGAATTTGCATCATTTCTGTTTCGCGCCAATCAACCACCCCTCTAAAGACGTAGACAAGGTCGTATTTTTCAGTGCAGGAAATAGAAACATCCTTTTTAAACACAACATCTTGTGCAAAGTTGCATTTTACGGGCAAGCAAGTGGGCCGTTTGCCCCTCAAGAGGCAACAGAAGTTCATGCCACGGACTTACCAATCCCCTACCGTAGAAGGTCATTTAGAAAGATGACTTTACGTTTCTTAGTGCCCGACCAGGTAAAACTTGTCATTGTATGTTGTTTCTTTTTAGTAGCGCTCGTTAGCTGTACCCGCGAGACGTTACAACTCCCCTCTTCTCCAAGCTTTGTTAGAGCGAGTGGTGTGACATTCTTTAAATTCTTCTTTCAGACAATCTCAGACAAAAGACTTGGGACACGAAGCAAGTTCTCCCCTCCCCCCACTTTCAATGTTGATAATCAGGTGATTTTTCCCTTTTTTGTTGGAGAAAACGCGATATTTTCCAACATTGATTAGGGGGGAAGGGGTATACGTGATACAGCTCAAGTGTCCCAACTACTTTTGGCCGGGATTGTCTGAAAGAGATATGCGAGGAATTTTCCAATAAAGGTAACGCCAGCGATCGTCATGGCGTCACGATATTTTAGAATTTGATTTCGGCTTAATGACGTACACTTTGTTTCTGGAAATTGGACAGAACGTTTCTACGTTAATCTAGATTAAGCTTCGGTGCAGATATTCGTGGAATATAACCCGTAACCGCCCGTAGCAAAGCGAAATTTGGGACTTGCTTCAAGCAAAATGGCATTTAAGGAAAGGTTAGAACTCGTGTCTATTACTTAAGACATTTTCCAGGATTATCAATTCGCAAAGTAGCAGATCTTTGTGTTGTTTAACGGAATAGTGTTAAATAAATTGACTTAAACCCAATGAAATGCTTATCGGTGTAGAGTAATCATATATATCACCATTACACGCGACACGACAGCTTCCGGGTTCCATGTGTTTTATGAACGCGCACGAATAACCACAACGGTTAACCACAACGGTTAACCATTTGAAAGTCAGCGTTTTGCAACCTAACCTTCCCTGTTCTTCCCAATTGGCAGAAGGTTCAAAAATTTCTCACTTCACATTATTTGAAATGCAGGATGGAAGCAAGTTGGTGGCAAAATAGTCGAGTTTGACACTTGAAATATGGTTAACCGTTTGCCGTAGATAATAAGTTAACTACGTAACTACCCTTTTTATTTCAATTGAACGGTTAACCATATCAACCTTCTCGGAAAGCTCTCTGTTGCTAGTTCTTGATCCCAGACAATGTTCAATGGTTTTTCGTAATTCCTATAAAGCGGAAAAAGGTATAATTCGAATGACACGTAGCAGTTTGGAACCAAAAAGTGTTACCAGAATGGTTAACCGTAAGGGTTAATGGCGGCGGTTAACCCGGTGGCACTTCTGAAGCCGAAAACACACCTCGCTTTATACGCGTTCCGGTATTAGAGGGGAAAACGAAGAAAGACATGCATAATTTAACCGCGTTTAGGTAGCAGCGACGCTTTATTGCTGTCCACAGATTAACTCCGCGAAACGGCGAGGACAAGGCGAAAATATCCACTTGCCCGGCAGCTACTGTTTCAACCGAATTTGCATCATTTCTGTTTCGCGCCAATCAACCACCCCTCTAAAGACGTAGACAAGGTCGTATTTTTCAGTGCAGGAAATAGAAACATCCTTTTTAAACACAACATCTTGTGCAAAGTTGCATTTTACGGGCAAGCAAGTGGGCCGTTTGCCCCTCAAGAGGCAACAGAAGTTCATGCCACGGACTTACCAATCCCCTACCGTAGAAGGTCATTTAGAAAGATGACTTTACGTTTCTTAGTGCCCGACCAGGTAAAACTTGTCATTGTATGTTGTTTCTTTTTAGTAGCGCTCGTTAGCTGTACCCGCGAGACGTTACAACTCCCCTCTTCTCCAAGCTTTGTTAGAGCGAGTGGTGTGACATTCTTTAAATTCTTCTTTCAGACAATCTCAGACAAAAGACTTGGGACACGAAGCAAGTTCTCCCCTCCCCCCACTTTCAATGTTGATAATCAGGTGATTTTTCCCTTTTTTGTTGGAGAAAACGCGATATTTTCCAACATTGATTAGGGGGGAAGGGGTATACGTGATACAGCTCAAGTGTCCCAACTACTTTTGGCCGGGATTGTCTGAAAGAGATATGCGAGGAATTTTCCAATAAAGGTAACGCCAGCGATCGTCATGGCGTCACGATATTTTAGAATTTGATTTCGGCTTAATGACGTACACTTTGTTTCTGGAAATTGGACAGAACGTTTCTACGTTAATCTAGATTAAGCTTCGGTGCAGATATTCGTGGAATATAACCCGTAACCGCCCGTAGCAAAGCGAAATTTGGGACTTGCTTCAAGCAAAATGGCATTTAAGGAAAGGTTAGAACTCGTGTCTATTACTTAAGACATTTTCCAGGATTATCAATTCGCAAAGTAGCAGATCTTTGTGTTGTTTAACGGAATAGTGTTAAATAAATTGACTTAAACCCAATGAAATGCTTATCGGTGTAGAGTAATCATATATATCACCATTACACGCGACACGACAGCTTCCGGGTTCCATGTGTTTTATGAACGCGCACGAATAACCACAACGGTTAACCACAACGGTTAACCATTTGAAAGTCAGCGTTTTGCAACCTAACCTTCCCTGTTCTTCCCAATTGGCAGAAGGTTCAAAAATTTCTCACTTCACATTATTTGAAATGCAGGATGGAAGCAAGTTGGTGGCAAAATAGTCGAGTTTGACACTTGAAATATGGTTAACCGTTTGCCGTAGATAATAAGTTAACTACGTAACTACCCTTTTTATTTCAATTGAACGGTTAACCATATCAACCTTCTCGGAAAGCTCTCTGTTGCTAGTTCTTGATCCCAGACAATGTTCAATGGTTTTTCGTAATTCCTATAAAGCGGAAAAAGGTATAATTCGAATGACACGTAGCAGTTTGGAACCAAAAAGTGTTACCAGAATGGTTAACCGTAAGGGTTAATGGCGGCGGTTAACCCGGTGGCACTTCTGAAGCCGAAAACACACCTCGCTTTATACGCGTTCCGGTATTAGAGGGGAAAACGAAGAAAGACATGCATAATTTAACCGCGTTTAGGTAGCAGCGACGCTTTGTTGCTGTCCACAGATTAACTCCGCGAAACGGCGAGGACAAGGCGAAAATATCCACTTGCCCGGCAGCTACTGTTTCAACCGAATTTGCATCATTTCTGTTTCGCGCCAATCAACCACCCCTCTAAAGACGTAGACAAGGTCGTATTTTTCAGTGCAGGAAATAGAAACATCCTTTTTAAACACAACATCTTGTGCAAAGTTGCATTTTACGGGCAAGCAAGTGGGCCGTTTGCCCCTCAAGAGGCAACAGAAGTTCATGCCACGGACTTACCAATCCCCTACCGTAGAAGGTCATTTAGAAAGATGACTTTACGTTTCTTAGTGCCCGACCAGGTAAAACTTGTCATTGTATGTTGTTTCTTTTTAGTAGCGCTCGTTAGCTGTACCCGCGAGACGTTACAACTCCCCTCTTCTCCAAGCTTTGTTAGAGCGAGTGGTGTGACATTCTTTAAATTCTTCTTTCAGACAATCTCAGACAAAAGACTTGGGACACGAAGCAAGTTCTCCCCTCCCCCCACTTTCAATGTTGATAATCAGGTGATTTTTCCCTTTTTTGTTGGAGAAAACGCGATATTTTCCAACATTGATTAGGGGGGAAGGGGTATACGTGATACAGCTCAAGTGTCCCAACTACTTTTGGCCGGGATTGTCTGAAAGAGATATGCGAGGAATTTTCCAATAAAGGTAACGCCAGCGATCGTCATGGCGTCACGATATTTTAGAATTTGATTTCGGCTTAATGACGTACACTTTGTTTCTGGAAATTGGACAGAACGTTTCTACGTTAATCTAGATTAAGCTTCGGTGCAGATATTCGTGGAATATAACCCGTAACCGCCTGTAGCAAAGCGAAATTTGGGACTTGCTTCAAGCAAAATGGCATTTAAGGAAAGGTTAGAACTCGTGTCTATTACTTAAGACATTTTCCAGGATTATCAATTCGCAAAGTAGCAGATCTTTGTGTTGTTTAACGGAATAGTGTTAAATAAATTGACTTAAACCCAATGAAATGCTTATCGGTGTAGAGTAATCATATATATCACCATTACACGCGACACGACAGCTTCCGGGTTCCATGTGTTTTATGAACGCGCACGAATAACCACAACGGTTAACCACAACGGTTAACCATTTGAAAGTCAGCGTTTTGCAACCTAACCTTCCCTGTTCTTCCCAATTGGCAGAAGGTTCAAAAATTTCTCACTTCACATTATTTGAAATGCAGGATGGAAGCAAGTTGGTGGCAAAATAGTCGAGTTTGACACTTGAAATATGGTTAACCGTTTGCCGTAGATAATAAGTTAACTACGTAACTACCCTTTTTATTTCAATTGAACGGTTAACCATATCAACCTTCTCGGAAAGCTCTCTGTTGCTAGTTCTTGATCCCAGACAATGTTCAATGGTTTTTCGTAATTCCTATAAAGCGGAAAAAGGTATAATTCGAATGACACGTAGCAGTTTGGAACCAAAAAGTGTTACCAGAATGGTTAACCGTAAGGGTTAATGGCGGCGGTTAACCCGGTGGCACTTCTGAAGCCGAAAACACACCTCGCTTTATACGCGTTCCGGTATTAGAGGGGAAAACGAAGAAAGACATGCATAATTTAACCGCGTTTAGGTAGCAGCGACGCTTTATTGCTGTCCACAGATTAACTCCGCGAAACGGCGAGGACAAGGCGAAAATATCCACTTGCCCGGCAGCTACTGTTTCAACCGAATTTGCATCATTTCTGTTTCGCGCCAATCAACCACCCCTCTAAAGACGTAGACAAGGTCGTATTTTTCAGTGCAGGAAATAGAAACATCCTTTTTAAACACAACATCTTGTGCAAAGTTGCATTTTACGGGCAAGCAAGTGGGCCGTTTGCCCCTCAAGAGGCAACAGAAGTTCATGCCACGGACTTACCAATCCCCTACCGTAGAAGGTCATTTAGAAAGATGACTTTACGTTTCTTAGTGCCCGACCAGGTAAAACTTGTCATTGTATGTTGTTTCTTTTTAGTAGCGCTCGTTAGCTGTACCCGCGAGACGTTACAACTCCCCTCTTCTCCAAGCTTTGTTAGAGCGAGTGGTGTGACATTCTTTAAATTCTTCTTTCAGACAATCTCAGACAAAAGACTTGGGACACGAAGCAAGTTCTCCCCTCCCCCCACTTTCAATGTTGATAATCAGGTGATTTTTCCCTTTTTTGTTGGAGAAAACGCGATATTTTCCAACATTGATTAGGGGGGAAGGGGTATACGTGATACAGCTCAAGTGTCCCAACTACTTTTGGCCGGGATTGTCTGAAAGAGATATGCGAGGAATTTTCCAATAAAGGTAACGCCAGCGATCGTCATGGCGTCACGATATTTTAGAATTTGATTTCGGCTTAATGACGTACACTTTGTTTCTGGAAATTGGACAGAACGTTTCTACGTTAATCTAGATTAAGCTTCGGTGCAGATATTCGTGGAATATAACCCGTAACCGCCTGTAGCAAAGCGAAATTTGGGACTTGCTTCAAGCAAAATGGCATTTAAGGAAAGGTTAGAACTCGTGTCTATTACTTAAGACATTTTCCAGGATTATCAATTCGCAAAGTAGCAGATCTTTGTGTTGTTTAACGGAATAGTGTTAAATAAATTGACTTAAACCCAATGAAATGCTTATCGGTGTAGAGTAATCATATATATCACCATTACACGCGACACGACAGCTTCCGGGTTCCATGTGTTTTATGAACGCGCACGAATAACCACAACGGTTAACCACAACGGTTAACCATTTGAAAGTCAGCGTTTTGCAACCTAACCTTCCCTGTTCTTCCCAATTGGCAGAAGGTTCAAAAATTTCTCACTTCACATTATTTGAAATGCAGGATGGAAGCAAGTTGGTGGCAAAATAGTCGAGTTTGACACTTGAAATATGGTTAACCGTTTGCCGTAGATAATAAGTTAACTACGTAACTACCCTTTTTATTTCAATTGAACGGTTAACCATATCAACCTTCTCGGAAAGCTCTCTGTTGCTAGTTCTTGATCCCAGACAATGTTCAATGGTTTTTCGTAATTCCTATAAAGCGGAAAAAGGTATAATTCGAATGACACGTAGCAGTTTGGAACCAAAAAGTGTTACCAGAATGGTTAACCGTAAGGGTTAATGGCGGCGGTTAACCCGGTGGCACTTCTGAAGCCGAAAACACACCTCGCTTTATACGCGTTCCGGTATTAGAGGGGAAAACGAAGAAAGACATGCATAATTTAACCGCGTTTAGGTAGCAGCGACGCTTTATTGCTGTCCACAGATTAACTCCGCGAAACGGCGAGGACAAGGCGAAAATATCCACTTGCCCGGCAGCTACTGTTTCAACCGAATTTGCATCATTTCTGTTTCGCGCCAATCAACCACCCCTCTAAAGACGTAGACAAGGTCGTATTTTTCAGTGCAGGAAATAGAAACATCCTTTTTAAACACAACATCTTGTGCAAAGTTGCATTTTACGGGCAAGCAAGTGGGCCGTTTGCCCCTCAAGAGGCAACAGAAGTTCATGCCACGGACTTACCAATCCCCTACCGTAGAAGGTCATTTAGAAAGATGACTTTACGTTTCTTAGTGCCCGACCAGGTAAAACTTGTCATTGTATGTTGTTTCTTTTTAGTAGCGCTCGTTAGCTGTACCCGCGAGACGTTACAACTCCCCTCTTCTCCAAGCTTTGTTAGAGCGAGTGGTGTGACATTCTTTAAATTCTTCTTTCAGACAATCTCAGACAAAAGACTTGGGACACGAAGCAAGTTCTCCCCTCCCCCCACTTTCAATGTTGATAATCAGGTGATTTTTCCCTTTTTTGTTGGAGAAAACGCGATATTTTCCAACATTGATTAGGGGGGAAGGGGTATACGTGATACAGCTCAAGTGTCCCAACTACTTTTGGCCGGGATTGTCTGAAAGAGATATGCGAGGAATTTTCCAATAAAGGTAACGCCAGCGATCGTCATGGCGTCACGATATTTTAGAATTTGATTTCGGCTTAATGACGTACACTTTGTTTCTGGAAATTGGACAGAACGTTTCTACGTTAATCTAGATTAAGCTTCGGTGCAGATATTCGTGGAATATAACCCGTAACCGCCTGTAGCAAAGCGAAATTTGGGACTTGCTTCAAGCAAAATGGCATTTAAGGAAAGGTTAGAACTCGTGTCTATTACTTAAGACATTTTCCAGGATTATCAATTCGCAAAGTAGCAGATCTTTGTGTTGTTTAACGGAATAGTGTTAAATAAATTGACTTAAACCCAATGAAATGCTTATCGGTGTAGAGTAATCATATATATCACCATTACACGCGACACGACAGCTTCCGGGTTCCATGTGTTTTATGAACGCGCACGAATAACCACAACGGTTAACCACAACGGTTAACCATTTGAAAGTCAGCGTTTTGCAACCTAACCTTCCCTGTTCTTCCCAATTGGCAGAAGGTTCAAAAATTTCTCACTTCACATTATTTGAAATGCAGGATGGAAGCAAGTTGGTGGCAAAATAGTCGAGTTTGACACTTGAAATATGGTTAACCGTTTGCCGTAGATAATAAGTTAACTACGTAACTACCCTTTTTATTTCAATTGAACGGTTAACCATATCAACCTTCTCGGAAAGCTCTCTGTTGCTAGTTCTTGATCCCAGACAATGTTCAATGGTTTTTCGTAATTCCTATAAAGCGGAAAAAGGTATAATTCGAATGACACGTAGCAGTTTGGAACCAAAAAGTGTTACCAGAATGGTTAACCGTAAGGGTTAATGGCGGCGGTTAACCCGGTGGCACTTCTGAAGCCGAAAACACACCTCGCTTTATACGCGTTCCGGTATTAGAGGGGAAAACGAAGAAAGACATGCATAATTTAACCGCGTTTAGGTAGCAGCGACGCTTTATTGCTGTCCACAGATTAACTCCGCGAAACGGCGAGGACAAGGCGAAAATATCCACTTGCCCGGCAGCTACTGTTTCAACCGAATTTGCATCATTTCTGTTTCGCGCCAATCAACCACCCCTCTAAAGACGTAGACAAGGTCGTATTTTTCAGTGCAGGAAATAGAAACATCCTTTTTAAACACAACATCTTGTGCAAAGTTGCATTTTACGGGCAAGCAAGTGGGCCGTTTGCCCCTCAAGAGGCAACAGAAGTTCATGCCACGGACTTACCAATCCCCTACCGTAGAAGGTCATTTAGAAAGATGACTTTACGTTTCTTAGTGCCCGACCAGGTAAAACTTGTCATTGTATGTTGTTTCTTTTTAGTAGCGCTCGTTAGCTGTACCCGCGAGACGTTACAACTCCCCTCTTCTCCAAGCTTTGTTAGAGCGAGTGGTGTGACATTCTTTAAATTCTTCTTTCAGACAATCTCAGACAAAAGACTTGGGACACGAAGCAAGTTCTCCCCTCCCCCCACTTTCAATGTTGATAATCAGGTGATTTTTCCCTTTTTTGTTGGAGAAAACGCGATATTTTCCAACATTGATTAGGGGGGAAGGGGTATACGTGATACAGCTCAAGTGTCCCAACTACTTTTGGCCGGGATTGTCTGAAAGAGATATGCGAGGAATTTTCCAATAAAGGTAACGCCAGCGATCGTCATGGCGTCACGATATTTTAGAATTTGATTTCGGCTTAATGACGTACACTTTGTTTCTGGAAATTGGACAGAACGTTTCTACGTTAATCTAGATTAAGCTTCGGTGCAGATATTCGTGGAATATAACCCGTAACCGCCTGTAGCAAAGCGAAATTTGGGACTTGCTTCAAGCAAAATGGCATTTAAGGAAAGGTTAGAACTCGTGTCTATTACTTAAGACATTTTCCAGGATTATCAATTCGCAAAGTAGCAGATCTTTGTGTTGTTTAACGGAATAGTGTTAAATAAATTGACTTAAACCCAATGAAATGCTTATCGGTGTAGAGTAATCATATATATCACCATTACACGCGACACGACAGCTTCCGGGTTCCATGTGTTTTATGAACGCGCACGAATAACCACAACGGTTAACCACAACGGTTAACCATTTGAAAGTCAGCGTTTTGCAACCTAACCTTCCCTGTTCTTCCCAATTGGCAGAAGGTTCAAAAATTTCTCACTTCACATTATTTGAAATGCAGGATGGAAGCAAGTTGGTGGCAAAATAGTCGAGTTTGACACTTGAAATATGGTTAACCGTTTGCCGTAGATAATAAGTTAACTACGTAACTACCCTTTTTATTTCAATTGAACGGTTAACCATATCAACCTTCTCGGAAAGCTCTCTGTTGCTAGTTCTTGATCCCAGACAATGTTCAATGGTTTTTCGTAATTCCTATAAAGCGGAAAAAGGTATAATTCGAATGACACGTAGCAGTTTGGAACCAAAAAGTGTTACCAGAATGGTTAACCGTAAGGGTTAATGGCGGCGGTTAACCCGGTGGCACTTCTGAAGCCGAAAACACACCTCGCTTTATACGCGTTCCGGTATTAGAGGGGAAAACGAAGAAAGACATGCATAATTTAACCGCGTTTAGGTAGCAGCGACGCTTTATTGCTGTCCACAGATTAACTCCGCGAAACGGCGAGGACAAGGCGAAAATATCCACTTGCCCGGCAGCTACTGTTTCAACCGAATTTGCATCATTTCTGTTTCGCGCCAATCAACCACCCCTCTAAAGACGTAGACAAGGTCGTATTTTTCAGTGCAGGAAATAGAAACATCCTTTTTAAACACAACATCTTGTGCAAAGTTGCATTTTACGGGCAAGCAAGTGGGCCGTTTGCCCCTCAAGAGGCAACAGAAGTTCATGCCACGGACTTACCAATCCCCTACCGTAGAAGGTCATTTAGAAAGATGACTTTACGTTTCTTAGTGCCCGACCAGGTAAAACTTGTCATTGTATGTTGTTTCTTTTTAGTAGCGCTCGTTAGCTGTACCCGCGAGACGTTACAACTCCCCTCTTCTCCAAGCTTTGTTAGAGCGAGTGGTGTGACATTCTTTAAATTCTTCTTTCAGACAATCTCAGACAAAAGACTTGGGACACGAAGCAAGTTCTCCCCTCCCCCCACTTTCAATGTTGATAATCAGGTGATTTTTCCCTTTTTTGTTGGAGAAAACGCGATATTTTCCAACATTGATTAGGGGGGAAGGGGTATACGTGATACAGCTCAAGTGTCCCAACTACTTTTGGCCGGGATTGTCTGAAAGAGATATGCGAGGAATTTTCCAATAAAGGTAACGCCAGCGATCGTCATGGCGTCACGATATTTTAGAATTTGATTTCGGCTTAATGACGTACACTTTGTTTCTGGAAATTGGACAGAACGTTTCTACGTTAATCTAGATTAAGCTTCGGTGCAGATATTCGTGGAATATAACCCGTAACCGCCTGTAGCAAAGCGAAATTTGGGACTTGCTTCAAGCAAAATGGCATTTAAGGAAAGGTTAGAACTCGTGTCTATTACTTAAGACATTTTCCAGGATTATCAATTCGCAAAGTAGCAGATCTTTGTGTTGTTTAACGGAATAGTGTTAAATAAATTGACTTAAACCCAATGAAATGCTTATCGGTGTAGAGTAATCATATATATCACCATTACACGCGACACGACAGCTTCCGGGTTCCATGTGTTTTATGAACGCGCACGAATAACCACAACGGTTAACCACAACGGTTAACCATTTGAAAGTCAGCGTTTTGCAACCTAACCTTCCCTGTTCTTCCCAATTGGCAGAAGGTTCAAAAATTTCTCACTTCACATTATTTGAAATGCAGGATGGAAGCAAGTTGGTGGCAAAATAGTCGAGTTTGACACTTGAAATATGGTTAACCGTTTGCCGTAGATAATAAGTTAACTACGTAACTACCCTTTTTATTTCAATTGAACGGTTAACCATATCAACCTTCTCGGAAAGCTCTCTGTTGCTAGTTCTTGATCCCAGACAATGTTCAATGGTTTTTCGTAATTCCTATAAAGCGGAAAAAGGTATAATTCGAATGACACGTAGCAGTTTGGAACCAAAAAGTGTTACCAGAATGGTTAACCGTAAGGGTTAATGGCGGCGGTTAACCCGGTGGCACTTCTGAAGCCGAAAACACACCTCGCTTTATACGCGTTCCGGTATTAGAGGGGAAAACGAAGAAAGACATGCATAATTTAACCGCGTTTAGGTAGCAGCGACGCTTTATTGCTGTCCACAGATTAACTCCGCGAAACGGCGAGGACAAGGCGAAAATATCCACTTGCCCGGCAGCTACTGTTTCAACCGAATTTGCATCATTTCTGTTTCGCGCCAATCAACCACCCCTCTAAAGACGTAGACAAGGTCGTATTTTTCAGTGCAGGAAATAGAAACATCCTTTTTAAACACAACATCTTGTGCAAAGTTGCATTTTACGGGCAAGCAAGTGGGCCGTTTGCCCCTCAAGAGGCAACAGAAGTTCATGCCACGGACTTACCAATCCCCTACCGTAGAAGGTCATTTAGAAAGATGACTTTACGTTTCTTAGTGCCCGACCAGGTAAAACTTGTCATTGTATGTTGTTTCTTTTTAGTAGCGCTCGTTAGCTGTACCCGCGAGACGTTACAACTCCCCTCTTCTCCAAGCTTTGTTAGAGCGAGTGGTGTGACATTCTTTAAATTCTTCTTTCAGACAATCTCAGACAAAAGACTTGGGACACGAAGCAAGTTCTCCCCTCCCCCCACTTTCAATGTTGATAATCAGGTGATTTTTCCCTTTTTTGTTGGAGAAAACGCGATATTTTCCAACATTGATTAGGGGGGAAGGGGTATACGTGATACAGCTCAAGTGTCCCAACTACTTTTGGCCGGGATTGTCTGAAAGAGATATGCGAGGAATTTTCCAATAAAGGTAACGCCAGCGATCGTCATGGCGTCACGATATTTTAGAATTTGATTTCGGCTTAATGACGTACACTTTGTTTCTGGAAATTGGACAGAACGTTTCTACGTTAATCTAGATTAAGCTTCGGTGCAGATATTCGTGGAATATAACCCGTAACCGCCTGTAGCAAAGCGAAATTTGGGACTTGCTTCAAGCAAAATGGCATTTAAGGAAAGGTTAGAACTCGTGTCTATTACTTAAGACATTTTCCAGGATTATCAATTCGCAAAGTAGCAGATCTTTGTGTTGTTTAACGGAATAGTGTTAAATAAATTGACTTAAACCCAATGAAATGCTTATCGGTGTAGAGTAATCATATATATCACCATTACACGCGACACGACAGCTTCCGGGTTCCATGTGTTTTATGAACGCGCACGAATAACCACAACGGTTAACCACAACGGTTAACCATTTGAAAGTCAGCGTTTTGCAACCTAACCTTCCCTGTTCTTCCCAATTGGCAGAAGGTTCAAAAATTTCTCACTTCACATTATTTGAAATGCAGGATGGAAGCAAGTTGGTGGCAAAATAGTCGAGTTTGACACTTGAAATATGGTTAACCGTTTGCCGTAGATAATAAGTTAACTACGTAACTACCCTTTTTATTTCAATTGAACGGTTAACCATATCAACCTTCTCGGAAAGCTCTCTGTTGCTAGTTCTTGATCCCAGACAATGTTCAATGGTTTTTCGTAATTCCTATAAAGCGGAAAAAGGTATAATTCGAATGACACGTAGCAGTTTGGAACCAAAAAGTGTTACCAGAATGGTTAACCGTAAGGGTTAATGGCGGCGGTTAACCCGGTGGCACTTCTGAAGCCGAAAACACACCTCGCTTTATACGCGTTCCGGTATTAGAGGGGAAAACGAAGAAAGACATGCATAATTTAACCGCGTTTAGGTAGCAGCGACGCTTTATTGCTGTCCACAGATTAACTCCGCGAAACGGCGAGGACAAGGCGAAAATATCCACTTGCCCGGCAGCTACTGTTTCAACCGAATTTGCATCATTTCTGTTTCGCGCCAATCAACCACCCCTCTAAAGACGTAGACAAGGTCGTATTTTTCAGTGCAGGAAATAGAAACATCCTTTTTAAACACAACATCTTGTGCAAAGTTGCATTTTACGGGCAAGCAAGTGGGCCGTTTGCCCCTCAAGAGGCAACAGAAGTTCATGCCACGGACTTACCAATCCCCTACCGTAGAAGGTCATTTAGAAAGATGACTTTACGTTTCTTAGTGCCCGACCAGGTAAAACTTGTCATTGTATGTTGTTTCTTTTTAGTAGCGCTCGTTAGCTGTACCCGCGAGACGTTACAACTCCCCTCTTCTCCAAGCTTTGTTAGAGCGAGTGGTGTGACATTCTTTAAATTCTTCTTTCAGACAATCTCAGACAAAAGACTTGGGACACGAAGCAAGTTCTCCCCTCCCCCCACTTTCAATGTTGATAATCAGGTGATTTTTCCCTTTTTTGTTGGAGAAAACGCGATATTTTCCAACATTGATTAGGGGGGAAGGGGTATACGTGATACAGCTCAAGTGTCCCAACTACTTTTGGCCGGGATTGTCTGAAAGAGATATGCGAGGAATTTTCCAATAAAGGTAACGCCAGCGATCGTCATGGCGTCACGATATTTTAGAATTTGATTTCGGCTTAATGACGTACACTTTGTTTCTGGAAATTGGACAGAACGTTTCTACGTTAATCTAGATTAAGCTTCGGTGCAGATATTCGTGGAATATAACCCGTAACCGCCTGTAGCAAAGCGAAATTTGGGACTTGCTTCAAGCAAAATGGCATTTAAGGAAAGGTTAGAACTCGTGTCTATTACTTAAGACATTTTCCAGGATTATCAATTCGCAAAGTAGCAGATCTTTGTGTTGTTTAACGGAATAGTGTTAAATAAATTGACTTAAACCCAATGAAATGCTTATCGGTGTAGAGTAATCATATATATCACCATTACACGCGACACGACAGCTTCCGGGTTCCATGTGTTTTATGAACGCGCACGAATAACCACAACGGTTAACCACAACGGTTAACCATTTGAAAGTCAGCGTTTTGCAACCTAACCTTCCCTGTTCTTCCCAATTGGCAGAAGGTTCAAAAATTTCTCACTTCACATTATTTGAAATGCAGGATGGAAGCAAGTTGGTGGCAAAATAGTCGAGTTTGACACTTGAAATATGGTTAACCGTTTGCCGTAGATAATAAGTTAACTACGTAACTACCCTTTTTATTTCAATTGAACGGTTAACCATATCAACCTTCTCGGAAAGCTCTCTGTTGCTAGTTCTTGATCCCAGACAATGTTCAATGGTTTTTCGTAATTCCTATAAAGCGGAAAAAGGTATAATTCGAATGACACGTAGCAGTTTGGAACCAAAAAGTGTTACCAGAATGGTTAACCGTAAGGGTTAATGGCGGCGGTTAACCCGGTGGCACTTCTGAAGCCGAAAACACACCTCGCTTTATACGCGTTCCGGTATTAGAGGGGAAAACGAAGAAAGACATGCATAATTTAACCGCGTTTAGGTAGCAGCGACGCTTTATTGCTGTCCACAGATTAACTCCGCGAAACGGCGAGGACAAGGCGAAAATATCCACTTGCCCGGCAGCTACTGTTTCAACCGAATTTGCATCATTTCTGTTTCGCGCCAATCAACCACCCCTCTAAAGACGTAGACAAGGTCGTATTTTTCAGTGCAGGAAATAGAAACATCCTTTTTAAACACAACATCTTGTGCAAAGTTGCATTTTACGGGCAAGCAAGTGGGCCGTTTGCCCCTCAAGAGGCAACAGAAGTTCATGCCACGGACTTACCAATCCCCTACCGTAGAAGGTCATTTAGAAAGATGACTTTACGTTTCTTAGTGCCCGACCAGGTAAAACTTGTCATTGTATGTTGTTTCTTTTTAGTAGCGCTCGTTAGCTGTACCCGCGAGACGTTACAACTCCCCTCTTCTCCAAGCTTTGTTAGAGCGAGTGGTGTGACATTCTTTAAATTCTTCTTTCAGACAATCTCAGACAAAAGACTTGGGACACGAAGCAAGTTCTCCCCTCCCCCCACTTTCAATGTTGATAATCAGGTGATTTTTCCCTTTTTTGTTGGAGAAAACGCGATATTTTCCAACATTGATTAGGGGGGAAGGGGTATACGTGATACAGCTCAAGTGTCCCAACTACTTTTGGCCGGGATTGTCTGAAAGAGATATGCGAGGAATTTTCCAATAAAGGTAACGCCAGCGATCGTCATGGCGTCACGATATTTTAGAATTTGATTTCGGCTTAATGACGTACACTTTGTTTCTGGAAATTGGACAGAACGTTTCTACGTTAATCTAGATTAAGCTTCGGTGCAGATATTCGTGGAATATAACCCGTAACCGCCTGTAGCAAAGCGAAATTTGGGACTTGCTTCAAGCAAAATGGCATTTAAGGAAAGGTTAGAACTCGTGTCTATTACTTAAGACATTTTCCAGGATTATCAATTCGCAAAGTAGCAGATCTTTGTGTTGTTTAACGGAATAGTGTTAAATAAATTGACTTAAACCCAATGAAATGCTTATCGGTGTAGAGTAATCATATATATCACCATTACACGCGACACGACAGCTTCCGGGTTCCATGTGTTTTATGAACGCGCACGAATAACCACAACGGTTAACCACAACGGTTAACCATTTGAAAGTCAGCGTTTTGCAACCTAACCTTCCCTGTTCTTCCCAATTGGCAGAAGGTTCAAAAATTTCTCACTTCACATTATTTGAAATGCAGGATGGAAGCAAGTTGGTGGCAAAATAGTCGAGTTTGACACTTGAAATATGGTTAACCGTTTGCCGTAGATAATAAGTTAACTACGTAACTACCCTTTTTATTTCAATTGAACGGTTAACCATATCAACCTTCTCGGAAAGCTCTCTGTTGCTAGTTCTTGATCCCAGACAATGTTCAATGGTTTTTCGTAATTCCTATAAAGCGGAAAAAGGTATAATTCGAATGACACGTAGCAGTTTGGAACCAAAAAGTGTTACCAGAATGGTTAACCGTAAGGGTTAATGGCGGCGGTTAACCCGGTGGCACTTCTGAAGCCGAAAACACACCTCGCTTTATACGCGTTCCGGTATTAGAGGGGAAAACGAAGAAAGACATGCATAATTTAACCGCGTTTAGGTAGCAGCGACGCTTTATTGCTGTCCACAGATTAACTCCGCGAAACGGCGAGGACAAGGCGAAAATATCCACTTGCCCGGCAGCTACTGTTTCAACCGAATTTGCATCATTTCTGTTTCGCGCCAATCAACCACCCCTCTAAAGACGTAGACAAGGTCGTATTTTTCAGTGCAGGAAATAGAAACATCCTTTTTAAACACAACATCTTGTGCAAAGTTGCATTTTACGGGCAAGCAAGTGGGCCGTTTGCCCCTCAAGAGGCAACAGAAGTTCATGCCACGGACTTACCAATCCCCTACCGTAGAAGGTCATTTAGAAAGATGACTTTACGTTTCTTAGTGCCCGACCAGGTAAAACTTGTCATTGTATGTTGTTTCTTTTTAGTAGCGCTCGTTAGCTGTACCCGCGAGACGTTACAACTCCCCTCTTCTCCAAGCTTTGTTAGAGCGAGTGGTGTGACATTCTTTAAATTCTTCTTTCAGACAATCTCAGACAAAAGACTTGGGACACGAAGCAAGTTCTCCCCTCCCCCCACTTTCAATGTTGATAATCAGGTGATTTTTCCCTTTTTTGTTGGAGAAAACGCGATATTTTCCAACATTGATTAGGGGGGAAGGGGTATACGTGATACAGCTCAAGTGTCCCAACTACTTTTGGCCGGGATTGTCTGAAAGAGATATGCGAGGAATTTTCCAATAAAGGTAACGCCAGCGATCGTCATGGCGTCACGATATTTTAGAATTTGATTTCGGCTTAATGACGTACACTTTGTTTCTGGAAATTGGACAGAACGTTTCTACGTTAATCTAGATTAAGCTTCGGTGCAGATATTCGTGGAATATAACCCGTAACCGCCTGTAGCAAAGCGAAATTTGGGACTTGCTTCAAGCAAAATGGCATTTAAGGAAAGGTTAGAACTCGTGTCTATTACTTAAGACATTTTCCAGGATTATCAATTCGCAAAGTAGCAGATCTTTGTGTTGTTTAACGGAATAGTGTTAAATAAATTGACTTAAACCCAATGAAATGCTTATCGGTGTAGAGTAATCATATATATCACCATTACACGCGACACGACAGCTTCCGGGTTCCATGTGTTTTATGAACGCGCACGAATAACCACAACGGTTAACCACAACGGTTAACCATTTGAAAGTCAGCGTTTTGCAACCTAACCTTCCCTGTTCTTCCCAATTGGCAGAAGGTTCAAAAATTTCTCACTTCACATTATTTGAAATGCAGGATGGAAGCAAGTTGGTGGCAAAATAGTCGAGTTTGACACTTGAAATATGGTTAACCGTTTGCCGTAGATAATAAGTTAACTACGTAACTACCCTTTTTATTTCAATTGAACGGTTAACCATATCAACCTTCTCGGAAAGCTCTCTGTTGCTAGTTCTTGATCCCAGACAATGTTCAATGGTTTTTCGTAATTCCTATAAAGCGGAAAAAGGTATAATTCGAATGACACGTAGCAGTTTGGAACCAAAAAGTGTTACCAGAATGGTTAACCGTAAGGGTTAATGGCGGCGGTTAACCCGGTGGCACTTCTGAAGCCGAAAACACACCTCGCTTTATACGCGTTCCGGTATTAGAGGGGAAAACGAAGAAAGACATGCATAATTTAACCGCGTTTAGGTAGCAGCGACGCTTTATTGCTGTCCACAGATTAACTCCGCGAAACGGCGAGGACAAGGCGAAAATATCCACTTGCCCGGCAGCTACTGTTTCAACCGAATTTGCATCATTTCTGTTTCGCGCCAATCAACCACCCCTCTAAAGACGTAGACAAGGTCGTATTTTTCAGTGCAGGAAATAGAAACATCCTTTTTAAACACAACATCTTGTGCAAAGTTGCATTTTACGGGCAAGCAAGTGGGCCGTTTGCCCCTCAAGAGGCAACAGAAGTTCATGCCACGGACTTACCAATCCCCTACCGTAGAAGGTCATTTAGAAAGATGACTTTACGTTTCTTAGTGCCCGACCAGGTAAAACTTGTCATTGTATGTTGTTTCTTTTTAGTAGCGCTCGTTAGCTGTACCCGCGAGACGTTACAACTCCCCTCTTCTCCAAGCTTTGTTAGAGCGAGTGGTGTGACATTCTTTAAATTCTTCTTTCAGACAATCTCAGACAAAAGACTTGGGACACGAAGCAAGTTCTCCCCTCCCCCCACTTTCAATGTTGATAATCAGGTGATTTTTCCCTTTTTTGTTGGAGAAAACGCGATATTTTCCAACATTGATTAGGGGGGAAGGGGTATACGTGATACAGCTCAAGTGTCCCAACTACTTTTGGCCGGGATTGTCTGAAAGAGATATGCGAGGAATTTTCCAATAAAGGTAACGCCAGCGATCGTCATGGCGTCACGATATTTTAGAATTTGATTTCGGCTTAATGACGTACACTTTGTTTCTGGAAATTGGACAGAACGTTTCTACGTTAATCTAGATTAAGCTTCGGTGCAGATATTCGTGGAATATAACCCGTAACCGCCTGTAGCAAAGCGAAATTTGGGACTTGCTTCAAGCAAAATGGCATTTAAGGAAAGGTTAGAACTCGTGTCTATTACTTAAGACATTTTCCAGGATTATCAATTCGCAAAGTAGCAGATCTTTGTGTTGTTTAACGGAATAGTGTTAAATAAATTGACTTAAACCCAATGAAATGCTTATCGGTGTAGAGTAATCATATATATCACCATTACACGCGACACGACAGCTTCCGGGTTCCATGTGTTTTATGAACGCGCACGAATAACCACAACGGTTAACCACAACGGTTAACCATTTGAAAGTCAGCGTTTTGCAACCTAACCTTCCCTGTTCTTCCCAATTGGCAGAAGGTTCAAAAATTTCTCACTTCACATTATTTGAAATGCAGGATGGAAGCAAGTTGGTGGCAAAATAGTCGAGTTTGACACTTGAAATATGGTTAACCGTTTGCCGTAGATAATAAGTTAACTACGTAACTACCCTTTTTATTTCAATTGAACGGTTAACCATATCAACCTTCTCGGAAAGCTCTCTGTTGCTAGTTCTTGATCCCAGACAATGTTCAATGGTTTTTCGTAATTCCTATAAAGCGGAAAAAGGTATAATTCGAATGACACGTAGCAGTTTGGAACCAAAAAGTGTTACCAGAATGGTTAACCGTAAGGGTTAATGGCGGCGGTTAACCCGGTGGCACTTCTGAAGCCGAAAACACACCTCGCTTTATACGCGTTCCGGTATTAGAGGGGGAAACGAAGAAAGACATGCATAATTTAACCGCGTTTAGGTAGCAGCGACGCTTTATTGCTGTCCACAGATTAACTCCGCGAAACGGCGAGGACAAGGCGAAAATATCCACTTGCCCGGCAGCTACTGTGTCAACCGAATTTGCATCATTTCTGTTTCGCGCCAATCAACCACCCCTCTAAAGACGTAGACAAGGTCGTATTTTTCAGTGCAGGAAATAGAAACATCCTTTTTAAACACAACATCTTGTGCAAAGTTGCATTTTACGGGCAAGCAAGTGGGCCGTTTGCCCCTCAAGAGGCAACAGAAGTTCATGCCACGGACTTACCAATCCCCTATCGTAGAAGGTCATTTAGAAAGATGACTTTACGTTTCTTAGTGCCCGACCAGGTAAAACTTGTCATTGTATGTTGTTTCTTTTTAGTAGCGCTCGTTAGCTGTACCCGCGAGACGTTACAACTCCCCTCTTCTCCAAGCTTTGTTAGAGCGAGTGGTGTGACATTCTTTAAATTCTTCTTTCAGACAATCTCAGACAAAAGACTTGGGACACGAAGCAAGTTCTCCCCTCCCCCCACTTTCAATGTTGATAATCAGGTGATTTTTCCCTTTTTTGTTGGAGAAAACGCGATATTTTCCAACATTGATTAGGGGGGAAGGGGTATACGTGATACAGCTCAAGTGTCCCAACTACTTTTGGCCGGGATTGTCTGAAAGAGATATGCGAGGAATTTTCCAATAAAGGTAACGCCAGCGATCGTCATGGCGTCACGATATTTTAGAATTTGATTTCGGCTTAATGACGTACACTTTGTTTCTGGAAATTGGACAGAACGTTTCTACGTTAATCTAGATTAAGCTTCGGTGCAGATATTCGTGGAATATAACCCGTAACCGCCTGTAGCAAAGCGAAATTTGGGACTTGCTTCAAGCAAAATGGCATTTAAGGAAAGGTTAGAACTCGTGTCTATTACTTAAGACATTTTCCAGGATTATCAATTCGCAAAGTAGCAGATCTTTGTGTTGTTTAACGGAATAGTGTTAAATAAATTGACTTAAACCCAATGAAATGCTTATCGGTGTAGAGTAATCATATATATCACCATTACACGCGACACGACAGCTTCCGGGTTCCATGTGTTTTATGAACGCGCACGAATAACCACAACGGTTAACCACAACGGTTAACCATTTGAAAGTCAGCGTTTTGCAACCTAACCTTCCCTGTTCTTCCCAATTGGCAGAAGGTTCAAAAATTTCTCACTTCACATTATTTGAAATGCAGGATGGAAGCAAGTTGGTGGCAAAATAGTCGAGTTTGACACTTGAAATATGGTTAACCGTTTGCCGTAGATAATAAGTTAACTACGTAACTACCCTTTTTATTTCAATTGAACGGTTAACCATATCAACCTTCTCGGAAAGCTCTCTGTTGCTAGTTCTTGATCCCAGACAATGTTCAATGGTTTTTCGTAATTCCTATAAAGCGGAAAAAGGTATAATTCGAATGACACGTAGCAGTTTGGAACCAAAAAGTGTTACCAGAATGGTTAACCGTAAGGGTTAATGGCGGCGGTTAACCCGGTGGCACTTCTGAAGCCGAAAACACACCTCGCTTTATACGCGTTCCGGTATTAGAGGGGAAAACGAAGAAAGACATGCATAATTTAACCGCGTTTAGGTAGCAGCGACGCTTTATTGCTGTCCACAGATTAACTCCGCGAAACGGCGAGGACAAGGCGAAAATATCCACTTGCCCGGCAGCTACTGTTTCAACCGAATTTGCATCATTTCTGTTTCGCGCCAATCAACCACCCCTCTAAAGACGTAGACAAGGTCGTATTTTTCAGTGCAGGAAATAGAAACATCCTTTTTAAACACAACATCTTGTGCAAAGTTGCATTTTACGGGCAAGCAAGTGGGCCGTTTGCCCCTCAAGAGGCAACAGAAGTTCATGCCACGGACTTACCAATCCCCTACCGTAGAAGGTCATTTAGAAAGATGACTTTACGTTTCTTAGTGCCCGACCAGGTAAAACTTGTCATTGTATGTTGTTTCTTTTTAGTAGCGCTCGTTAGCTGTACCCGCGAGACGTTACAACTCCCCTCTTCTCCAAGCTTTGTTAGAGCGAGTGGTGTGACATTCTTTAAATTCTTCTTTCAGACAATCTCAGACAAAAGACTTGGGACACGAAGCAAGTTCTCCCCTCCCCCCACTTTCAATGTTGATAATCAGGTGATTTTTCCCTTTTTTGTTGGAGAAAACGCGATATTTTCCAACATTGATTAGGGGGGAAGGGGTATACGTGATACAGCTCAAGTGTCCCAACTACTTTTGGCCGGGATTGTCTGAAAGAGATATGCGAGGAATTTTCCAATAAAGGTAACGCCAGCGATCGTCATGGCGTCACGATATTTTAGAATTTGATTTCGGCTTAATGACGTACACTTTGTTTCTGGAAATTGGACAGAACGTTTCTACGTTAATCTAGATTAAGCTTCGGTGCAGATATTCGTGGAATATAACCCGTAACCGCCTGTAGCAAAGCGAAATTTGGGACTTGCTTCAAGCAAAATGGCATTTAAGGAAAGGTTAGAACTCGTGTCTATTACTTAAGACATTTTCCAGGATTATCAATTCGCAAAGTAGCAGATCTTTGTGTTGTTTAACGGAATAGTGTTAAATAAATTGACTTAAACCCAATGAAATGCTTATCGGTGTAGAGTAATCATATATATCACCATTACACGCGACACGACAGCTTCCGGGTTCCATGTGTTTTATGAACGCGCACGAATAACCACAACGGTTAACCACAACGGTTAACCATTTGAAAGTCAGCGTTTTGCAACCTAACCTTCCCTGTTCTTCCCAATTGGCAGAAGGTTCAAAAATTTCTCACTTCACATTATTTGAAATGCAGGATGGAAGCAAGTTGGTGGCAAAATAGTCGAGTTTGACACTTGAAATATGGTTAACCGTTTGCCGTAGATAATAAGTTAACTACGTAACTACCCTTTTTATTTCAATTGAACGGTTAACCATATCAACCTTCTCGGAAAGCTCTCTGTTGCTAGTTCTTGATCCCAGACAATGTTCAATGGTTTTTCGTAATTCCTATAAAGCGGAAAAAGGTATAATTCGAATGACACGTAGCAGTTTGGAACCAAAAAGTGTTACCAGAATGGTTAACCGTAAGGGTTAATGGCGGCGGTTAACCCGGTGGCACTTCTGAAGCCGAAAACACACCTCGCTTTATACGCGTTCCGGTATTAGAGGGGAAAACGAAGAAAGACATGCATAATTTAACCGCGTTTAGGTAGCAGCGACGCTTTATTGCTGTCCACAGATTAACTCCGCGAAACGGCGAGGACAAGGCGAAAATATCCACTTGCCCGGCAGCTACTGTTTCAACCGAATTTGCATCATTTCTGTTTCGCGCCAATCAACCACCCCTCTAAAGACGTAGACAAGGTCGTATTTTTCAGTGCAGGAAATAGAAACATCCTTTTTAAACACAACATCTTGTGCAAAGTTGCATTTTACGGGCAAGCAAGTGGGCCGTTTGCCCCTCAAGAGGCAACAGAAGTTCATGCCACGGACTTACCAATCCCCTACCGTAGAAGGTCATTTAGAAAGATGACTTTACGTTTCTTAGTGCCCGACCAGGTAAAACTTGTCATTGTATGTTGTTTCTTTTTAGTAGCGCTCGTTAGCTGTACCCGCGAGACGTTACAACTCCCCTCTTCTCCAAGCTTTGTTAGAGCGAGTGGTGTGACATTCTTTAAATTCTTCTTTCAGACAATCTCAGACAAAAGACTTGGGACACGAAGCAAGTTCTCCCCTCCCCCCACTTTCAATGTTGATAATCAGGTGATTTTTCCCTTTTTTGTTGGAGAAAACGCGATATTTTCCAACATTGATTAGGGGGGAAGGGGTATACGTGATACAGCTCAAGTGTCCCAACTACTTTTGGCCGGGATTGTCTGAAAGAGATATGCGAGGAATTTTCCAATAAAGGTAACGCCAGCGATCGTCATGGCGTCACGATATTTTAGAATTTGATTTCGGCTTAATGACGTACACTTTGTTTCTGGAAATTGGACAGAACGTTTCTACGTTAATCTAGATTAAGCTTCGGTGCAGATATTCGTGGAATATAACCCGTAACCGCCTGTAGCAAAGCGAAATTTGGGACTTGCTTCAAGCAAAATGGCATTTAAGGAAAGGTTAGAACTCGTGTCTATTACTTAAGACATTTTCCAGGATTATCAATTCGCAAAGTAGCAGATCTTTGTGTTGTTTAACGGAATAGTGTTAAATAAATTGACTTAAACCCAATGAAATGCTTATCGGTGTAGAGTAATCATATATATCACCATTACACGCGACACGACAGCTTCCGGGTTCCATGTGTTTTATGAACGCGCACGAATAACCACAACGGTTAACCACAACGGTTAACCATTTGAAAGTCAGCGTTTTGCAACCTAACCTTCCCTGTTCTTCCCAATTGGCAGAAGGTTCAAAAATTTCTCACTTCACATTATTTGAAATGCAGGATGGAAGCAAGTTGGTGGCAAAATAGTCGAGTTTGACACTTGAAATATGGTTAACCGTTTGCCGTAGATAATAAGTTAACTACGTAACTACCCTTTTTATTTCAATTGAACGGTTAACCATATCAACCTTCTCGGAAAGCTCTCTGTTGCTAGTTCTTGATCCCAGACAATGTTCAATGGTTTTTCGTAATTCCTATAAAGCGGAAAAAGGTATAATTCGAATGACACGTAGCAGTTTGGAACCAAAAAGTGTTACCAGAATGGTTAACCGTAAGGGTTAATGGCGGCGGTTAACCCGGTGGCACTTCTGAAGCCGAAAACACACCTCGCTTTATACGCGTTCCGGTATTAGAGGGGAAAACGAAGAAAGACATGCATAATTTAACCGCGTTTAGGTAGCAGCGACGCTTTATTGCTGTCCACAGATTAACTCCGCGAAACGGCGAGGACAAGGCGAAAATATCCACTTGCCCGGCAGCTACTGTTTCAACCGAATTTGCATCATTTCTGTTTCGCGCCAATCAACCACCCCTCTAAAGACGTAGACAAGGTCGTATTTTTCAGTGCAGGAAATAGAAACATCCTTTTTAAACACAACATCTTGTGCAAAGTTGCATTTTACGGGCAAGCAAGTGGGCCGTTTGCCCCTCAAGAGGCAACAGAAGTTCATGCCACGGACTTACCAATCCCCTACCGTAGAAGGTCATTTAGAAAGATGACTTTACGTTTCTTAGTGCCCGACCAGGTAAAACTTGTCATTGTATGTTGTTTCTTTTTAGTAGCGCTCGTTAGCTGTACCCGCGAGACGTTACAACTCCCCTCTTCTCCAAGCTTTGTTAGAGCGAGTGGTGTGACATTCTTTAAATTCTTCTTTCAGACAATCTCAGACAAAAGACTTGGGACACGAAGCAAGTTCTCCCCTCCCCCCACTTTCAATGTTGATAATCAGGTGATTTTTCCCTTTTTTGTTGGAGAAAACGCGATATTTTCCAACATTGATTAGGGGGGAAGGGGTATACGTGATACAGCTCAAGTGTCCCAACTACTTTTGGCCGGGATTGTCTGAAAGAGATATGCGAGGAATTTTCCAATAAAGGTAACGCCAGCGATCGTCATGGCGTCACGATATTTTAGAATTTGATTTCGGCTTAATGACGTACACTTTGTTTCTGGAAATTGGACAGAACGTTTCTACGTTAATCTAGATTAAGCTTCGGTGCAGATATTCGTGGAATATAACCCGTAACCGCCTGTAGCAAAGCGAAATTTGGGACTTGCTTCAAGCAAAATGGCATTTAAGGAAAGGTTAGAACTCGTGTCTATTACTTAAGACATTTTCCAGGATTATCAATTCGCAAAGTAGCAGATCTTTGTGTTGTTTAACGGAATAGTGTTAAATAAATTGACTTAAACCCAATGAAATGCTTATCGGTGTAGAGTAATCATATATATCACCATTACACGCGACACGACAGCTTCCGGGTTCCATGTGTTTTATGAACGCGCACGAATAACCACAACGGTTAACCACAACGGTTAACCATTTGAAAGTCAGCGTTTTGCAACCTAACCTTCCCTGTTCTTCCCAATTGGCAGAAGGTTCAAAAATTTCTCACTTCACATTATTTGAAATGCAGGATGGAAGCAAGTTGGTGGCAAAATAGTCGAGTTTGACACTTGAAATATGGTTAACCGTTTGCCGTAGATAATAAGTTAACTACGTAACTACCCTTTTTATTTCAATTGAACGGTTAACCATATCAACCTTCTCGGAAAGCTCTCTGTTGCTAGTTCTTGATCCCAGACAATGTTCAATGGTTTTTCGTAATTCCTATAAAGCGGAAAAAGGTATAATTCGAATGACACGTAGCAGTTTGGAACCAAAAAGTGTTACCAGAATGGTTAACCGTAAGGGTTAATGGCGGCGGTTAACCCGGTGGCACTTCTGAAGCCGAAAACACACCTCGCTTTATACGCGTTCCGGTATTAGAGGGGAAAACGAAGAAAGACATGCATAATTTAACCGCGTTTAGGTAGCAGCGACGCTTTATTGCTGTCCACAGATTAACTCCGCGAAACGGCGAGGACAAGGCGAAAATATCCACTTGCCCGGCAGCTACTGTTTCAACCGAATTTGCATCATTTCTGTTTCGCGCCAATCAACCACCCCTCTAAAGACGTAGACAAGGTCGTATTTTTCAGTGCAGGAAATAGAAACATCCTTTTTAAACACAACATCTTGTGCAAAGTTGCATTTTACGGGCAAGCAAGTGGGCCGTTTGCCCCTCAAGAGGCAACAGAAGTTCATGCCACGGACTTACCAATCCCCTACCGTAGAAGGTCATTTAGAAAGATGACTTTACGTTTCTTAGTGCCCGACCAGGTAAAACTTGTCATTGTATGTTGTTTCTTTTTAGTAGCGCTCGTTAGCTGTACCCGCGAGACGTTACAACTCCCCTCTTCTCCAAGCTTTGTTAGAGCGAGTGGTGTGACATTCTTTAAATTCTTCTTTCAGACAATCTCAGACAAAAGACTTGGGACACGAAGCAAGTTCTCCCCTCCCCCCACTTTCAATGTTGATAATCAGGTGATTTTTCCCTTTTTTGTTGGAGAAAACGCGATATTTTCCAACATTGATTAGGGGGGAAGGGGTATACGTGATACAGCTCAAGTGTCCCAACTACTTTTGGCCGGGATTGTCTGAAAGAGATATGCGAGGAATTTTCCAATAAAGGTAACGCCAGCGATCGTCATGGCGTCACGATATTTTAGAATTTGATTTCGGCTTAATGACGTACACTTTGTTTCTGGAAATTGGACAGAACGTTTCTACGTTAATCTAGATTAAGCTTCGGTGCAGATATTCGTGGAATATAACCCGTAACCGCCTGTAGCAAAGCGAAATTTGGGACTTGCTTCAAGCAAAATGGCATTTAAGGAAAGGTTAGAACTCGTGTCTATTACTTAAGACATTTTCCAGGATTATCAATTCGCAAAGTAGCAGATCTTTGTGTTGTTTAACGGAATAGTGTTAAATAAATTGACTTAAACCCAATGAAATGCTTATCGGTGTAGAGTAATCATATATATCACCATTACACGCGACACGACAGCTTCCGGGTTCCATGTGTTTTATGAACGCGCACGAATAACCACAACGGTTAACCACAACGGTTAACCATTTGAAAGTCAGCGTTTTGCAACCTAACCTTCCCTGTTCTTCCCAATTGGCAGAAGGTTCAAAAATTTCTCACTTCACATTATTTGAAATGCAGGATGGAAGCAAGTTGGTGGCAAAATAGTCGAGTTTGACACTTGAAATATGGTTAACCGTTTGCCGTAGATAATAAGTTAACTACGTAACTACCCTTTTTATTTCAATTGAACGGTTAACCATATCAACCTTCTCGGAAAGCTCTCTGTTGCTAGTTCTTGATCCCAGACAATGTTCAATGGTTTTTCGTAATTCCTATAAAGCGGAAAAAGGTATAATTCGAATGACACGTAGCAGTTTGGAACCAAAAAGTGTTACCAGAATGGTTAACCGTAAGGGTTAATGGCGGCGGTTAACCCGGTGGCACTTCTGAAGCCGAAAACACACCTCGCTTTATACGCGTTCCGGTATTAGAGGGGAAAACGAAGAAAGACATGCATAATTTAACCGCGTTTAGGTAGCAGCGACGCTTTATTGCTGTCCACAGATTAACTCCGCGAAACGGCGAGGACAAGGCGAAAATATCCACTTGCCCGGCAGCTACTGTTTCAACCGAATTTGCATCATTTCTGTTTCGCGCCAATCAACCACCCCTCTAAAGACGTAGACAAGGTCGTATTTTTCAGTGCAGGAAATAGAAACATCCTTTTTAAACACAACATCTTGTGCAAAGTTGCATTTTACGGGCAAGCAAGTGGGCCGTTTGCCCCTCAAGAGGCAACAGAAGTTCATGCCACGGACTTACCAATCCCCTACCGTAGAAGGTCATTTAGAAAGATGACTTTACGTTTCTTAGTGCCCGACCAGGTAAAACTTGTCATTGTATGTTGTTTCTTTTTAGTAGCGCTCGTTAGCTGTACCCGCGAGACGTTACAACTCCCCTCTTCTCCAAGCTTTGTTAGAGCGAGTGGTGTGACATTCTTTAAATTCTTCTTTCAGACAATCTCAGACAAAAGACTTGGGACACGAAGCAAGTTCTCCCCTCCCCCCACTTTCAATGTTGATAATCAGGTGATTTTTCCCTTTTTTGTTGGAGAAAACGCGATATTTTCCAACATTGATTAGGGGGGAAGGGGTATACGTGATACAGCTCAAGTGTCCCAACTACTTTTGGCCGGGATTGTCTGAAAGAGATATGCGAGGAATTTTCCAATAAAGGTAACGCCAGCGATCGTCATGGCGTCACGATATTTTAGAATTTGATTTCGGCTTAATGACGTACACTTTGTTTCTGGAAATTGGACAGAACGTTTCTACGTTAATCTAGATTAAGCTTCGGTGCAGATATTCGTGGAATATAACCCGTAACCGCCTGTAGCAAAGCGAAATTTGGGACTTGCTTCAAGCAAAATGGCATTTAAGGAAAGGTTAGAACTCGTGTCTATTACTTAAGACATTTTCCAGGATTATCAATTCGCAAAGTAGCAGATCTTTGTGTTGTTTAACGGAATAGTGTTAAATAAATTGACTTAAACCCAATGAAATGCTTATCGGTGTAGAGTAATCATATATATCACCATTACACGCGACACGACAGCTTCCGGGTTCCATGTGTTTTATGAACGCGCACGAATAACCACAACGGTTAACCACAACGGTTAACCATTTGAAAGTCAGCGTTTTGCAACCTAACCTTCCCTGTTCTTCCCAATTGGCAGAAGGTTCAAAAATTTCTCACTTCACATTATTTGAAATGCAGGATGGAAGCAAGTTGGTGGCAAAATAGTCGAGTTTGACACTTGAAATATGGTTAACCGTTTGCCGTAGATAATAAGTTAACTACGTAACTACCCTTTTTATTTCAATTGAACGGTTAACCATATCAACCTTCTCGGAAAGCTCTCTGTTGCTAGTTCTTGATCCCAGACAATGTTCAATGGTTTTTCGTAATTCCTATAAAGCGGAAAAAGGTATAATTCGAATGACACGTAGCAGTTTGGAACCAAAAAGTGTTACCAGAATGGTTAACCGTAAGGGTTAATGGCGGCGGTTAACCCGGTGGCACTTCTGAAGCCGAAAACACACCTCGCTTTATACGCGTTCCGGTATTAGAGGGGAAAACGAAGAAAGACATGCATAATTTAACCGCGTTTAGGTAGCAGCGACGCTTTATTGCTGTCCACAGATTAACTCCGCGAAACGGCGAGGACAAGGCGAAAATATCCACTTGCCCGGCAGCTACTGTTTCAACCGAATTTGCATCATTTCTGTTTCGCGCCAATCAACCACCCCTCTAAAGACGTAGACAAGGTCGTATTTTTCAGTGCAGGAAATAGAAACATCCTTTTTAAACACAACATCTTGTGCAAAGTTGCATTTTACGGGCAAGCAAGTGGGCCGTTTGCCCCTCAAGAGGCAACAGAAGTTCATGCCACGGACTTACCAATCCCCTACCGTAGAAGGTCATTTAGAAAGATGACTTTACGTTTCTTAGTGCCCGACCAGGTAAAACTTGTCATTGTATGTTGTTTCTTTTTAGTAGCGCTCGTTAGCTGTACCCGCGAGACGTTACAACTCCCCTCTTCTCCAAGCTTTGTTAGAGCGAGTGGTGTGACATTCTTTAAATTCTTCTTTCAGACAATCTCAGACAAAAGACTTGGGACACGAAGCAAGTTCTCCCCTCCCCCCACTTTCAATGTTGATAATCAGGTGATTTTTCCCTTTTTTGTTGGAGAAAACGCGATATTTTCCAACATTGATTAGGGGGGAAGGGGGATACGTGATACAGCTCAAGTGTCCCAACTACTTTTGGCCGGGATTGTAGTTTCATCAAATCGAGAACGCTTCACATACTACCAACACATTTATTACTTTTTTGAAATTCGTTGTATGTATACACGCGGGGAATCCTAGGGTGCCGGCCAAAACCCTGCGGGGGCAATAACTTTTGTAGTTAAAGAACTTCAAATTCTGCAGAGTTTTTTTGATTGAATATTAACAATGTCATTATTTCTATGTACAGAGTACAATACTTAGTGTTTTTCTTTAACTCTTGCCCAAGTGCATTTTCGTTTTTAATTTTTTAATTTTTTTACAAAAAAATTTAATTTTTTAATTTTTTATCAACATACAAGTATGCATTAAGGCATTTCTTGTAACATCCGTTTACAGCATGTTTCAGTAGTTATTCACTTCTGTCGGGCGGTACAGACGACTCAAACAATATCGAGAGCTCAATGAACACAGTCTTTATTCCTGAGCTTGACCACGAGGACTTCGTGTTACAACAACAACACGATCTGGGGAGCCCGGATGTAGTTTCCCTCAGGGAGGGCCTAGGTACAAGTGACAGGCCAGCATCCCCCCTTCTTTGAAAAAAAAAATAGTAATAATAAATAAAACAGAATAAAGTAGGCAATATTAGCCTTATATAAGATTCTGTTCTGACTGTTATCATGAAAGGTCCTGCAACCATGCTGTTATGCAGCGCAAACGTTAATGGCAGGCATTACTTGAGTTCAAAGTCTTTGAACCTAGTTGGTGGTTTGATGAGTCTTGTGCGTGTTCTCACTTCGGGTTGGTGATCCCTGGGCGGTTCTTGGATTGTAGCAAGGGGTGTGTCGGTAGGCCGCTCACTTTGGCCCGTGTCTGGTGTGCTGAGTTCTTGTGGTTGTGGCGGGGAAGAGGTGTCGAGATCAGGGCCGCTGTTACTTGTGTCCGATGAGGGAGGTGGTTGCTGTTTAGGCTGATTTGTGGGCATGTTCAGCGCTGATCCTAGAGGATTGTAGTGATGTGCAGGACTGTGTCCTGGTTGAGGCAGGAGTGTAGGTGGAGTGCAGGGTGGTGTTGGGGGAGGAGCAGGTGCTGCACGCCTGATGTGTATCCGATTTCGTCGAATGGTGCTGTGGGGCGTTTGTATGGTGTAGGATCTTGAGTGGCGTTTTTCAGCGACACGGCCATATGCCCATGGGTTGCCTGGTTTGTTTGTCGGTGGTCGTGCATACACAAATTCACCAATGTTGATAATATTGTGCTCTGGACCCGCTGTCTTGTCATAGTGAGCTTTACTGGCGTTGCGTTTGGCTTTGATTTCTGCTGATACAGTGTCACGGTTGATTAACATGGGTTCGAGAAGGTGGTCAGGTGTTGGGAGCGTCGTGCGTGTCCGGCGGCTCACCATGCGTTGGGCCGGAGAGTAGGTGTGGCCCTTTGGTGGTGTGTTTCTGTAGTTGAGCAAGGCGATTTGGAAGTCATCTGATTTCTTTAGCATTGACTCCGATACTTTCACTGCTGCCTCTGCTCGACCGTTGCCTTGGGAGTGGTAGGGACTTGAGGTGGTATGTTTGAAGTCCATGTAATCCTTACTGGTGAATTGTGGTCCGTTGTCTGTGTGGCAGATACGTGGAACGCCAAACCTGGCAAAATGAGCTTTGGTTTTGTTGATGACTGATGCTGCCAAAGTGTCGTCAAGTTCATCCACTTCGATCCAGGCAGAAAAATGGCACACTGTTACAAGGTAGGCTTTCTGTCTGTGCATGAAGATGTCTTGGCTGATGATCTGCCATGGCAGTGTTGGAATCGGGAGTGATCACATAGGTTCTTTTGTTGACTTTGATCCATACTGTGCGCAGGTACTGCAGTTGTTGCACATATCAAAAACTGCTTGTCTCATCCCGGGCCAGAATAGTACTTCTCGTGCCATGCGTACATTTGAATCAGGACCAAAGTGGTTTTCATGGATTTTCAGCAGCATTTCAGCTTGCATGGACTGCGGTATCATAACTTGTGCGCCTTTGTAGATGAGGCCAATGTCAGTGGTTAGCTCGTCTCTGTAGGTCCAGTATGCTCGTAGTGGTTGTGGTAGCTGCTTTCTGTCATCTGGCCAGCCTTGGGCGATTGTGGCCATTAACTTGGAGAGGTGTTCATCCTTTTTGGTCTCGTCGCGTAGGCGAGATTCGGTGGTTTCTGTGAGGCGAGGGTTGTGGATATCGGATTCCTCTGTGAGTTCGGTCCTGAATACTTCAAAGTCTGTGACCCTGGCATGTACTGGGGTAGGCAGTGCTGCTCTCGAAAGAGTGTCTGCCAGGTAGAGTGAGGTTCCTTTCTTGCATTTGATGGTGAAGCGGTATCTCTGCAGTCTCATTAGCATTTTCTGTAGCCGTGCTGGGGCTTTATGGAGAGGCTTTTTGCAGATGGTCTCAAGTGGCTGGTGGTCGGTCCGAACTTCTATGTCAGATTTGCCATAGAGCCAGTGGTCAAATTTTCCAAATGCGTTACAAATGGCCAGGCACTCTTTTTCGATTTGGGAGTATCGTTGCTCTGTTGCGTTGAGGCTGTTTGATGTGTATGCTACAGGTTGGAGGCGTCCGTCACTATTGGGCTGAAGAAGAGCACCGCCCAGGCCTTCTTCACTTGCATCGACTTGAAGTGTGACCGGTTTGCTGAGGTCATAGTATTGGAGCACTGGTGCAGTGGAAATGAGGTGTTTGGCTTTGTTAAATGCGTCGTCTTGTGCTTGTGCCCACATAAAGGGGGTATCTGACTTGGTGAGTTGGGTGAGAGGTCGGATAACGGTGCTGAGGTTCGGACAATAGGGTGAGAGATAGTTGGCCATTCCTACGAATCGCTGAACACCTGCTTTGTTTCGGGGTGGGGCCATTGCTGACATTGCTACTATCTTGTCTGGGTCTGCTTGCATTCCTCGATCAGTTATGACATTGCCCATGAATTTGACTTGTTTTAGTTTGAACTGTAGTTTGCTCTGGTTTAATTTTATGTTCTTTTTTGAGCAGCGCTCCACAAGCGCGACAAGACGGCGGTCATGATCTTTCTCAGCTTCTTGGTAGGTTGTTCCGTCTCCAAAGACAAGTATATCATCTGCGATGCACAATACTCAATCAAGGCCCTCTAGAGCTGACATGAGGCGCTTTTGAAATTCCTCGGGGGCGCTTGATATGCCAAATGGGAGGCGGAGCCATCGGTATCTCCCATAGGACGTGTGCATTGTCGTCATCAGTGACGATTCTTCATCAAGGGGTACGTGTAGAAAACCTTCTCTGACATCAACTAGTGAGAAACAGTTGGCATGGCAGAGTTTATGGAGTTGTTCAGACAGTGTTGGCATTTGATACACTGGTCTGAGAATACCTTTATTGACTGTTTGACTGGGGTCAATGCAGATTCTTGTCTTCTTTGGTGTCTCTTTAATGACTTCATTGGAGCACCACGAGGTGGGTTCCTCTACTTTCTTTATGATACCAGCTGCAGTATATCTGTCAAGGGCTTCCTTTTCTTTGATGCGTTTCGCCACAGGGAAGGCCTTCGAAGTTTTCAGGATACTGTTTGAGTATGTCTTCCTTTGTGAGTTTCCCGGGTGGGGCCAGGCGTCTTTTGGAAGGGATCATTATAGGTTTAGAAGGTGAGGGCGTTGCTGGGTCACCGTATGGGCTGGCACTGTTGGTTTGGTCAGGGTGGTGGCCTTTTACTCCATTGAGTGTACTGTTGGTTTGAGCTGTTGGGGTGCCTGGGTCTGGATTGGTTTGTGATGAGCTGGCTGGGTAGGCAGGGGCTCTCTTGCCTGACGAGTCTTTTACTGCTGATGTGAGTGAAAATATTTCGTGTGCCCTGATGGTGATGAGCCCCAGTGCCTCGCAGTCGGAGCCAGAGAGAAGGGCTGGTTTGTTCATCATGACATCTCTAGGAAGTATCTGGAATGTGAGCGATTCGTATCTTTCGTTTCTTTCGCACAGAAGGTCAATCTGCCCAAGTGGTTTCAGCGGCTGGGAGTCGCCATAGGGGTGTAGTAGGTAGGGTGACTTTCTAAGCTTCATGTTTGGCATGAGCGTGAGAAGGGTATCTTCAGACAAGGTATATATTGCAGGTGGCGGCGGTGTCTATCTGGAATGTCACTGGGGTGAATTTGTTCCCAGTTGCAGACATGGGCAGTGTAACAAAGTACTTTTTCTTTGCGTGGTTTGTGTGGATGCTGTGTATTTGCCGTGTTTCCAGGGAGTAGCACTGTTCTTCGTAGTCATCAGTGTAGTATTCCACAGGGTGGTGATCATTTGCCGTCTGCAGCAGATGTATGTTTTGTTCAGGGGGGTTTTGGTTGAGACCGGCCGCGAGGTGCTCTGTGGCCTCGACCCCTGCCCTGAGCTTGCCATTGAGTAGTTCTCCGTGGTTGTTCTTGTTGAGAGGGACCTGTCTCGAGACAGACTCTGGAGAAGTGGTCGTTAATGCCACACTTAGTGCAGGTTTTACCATTTGCAGGGCATGTTTTCCAAGGGTGGGGTCCACGTCGGTCTCCGCACCAAAAGCAGGTTCCAGGCTCCCGCTTTAGTTTCATTTGTTTGTGGCTTAT
Organism: Orbicella faveolata; assembly: GCF_042242905.1. NCBI lineage: Eukaryota > Metazoa > Cnidaria > Anthozoa > Scleractinia > Merulinidae > Orbicella > Orbicella faveolata. The sequence goes on along the minus strand of NW_028301536.1, from coordinate 2,199,327 downwards.
CCAATTTACTTGTTCCTCAATTCCTTTTGTGGCGTCTGTAATGAGTTTGTTGGCTTTTTGGGCTGACTCGAGGGCCTTGGCGACGACGTCTTGCATGTTCTTAGGCATTCCATCCGACTTTAAATGCGTTTTTAGTAACTCAGCTCTCATTGTGCCATCGTGCAAGCCAAAAACGAATTTGTCGCGGCACATTTCGTCTGTCAGTGTATTGTACGAGCACAGGCTGCCCGCCTGTCTGACCTTAACTTCCCATTCTTGAACAGATTCGTGTGGGCTTTGTTGAGTGTTCCAGAATTTAAATCTGTCTGCCAGTAGGGAGCTTCCGATAGATCCAGTGTAATGAAGTCGTAATTTGTCCATCCAGATCCATGGTTTTTTCTGATCATCAGCTGTTATCTGGGGTTCGATTGTGTAACGGATCACCTGCAAAGCTTCGTCCGGCATTGACGATCGGAGCGCTGATATTTCCAGTAATGGTTTCTTGTAGTAATTTGCTCTCTCTGTCTCGGGATTTTTCGCCAAGTTTCTGTAGTCGGCTTGGATACAGTAGTCGTGGAATCTGAGTTCGAAGTTCTTGAAATTTTCTGACATATTCCCCCCGAGTTTCAATTCGGGTCGCTTGAGGTTCGCCATCGCTGTTTGACGAGTCGGCTGTGGTCGTTGAATTCGCTAAATGTACGTTTACTCTCCGTGAATGCTTCTCTTGTCGATTTATCGGATCGATCCCACTTCTGACACCATGTCGGGCGGTACAGACGACTCAAAAAATATCGAGAGCTCAATGAACAGTCTTTATTCCTGAGCTTGACCACGAGGACTTCGTGTTACAACAACAACATGATCTGGGGAGCCCGGATGCAGTTTCCCTCAGGGAGGGCCTAGGTACAAGTGACAGGCCAACACTTCCATGGGAAGTTAAACTTAGGCACGTTTATGTGCTACATGTGCTGTTCAATGTTAGTTGTAATCATTCCCTGAAGAAGTCTCAGATAGAGACGAAATGCCTCTTACAACTAAAAGAAGTCTTCCTTTGTGCTGTTCACCAGTCTTCGTTAAAAAATAGCACAGTTACCATTGATCGCCATGCACTGAACTCTTGTTACTTTAGGCACCTTAATAAATATCAAAAAGTAAAATCCACGAAAACAGTGTTCAGCAGATTCACATGAGGCAATAATGAAGCACTGGTACCAGTACAGTTGTTTTCTTAATGTAGGTTGACATTCTGGTGAACAATGCTGGTAGGTCACAGAAAGCCTTGGTGGAAAAAACATCATTAGAGGTGGATAGAGCACTTTTGGATTTAAATGTTGTTGGTCCCATCTCTTTGACCAAAGCAGTCCCCCCACATATGATTGAACGTCATGAGGGGCAGATTGTGGTGGTGAGCAGTATTGCTGGAAAAACTGGTAATTTTAATTCATTTGTTGGAATGAATAAATTTAATGAGTTTTGGGTTTTATAAAATATTCATTAACTGCAGGGGTTAATAATTTATTGTTAAACTTGTTTTATAAATTTAAACTGAAAAGTCTTGAAATGAGTGGCTGATGACATGACTCCTGACTGACTGACTGACTGACTGACCGACCGACCGACCGACTGACTGACTGACTGACTCACTGACTGACTCACTGACTCACTGACTCACTGACTCACTGACTCACTGACTCACTGACTCACTGACTCACTGACTCACTGACTGACTGACTGACTGACTCACTGACTCACTCACCCACTCACTCAGTCACTCACTCACTCACTCACTCACTCACTCACTCAATAGGCCCTTTGCACAATACGATCACAAGGTATAAGATCTGCCATGCTGGATAGCAAACTGCACACTGAGAAATCCAAAACAAAAAAATTTTGTGCCTGAGTGAGTTAATAGCTTCTGTGTGTAAGAAGTCCCAGTGCAAAATTTGCCATCCAGCGTGACAGATCTTATATCATATGGTTGTTTTGTACAAAGGGGCTATTCGACTGACTGACTGACTGCTTGACTGACTGACTGACTGACTGACTGAATTATGATGGTACATCAAAATGTGGAAGTAGAATTCATGTAGTTTTTTGTCAAAACGTCCTTTGAATTGTCAGCTTCCATACATGTACTTTAAGGTCATTCCTCACATTTGCATCCCGCATCCTTACTGCGCATAATTTATGGCGTCATTAGCGCACGCTCGTGCACGCGCATATTGAAAACATGATGGATTTACCTTGATGTTGATCTCTGTCAGTTGAAAAATGGCTTTAGCTCACCTACGAGCACGGGCACCCCAATTTTTTTTCCAGTAATTGTAATCAACTAATCATAAGCTTTGCATGAGAAAAGACTGATCTAATTTCTATTGCTGAAAATTGAATAAATAAGAAAAATAGCAGATACACTGTGGCCTTTTCTATTTTGCAGTCGGTAACCACGTCAAGAAATTTGGTTTAAATTTTTAATCAAGGATTTAGCTTTCTGTCTGAATCAAACTTAAAATGTTTAGTTCTGTCCGACACAATGTATTGACTGTGGTTTAATGTGTATTCTTATGAGTCTGGGCTCACAAAGATTTTACAATTACTGGGAATGCATTTTTATAATAAGTATTAAATAATGCCAAAATGGGGCATTTTCAATGCCTCACTGCTCCTTGATGAGCATGGGCACCCCCTTTTTTATTTCAAAATTGAAGTTGTCATATGACAAATATTCAGTGGACAAAGTTTGAACGAAAATCTATTGTCACTTTTATTTCAGAGGAATTACCTTAACAGTAAGTAGCTTGACAGGTCGAAGCTCTTGAGATTATTGATGACGCAATTTTAATGTTAATTCTGAAGGTTAAAATAGGTATGCAGGATCAGCATCATTAAAGCAATGACCGATCCTGTAGAGCATGAAATTGTGATTTAATGATTTGCAGTTAAAGGGGTTACCCCAAACTTGCAACTTGATTTTCAAGAAGATTTTGTGAGTAGATCTGTGTTAACACTGATAGCTATGTATAAATTAAATTATTCTTCGTAGAATTACCTTTTGCAGCAACTTATGGTGCGAGTAAACATGCATTGCAGGTATGTAATTGGTATCGTGAAGTTCTGCAACCATTGTAAGCTACATGTAGGAATTACTAGCACTTCTCAACACATGGCTAAATCACACTTTTTTTTCTTAATTTTTTTTTTCTGGGGGAAGACTGTCTATTTCTTGTTTTGTCTTCTGTCCAGTTTTTAACTCTTCCTGTCTTCTTTCTTTTCGTCCTCCCTTCGATTCCTGTTAACTTTTTCTACATCCGCTGGCCAATATATAAAGCAATTGCACTCTCTTGCGACCAAGTTGAAAAGATTTATTCACCAAGTGATTTGCCTCTGTGGCAATGTCTCTTATTCGTGGATCGTTTCTGCACGGTCTACGTGCGTATGTTTTTTGGCTTGAAGTTCTCACTGTGAAACCAATTCAGTGCTGTTCAATGGAAGTAGTACCCTGTATGATTGACCTGAATGTAACACCAGGATACAAGTCGCATTTAAGCTTGGGGAAGACTTCAAGGTTCATCCTCCTCAATTCGATTGTACGGGAAAGTTATCATTGTTTTTCCTTTGCAATCCTATCTGACATTAGTGGTAACTTAGGGCTTGACAAAGGCTAGCATATTTTGAGTTCGAAATCGATCAATGTGCTGGACAAATTCTCGAATGATTAAAGCTCTAGATGATTTTTTCATCGGAAAGCAAAGGCTGTGTTTTGGTGAAAGTTTTTTTATAATGCTTTTTAAGCTTCGGAAAGCAAACTCTGTGTTTTGGTAAACGTTTTATATATATATATATATATATATCTATCTATCTATCTATCTATCTATCTATCTATCTATCTATCTATCTATCTATCTATCTATCTATCTATCTATCTATCTATCTATCTATCTATCTATCTATCTATCTATCTATCTATCTATCTATCTATCTATCTATCTATCTATATATATATATATCTATATATATATATATATATATATATATATATACACATATCCATTAATAAGGAAAAAAAGTGAAAAAAGATAATTTTGTGTCCTGGAGGATTTGATCTCCGGGTGGCCTCTCGCGTTTCAGGCTACCATCTACTCAACTTTGCCACATCCGCATTGAAGGAAAATTGGTGAAACATATTCATTATATTGGTTTCTACGGAAACACCGGGTTGTTAGAACAGCAGGCTCACGTGAAAAGAGTTGCGAGAAAGTCGTACCAATGGATGGCTGTTTCCAGCTTATCCTTCAAGTAAAATGTGGCTGAGCTCGTTCGAGTGGAAGTGAATTGTGGTTTTTCTGGAAATGTTTCTCATTCGTACATTTGTGGATGTTTAGATGTTTGACGGTGGCATCATTTGTCACAAACTCAATGGAGCTGGAGTAGCGGGAGAATGTACAGCTAATCTATCTTTGAACAACTTCGTTTGGACATATGCTATGAATGGACTTGCGTTATTTAATTAATACAAAAACTCCATTCTCAGCCTTTCATAAATCATTATCCAAATTTGATTTTGTCTTATATGTCCAAGGAAACAAGAGTATTTGAATTGAACCTCATAAGGTTCAACAATAGTTTGAATGGCACATAATCAGGTTGTGTCTCAAGAAAGGCTTAATTACCCACCTGACAGACTAGACTTAAGAGAGGGGCGAAAATCAAGCTTGCTAATAAGTCTCAAGTCAAATGGAAAATTTTGAAACATGTATGAATTCTTTCAGAATTTATATGCTTGCTTGATCCCACAGGAAACAGTTAGTTCTGTTTCCCCTCAAACCTCTGGCTAGTGCTCTCTAATGGCTCTGTCTTGAGAACAACGCTAAACCTTGGCCAGAAAATGCATAGTACTTACTGCCATTATCATTTTGGTAGGGCTACTTTGATACTGCACGGCTGGAGCTGGCTGAGCACAACATTCATGTACAGACTGTTCTGCCAGGACCAGTCAAGTCAAGCATCTCTCTTCATGCTTTCACTGAAAACATTGATGAGGTAAGAAAACAGATAATGTTTCTTAATTGATATCTATGCAACTTGCAATCAATTGTGTATTTTAGTACCAATTGGCATAGAAAATACAGCCAAACAGAATACAGGAAAGCCATTAAATATGCTCAATGGTATCAGACAACCAGCTACCCCATCATGTGCTGCATTGATTGTGTTGGCCGCTGTATTTTCTATGACATGGTATAAAATGGTTATGCAGTACTTTCTTGTGGTGTACAATTGTGGAATATGCCACTTGTTACTTGTGTTTTCTTGGTATTACACTCTTGCCTATAGGCTTCTGTGTATAGAGAGAAAATAAAAGTGCCTCCTGGGATATTATGGTATGCCATTCTGAAGCATTGCCTACCTTGTAACCTTTTGGTCAGCCTAAAAAGCACACAGATTAGCCGAAATGCCACTAACTCGACAGTGTTTAGCTCTCAATAGTTGTAAGGGTTCATACCAGTTTGTTATACTGACTCGATTTTTAGAGAAACAATGCCAGTAGCAGGGTTTTCTTCCTAATTGACTTGTCATGGATGTCAGCTACATTAGACATCTTAGACTTTGATCGGTCAATTGAAATGGGAACAGAGACATCTAGACATGAGTATTACAGTGCTGTCTTGTGTCTGCAGGGCAGAAAGCGACTTTGCGTGTTTACAATGAAGAGCTATCAACAACTGACAATCAGTAATGTAACTGCGACAGTTCGCATATTTGTGAAAAAATTTCCAGTAACTCAAGGCTTTTGTCCTTGCAGAAGCTTACAGATCCACCAGGTGCATCTGACTCCGTTCAAATAATGTCGACTGAGCGCTGTGCAGAGTTAATGGTAGTAAGCATCGCAAACAACTTGGATGAAGTTTGGATTTCAAGGGAACCAGCCCTACTAATGACCTACTTAAACCAGTACTTCCCAAACCTCTATAGATGGTATGTGCTGTACAATGTCACAAGTCAGTTTATGTGATGATATTAAGTTAAACTTAATGGGCCGAATATTTAAACGAAGTCTCAACCGGTAAACCGGGTTATTTAAACGGCACTTATCTTAAACCCCACTTAAACGGAGTCTAAACACAGCCTTGCAAACAATAGTAACTTAGACCTGGTCTTGAGTAGGTTTAGACATAGCCTAACGTTTTATTAGTGAAGGTTTTTGTCATGGATGGAAGGTTGAGATATAAACGCCTACAGCAATGGGCTAATACTCGACGTGTTCAAAGAATCCGACACTTGCGGGATAGGCTTAATCCTTTAGAAGAATATGATGACGCCAATTTTTGTTACCATCGGGATTTCCAGCGTTGAAACTTTTTCCCATGATGACTGTTTCCTTTTTAAGCTGACATTGTCATATCCTTTGTTTTCTATATCGGGATATAGCTTCCCGAGCTCGGCAAGTAGAAGTTTTTCTTCTTGGCTAAAATTTGCATTTCGAGATTTTGACGCCAATTTTTCATCTGGCCTCTTCAAAATTCTGAACACGCGGTTTTTGGAAAACAATAGAAATGTTCGTTAAACCACGCTTAAACTTGGTCTCCGCGGAATGCGGCTCGACTGCATTTAAATAATGCGATTTAGACCACGCCTAGCCGTGGTCTTTGGAGGCCTTGTCTAAACCTCGATTTAGTCAAAAACCAGGTCTAACCCAAACTTCGTTTAAACATTCGGCTCAATGTTGTTATGATCAAGCCTTTTTGAAACCACAAAAATAGTCACTCTTTGTTAGTACGTGCAATTTGACCCCCCAAAAAAGATTCCATTCACAAGTTACACATAAATTAAGGCACGGCCATCGAATGTTTCCATCTCTGAAGAAATTTGCAGACCTCATTCCTCGTCGATCACCATGACCACCATATGCAGCCCTAAACGATATCTTGATGGGTAAAAACATATTTAGGTGTTTTGTTCTGAACATTATTATTAAATGGCGTAAATGATGTTAGAGGATATTACATGGCCACTTGGAGATGCAAAATTTCTCTCCGAGTGTTGAAAAATATTTCATGTGCGAATGCAGTGAATGAGTGAAGTATTTTCGACATTTGAAGAGTAATTTCGCATCTCCAAGCGGCCATGTAATGTTCAATTTATTATTTTAACACCAACGAATTACTAATTGAAACCATTTCATTTTCGCTGCGGAAGGCACGATTTGTTACGTAATCATAGTGTGTGTGAAGGTAACATGTTACTTTAACGAGTGAAGATATCGTTTCCACACGAAAGCTTACTTGGTATTTCAATTTGACAAGTGTGCATATAATCAAAATCTACAATTTTCACCCCTAAACGAGATGGGGGTATCCCCACCCCTTTAACAGCGGAATGTCACCCCCCTCCCCCGGCTCAGACTACCGTACCTTGATTTGAATGTTGTGGCATTGTCACCTATCTCCAGGTTTTCTAAGATGTTCTTTATGGAACTCATAAAAAGTCTTTACATGGACAAGAAATCTTCATCAGAAAGCAACAAGTCAAAGAGTTAGGAAAATGGAATGTAGAACAGTCGGGAAAATGATGTAACATTGTACTTCCCCCTTTCCCTTCTGTACATCAAATATGTACAATTTTAGAGACCTTCCACCGATCATGTACTTTTTGATATGCAACATACAAAGGCCAGTTTTTCAAAGCGTGGATTACGCTATTCATGGGATAAATCGCCCTCCAGTAGATAAGTGTTGACGAAACAAACTACACTATGCACTGCATGGTGATTTATCCGCTGGGTAGATTTTTCGGCGCTTTGAAGAACTGGGGTCAGCAGATTAGCTACCGTAAGCTTTATAAGAAAGTAGCTAAGTCAGAAGCGCAAGTGCGCGTTTTTTAAGAGGTGGTCTTGTAGACGCGTTGTTTGATTGTTGACTTACATCATTTTTCAATCAATTAGTCAGTCAGTCAGTCAGTCAGTCAGTCAGTCAATCAATCAATCAGTCTATCCATCCATCCATCCACCCACCCACCCACCCATCCATCCACCCATCCATCCATCCATCCATCTATCCATCAATATATCAGTATATCAATATATCAATACATCAATACATCAATACATCAATACATCAATACATCAATACATCAATACATCAATACATCAATACATCAATACATCAATACATCAATACATCAATACATCAATACATCAATACATCAATACATCAATACATCAATACATCAATACATCAATACATCAATACATCAATACATCAATACATCAATACATCAATACATCAATACATCAATACATCAATACATCAATACATCAATACATCAATACATCAATACATCAATACATCAATACATCAATACATCAATACATCAATACATCAATACATCAATACATCAATACATCAATACATCAATACATCAATACATCAATACATCAATACATCAATACATCAATACATCAATACATCAATACATCAATACATCAATACATCAATACATCAATACATCAATTTATCAATACATCAATACATCAATATATCAATTTATCAATTTATCAATTTATTACATGCCTCTGTCTCACAAGGACTGGGAACTACCGAATTCACGAATTTGATTGGCTGAAATCGATATTGAAAGCGGTCTAGATTTTCCATCTAGACCGGTAATGTTTTGCGGTGAAAAAGTCGCAAACTTTAATCCAAAATTATTGGCTATTTTCTTCTAACAATATTTACAAAGAGGACGAGAACACTTCGGCAGAGTTAAGTTCAGTTCATCACCGTTCGCAAGCAAAAGTTCGGCTAGTTAACAAACCAGTTTCATTGAATAAACAAGGACAATTCCCTCGGTCGTGTGTACAGACCTCACTGCGTTTGGTCTGTACTCACGACCTCGGTCAAGATTCTCCCATACAGACCGAGTAAGCTCGGTTAATTTGAGCTACATATCAATATATCAGTCAATCAATTTATCAATCAATCAATCCTTTATTTGGTAACGGAGGTTATGGTGCATACAGTTGTAATATTAGCGGAGCTCCGGCGGCCCGAAGGACCCCTAAGCGGAGCCCCATACCCATATAGGAAAGAAAAGGAAACCCATGCATTGATTTTCTCATGGTTATCATGGCTAGCGGTTGCTTTGGTGGCGTTCGAATGGCTCGATAGAAAACCTGTAAGTTTGATCGAATGACAGATAACGATCTGCACGTGAAATCGAAGCCTGAGGTAAAAGTATTTTTAATTAATTAAGTATCAACTTATAAGTAAAGGTTTTTTAAAACAATTTGAAGTAAAAACTACGGGTAAACGAGCGTGCATTTTATTGTTCTTAACACCCCTTTTTTACATTTTCATACTTTACATACTTTCACTTCTTTGTTTTATATTTATATTTATGCAAAATTTTTGTCTTCACTTTTAAGCTTGATAATGACCGAAGTTCGGTCGAAACGTCGCGCTCTTTTCCCAGTAGTTTTTACTTCAAAGTATTAACTTGTACTAAAAAGGCATTTGAACTGTTGGCGACGGCATAGGGTAAGATATGGACTGGACCAATGGACCCTTGGACCATTGAACTGTTGGACTATTATTTGGACCATTTTCTAGACCTGTTTTTATCAAAAATTAACTCTTAGGGAGGGGTGGGTAGGTATTTTCTTCATCTATGGGGGAAGGGGAGGGTGTAGGGGAGGGCCGGGGAGGGTGGAAAAGGTGACACGAAAATGGCCCTGAAACATTGACAGGAGTGGTATATTGCGGCAATTTGAACCAACAGTCAGCCAAATGCAAAGACGAATATATAAATATCTGTATTTTAAAAATAATGGATAGAACGAGTTAAGAGTACACTGTCTCAAATTTTCTTTTAGATCTATTTTATATGAGGTCACCCACGTACCTTTGAAATCGACCTGTGAAATCACGAATCATTTACCACTTGCTTACTAATTCCCTGGTATTTCCGTTGTTGATAAGACAATTTCCCTTACTGTCATCGTTTCTACTATCGCGCCATCACGCTAGCAGCTGATAGACATCACTGAATTTCCACCGCTATAGCCTAATTCTACTTGGCGACACAGTATTCACATGCTCTCTCACATTTTTAATGTTTTATTATGACAATTATGCCTCACTCGTGATAAGCCATCCTATAAAATAAAATTCTCCCGTTATCGATCTTTATCTTTTCAGTACACACCGCGATTAATACATACATTTTTTTCCCTTTCAGACAGAACAATAACAAACGACTACCATCTTTCGCAATCACATGCGGCAAAACGAAATTCCAGTGTAGTTCCCGACACAATCTGTGTTGAGGATGATAAGGCAATCCCATATAAAAAGGACGGGGGTGCTCGTCGTATCTTTCAGGGGTCAATTCAAAACAGCGGTTTTGGTACCTCTTTAAGGCCCGTATGTACAGTGCAATATTGCGCGCACGATTATTTACTCGACGTGGCTACACGGTTGCAATATTTCGCGCAATATATGATGAGCGGCTACCAAGCTCTCATCCAACCATGTTTACATCGCGCAATCCAAAATCCTTTCCTGCCTTTGTATATCGATAAACGGAGCAAAATTCCGCGCGCTACGACTACTCCTTGCCACCACGCGAGCAATATAAAAGCTGGTAAAAGAAGTGAATGAAAATATCCAGAACAAAACGTTTGGACTCCGAACCACAGGTAAGGCTTAGGAAAAAGATTACTTACCTCTGTAATCGTCAATTAGCATAGTTTCTTCTGCGGCTGACCAAGCCATCGCTTTCTTTTTTGACGACCCGTAAACTTGACTTGAATTTATGTGGAACGTACGACGGGCAACATTCGGATGAGCGGTTAAATTTGAATGTGAGATTTGATTGGCTGAACCCTGAAATTTGGGTACACGAAGAAATTTGTTGCGCGCAACGTGGCAGAAGTTGGACGAAATTCTACTGCTGCAATATTGCGCGCAACAATTTCAGGGGTGGATACACGATGCAGTTGAGCCTGTGGGGGCAATATTGTACCGTGAATCCGACCTTTAGGGTGTTTAGCCTCAAAAGGTCCACAGCGGGAGCTTTTATGGTAGCTTTAAGGGTTTTGAGTCAAAAAAAATTGACATGAGTTAATGTTTTATGTAAGAATTGGTGTCTCTTAGGGGAGAAAAATTTTCAAAGCCACGCCCACAAAACAGGATCTTGGTACCTCTTAGGTATTCTTTTCAAAATTTCGGACGGGCGCCTCCGTCCGTTTTATGTGGGAGTACCCCCTCCCCCCCCCCTCCCCCCCCCCTCCCCCCCTCCCACGCCGGTGAGCGCTAATCTCAATTGTTTATTCATTTAAAAGCACCGGAAGGTAAACTTTAGGGTATAAAAGAAGTATATACCGTTTTGCTTCTATTATCTTTGTCAGTGTAGGTTAAAATTATATATTTCCAAATTACGTTAACTTTGCTGTACTGTGGAAGTTGTTTTCCTCCAAGTGAAGTTACAAACGTTTTTTTAAATGCATATGTTCTCGATTCATAATCTGCTTCCAATAAACAATTTCAAATACCTGTTTACGTGTTTCACCTACACCCGAGGCGTTCTCTAGACCAACCAAAAGTTACTTCACGTGTAATAATATAATTACAAGTTCATCTCACATAATTGTGATCTTCTACGGAGCCGTGCAAGTTGCCAAGAAAAGTGTCTGTGAAGAGGACTTGATAAAGCAAACTACTAGTAGATTTGCACTAAAATAATTAGATTGTTTCGCTCTCCAGTTTAAACATTTCTTAATGCTTAATTTTTATTTCTTCGACTTTTCATAAAAGTTATAGAATAAAATTGTTGTATACGAATTGAAGTTGTTTCACTTCCACCAAGTGACTGATTGTCAAGTTAAGCCCGGTTCTCATTAGCGACATAACGACATCGACATAAAGACATAAGGAAAAGATCAGTTTGATCTTTATGTCGTTATGTTCATGCTGTCATGTTGCTAATATGTCATTCTAGTTATGTCTACATGTTCACACTACAAATATAATGTCCTTTTTACGTCGAATTAACGTTCCTTTTTTGTCGTTAGTGACGATGTCGTTGTCGCTAGTGTGAACCAGGCTTTAGGAACTGAAGATAATGTACATTTCACGACTGAATTATTAGTTGTGTTTTTCTGGTTGAGAAGTAAGGTAAACTCCAGATTTTATATCATGCTTTCACGAACGCTTTTCAAGTGTCAGGAACATTGGAAATCGCGTTTTAGAAGACAAAATCGGAAAAAAAAATGGGATGACCTCGGAGCCCCTTGGAAGCTCTCACCTGCAGCATTCGTTATCCTCGCCGATGGCGTCGAAAGTTTAAAGGTGTACAACCCCCCCCCCCCTCCCCTTTCAGAAATTCCTGGATCCGCCCCTGTACAAGTAGATGGGGTGTCCAGACTTTTATTAGAAGAGCTAAACTGTGTTTTCACTAGGCCGAAAACATGATCAGTCTGATCACGAATGAAACGTGTTTCGTTATGAAAAGTGTTCACATCAGACAGTGCATTGCGCGAATGAAACATGATTATTCTGAGCATGATTAAAACAACCTTCAATTATGATCAGACCAAACACGTTCAAAATGGCGGATGGATGCGGAGAGGAGGCGACTGCCCTAAAGAACCAAAATTGGGGCTATTATGAGGCCAAATGTCTAGTTGAAATATGGACCGATGAAGAAATACGACGGCAGTTATCGGCGATGAATAGAAAGCAGAATATTTGTCGGCACACACGAGGGGACTATTCCCTGCCACTAGTCCCTGCAACTAGTCGCCTGAAGAGTTTACACGAAGGGACTGGTCGCAGGGACTTGTCCCACGAACAGTTCACACGAAGCGTTCTGAGGAACAAGTCGCAGGGACTTGTCCCAAAAATTCAAACTGGTTTGAATTCGTGGGACTAGTCACAGGGACCAAAATTAGCCCCTGCGACTAGATTTTGAAGCACAAATGGCCAGTTCACACGATGGGACTTGTCCCCGCGACTTGTTGCAGCTTTACTCTAATCATGTTTCGGCTTTAATGTAAAAAAAAAGCTATAGACGTATTCGGTTAAAGTGTTTATCCTTGTTGCCACCCAATTCAGATCACGTGTGGTTCTAATTGTGCAATTTGTCACGCGCAACTGAGTGCATGAGTATATGTACAAACAGAACAATTGCAACCTCCCAAATGAATCATCACGTGGTATGAATTGGGTGGCAACAAGCTGTAAACATGTTAACCCAATACGTCTATTGTCCATGTTTGCTTAGTTTTAATCAAGGTGCATGACAACCCTTTGCAGCACTCTCTCGCTTATCATCTGATGGATTACTACCAATCTTTATCACTTTATGCTGCAATAATAGTCTCAAACGATCGGCCAACCATTTGAGACAGAATAGCAAAGATTCAGTGACGTCATCTATTGTTATTAAGATGCCAACCAGAGAACTATTGGTTGGTGAAACAAAGAATTCTTTTGTTTAACGGTTTGTACATTTACATAACAAAAACAATTTTTGTAAGCAAATATCTTTCCTATTAATCACCTTTAATTTTGCAAAAAAATAAATTCAGCAGTTCGCGCAGAGGGATACTTATTAAAGTCGCATGTGGAAAAAATACGCTAGCGAAAAGAATTTTTCTCTTGGGCTCACAGATTTACCTTGCACGTTACTTTTACTCTCGCAGACAACTCAAACAACCATTTCCATGCTAATCTATTTTCTATCGAGACCAAATACAAGCAGCAAAGATATAGCATTTCAGTTGGACCTCGCTAAATCGAATTCGGTTATGTCGAACTTAAAACCATATCCTTGGATTTGCGCTTCAGTCATTTACTATCGGTTATTTCGACCTCCTGCTATTTCGAGCTATTTTTTTATTCCCTGAGAGTTTGGAATAGTGAGTTTCAACTAATTTATTAAGGACTAAACGGGGACTAAGTGGCAAAATCAGACAAATCTCTCCCATGCCAAATAATGTATAGCAACTGAGGGAATCTCTAAACACAAAGTTCTCGAATAATGACAAAAAAATAAATAGATAAAATTCCGCAGGTTTATCGATTATATGTTCTTTGTGGTGTAACACGTTTAGGTAAAACCAAAACTCCGTATTTCCCATTCCCTGTTCACTGTTCTTTCGTTCCTTAGTCCTTGGTCCCGATTCCTATTCCAATATTTTTTTGTTTTACCATCGATTGGTCACGTGTCTTGTTACAGACGTGGTCATAAGTTGCAAGGTCATCGTAATGGGCCGAGATTTCCTGATCGCTGCAGTTCTTGTTCCTCTTGTTTGTTTCTTACTTTTCAAATTCCAAGATGGTGATTTTTTATTGATGATTTATGAGAGGATCGGTCAAGATCCAGCGGTTGCCTTGCGCGGGAAAGTGGTCTGGATTACTGGCGCTTCGAGCGGTATCGGTGAATATTTGGCTTATGAACTAGTCAAATATGGCTGCAAATTAGTACTGTCTGCGAGAAGGAAGGCAGAATTAGAGAGAGTCAAGAAGAATTGTGCAGGTGGGTTGAATTAAGATAAAATAACTTGGGCAAAATAGGTTTGCATAAATTAAGTACGTCGTACTATTTTAATGGTAAGCTTTTGAGATCGCCTTAAAGCTCCGGGCCTTTGAAAATTTTACCACGGCCAGAGGACGGACACTTGCCCAGCCCCGGACTCTCTGGCGCAATCTCTGCCCAAACAAACGATAGCTCCCCGATTTATTGTCTAGAGCTGAGCTGTGGAACAGCTTGCCATCTGATTCGCGACAAGCAAACTCCCTGACGGGGGTGCTCGTCGGAATTTTCTTGTCTCCTATAAAGAGGTACAAATTCTTACATAACACATTATCTCCTGCCACATTTTCCCGGCTCAGTACTCTTAAAGGTACTGTAAAAGCTCCCGCTGTGGACCTTTTGAGGCTAAGCATCCTAAGAGGGACCAAAACTGCGTTTTTAACCCCAAAAAGGTACGAGGAGACTCCCCATCCTTTTTATTTGGGAGTCCCCCCCCCCCCCCCCCCACATACACACTCAGACACACACACATCGGGTCAAGGTCCCTGAATGATTTGATTATGTCACCACAGTTTTTCATAGAAGAGCAGCCTTGCAAGGGTAAAGGTAAAAGATAAAGTCTGCATACGAGCAAAGTGGCTCATCAAGCCACAGCTTATCTCAGTTTCTGTTGCATGAAGTGACTAGGAGTATTTCTACTCCCCCCTGGATTACCCCCAGTGTTAAGTTTGCTGGTACCCATTTATACACCTGGGTGGAGAGAGGCACTGTGAGGGTTAATTGTCTTGCCATTAGATTACACAGCATGATGCATGTCGGCTTTATACCAATAATATTACAATATTATTACAATATTATTAGTTAGCTCTTATTAACCAAGCAGGGGGTCTGCATGGGAGAATCTTGACCGAGGTCGTGAGTACAGACCAAACGTAGTGAGTTCTGTACACACGACCTAGGTCAAGATTCTCCCATACAGACTGACTTAGCTTGGTTAATAAGATGTTTATTTTATGGCAAAGAAGAGAAATTTAATTCGTTTAATGTAACTGGTTTGCTGACATTTTGCTTGCAAACGGAGATGAGCTTAACTTAAACCTGCCAAAATTTGCTCGTCCTCGTTACTTTTTTTTGTCATCAGGCTTTTTGCAACCTCCATAAATGATTGAGAAAAAATAAAAGAAAACGGTGAACATTTTTGTATTTGAGTTTGCTACTTTTTCAATGCAAAATGAAAGCGGTCTAGATGCCGGTCTAGATGGGAAAATCTAGGCCGCGGTCAATATCGATTTCAGCCAATCAAATTCGTGAACTCGATAGTTCCCAGTCGTTGCAAGACACAGCCATATAATAAAAACCAATAATATTACAAGTTAGAATGAAATCTCACCAGCAACCATTTCCCGAGTTGATGTTAATCTCATTGTTTTAAAATCCACTTGCTAGATACCTTTATATGATAACTTTTAGACTTTGGGCTCTTTGTGCCACGTCTAACAGGTAAAAAAAAAATTCATGTAAACCCTCTTTTCTAATTAATTTTACTGTTATTGGCTAATTTCTAATGCCCATTTCATAATAAATTTTATGTAAATTTTTATATTTCAGCCATTGCCATTGCTCATGATTCCTCATTTAAAACAGATCAAGATATTCTTGTCCTTCCCTTGGACTTGCTAAAATATGACACACATGAAAAACTGACCCAAGATGTCCTCAAACACTTTGGAAAGGTATACAGTGTTTTTTTCTTGATAATGTAAAGACAGGGTTTCAGACTGTCAAACAAGGCAATTTTGCTGGTATTATACACTGATTCTGCAATGAAAACAACAATTATGTTTTGGAAGGAGAGAGGTCCAATACTCCGCTGGAACCTGGGTTAAATTAGTAGTCAGATGACATTACAAAAAGGTGTTTTGTGATAGACCAGCTGTGTGTACAGGTGTATTTCATAATCTGTCCAATAAATTTACTGTGCACAGTTACAATAAAAATAATGACTTTTATATTAGATAGACTCACGAATTATGTAATGAAGTTTTAACAGAGACAAGTTTTGTTTGATGTTTTGATATTGCCATGAAATATGATATTATAATTTATATTAATATTTATAAATAAGTGATTTTCTTGTTCTATGAGGTACAGTCATATACTCAGGTGCAATAGACTGGTTTAGTATAACTTTTGTAGTTAGAACATTCCGGTGTCATTATTTCTTTATTCATGCCCAAGTGCATTCCCAATTTTGCACAATCGATCGTCATGCACTGAACCTTAATAGAAATAAAAAAACAAAGCCCAAGAAAACAACAGCAGATTAACATGAGGCATTTGAAGCAGGACTACCAGTTCAGTTGTTTTCTCAATGTATTAGGTTGACATTCTGGTGAACAATGCTGGTAGGTCACAGATAGCTTTGGTGGAAAAAACATCATTAGAGGTGGATAGAGCACTTTTGGATTTAAACCTTGTTGGACCCATCTCTTTGACCAAAGCAGTCCTCCCGCATATGATTGAACGTCACGAGGGGCAGATTGTGGTGGTGAGCAGTACTGCTGGAAAGACATGTAATGTCATTAATTTTAATTCATTTGTTGGAATGACTAAATTTGACAAGTTTTGGGTTTTATAAAATATGTATTAACTGCATGGGTTTAAATAATTTATTGTTAAACTTGTTTTATAAAACTGAAAAGTCTTGAAAGGAGTGCCAGATGACTGACTGACTGACTGACTGACTGACTGAGTGACTGATTGAGTGACTGACTGACTCAATCTGACTGACTGACTGACTGACTGAATGGCTGGCTGACCGACTGACTGACTGACAGACTGACTGACTGACTCGATTCGACTGACTGACTGACTTAATATGACTTACTGACTGACTGAATGACTGACTGACTCAATTTGACTGACTGAATGACTTATGCAGTCTGACTGACTGACTGACTCAATTTGACTGATTAACTGACTGACTGACTGACTCAATTTGACTGATGGATGGACTGAATGAGTGAATGACTGACTGACTGACTGACTGAATGAATGAATGACTGGATGACTGACTGACTGACTGACTGACTGACTGAATGACTGACCGACCAACCGAACGTGCAGCTGATTTTTATGATGAAATAATTTTGTGAGTGAATTCTGTAGTAATACTGATAACTATGTGTAAAATTAAACATTCTTCATAGGCGTACCTTTTTCAGCAACTTATTGTGCCAGTAAACATGCATTGCAGGTATGTACTAATAGGACACAAATGCTGCTAATCAAAGTGCATCTGCAAGCTACCTGTAGAAATTACTAGCAGATCTAAGCACATGGCTAAATTGCGCAACAACATACCTTTTTACTTATTTTTTTTTTTTTGTTAAATTAAGACTGTCTATTTCTTGTTTTATCTTCTTTTCTCACATAATAATGTCCAAGGAAACAACAATATTTAAATTGAACTTCATGAGGAAACAATAGCTTGAATGGGGTATAATCAGGTCGTGTCTCAAGTGAGGCTTCAATCACCCACAGACTAGACTTGAGAGAGTGGTGAAAATCAAGCTTGTTAAGTCTCAAGTCAAATAGAAAATTTTGAAACATTCTTTAGTTCTTTCAGAATTATATGCTTGCTTGATCCCACAGGAAACAGTTAATTCTGTTTCCCCTCCAACCCCTGGCCAGTGCTCCCTAATGGCTCTGTCTTGGAAACAACACTAAGTCTAATGGCCAGAAAATGCATCAGGTACTTATGGCCATTATCATTTTGGTAGGGCTACTTTGATACTGCACAGCTGGAGCTGGCTGAGCACAACATCCATGTACAGACTGTTCTGCCAGGACCTGTCAAGACAAACATCTCTCTTCATTTTTTCACTGAGAACATTGATGAAGTAAGAAAACAATGTGTTTTTGATCGATATATCTATAAAGACTTGTAACCCTTTAAGGATCGCTCAATCAGGATACAGGAAAGCCATTGTTTTACACCCAATCCTCCCATCACGCACTGCAGTGTTTGTGTTGGCCACTGTATGTTCTATGACAGATACTGACATCAATCAATCAATCAATTAATTTATTGATGTCGTGCATGGGATTAGGTTGCCCTCAGTATCTGAGCCAGGGGCTCATGTATAAAATGCATGACAAACATACCGGTAATAATAAAATGAGAGGAAAAAAACTAGTTAAATATCCATCAAGTAGATAAAATACTAAATAAAAGTGTAATTTAGTAAAACATGTAATATGAAGTAACATGGAGCTATTGATATACATTTACACCAGTAGACATGGTATTAAATGGTCATGCAACACTTTCTCATGATATACTTAACAAACAGATTCCATGTTGCCTTGCATCTGCTCAGTAATACTGATCACAGATGACATCAAAATCTGGTGATAACAAAAATGTGGCACACAAGGCGATAGCCGAGTGTGTCACTGATGTTCTTACCACATTTTGACGTTGTCTGTGATCTATTACTGAACAGATTCATGGTAACATGGAAATGATCTATTTGTTTTATGTAATAATGAAACAAGGTACCACAGGAAAAGCTTTTTTAATTCACAATCTCTCAACTTATATAAACTCGAAAGCTGGGCCTCAGTTGCCCACTTTGACAAAGTAACACAGAAATAACAATTTGAGAAAATCTATGGTCTACACAATATGAAGTAATCTGATTGATTATTATGCATAGCAAAGAATTGTGATTGGTTCAGGGAAATCAATTGGCACTGTCAACCTTGAATAGAGCATCACTTCTCATAGAATGAAAACTTACTGGGAAAGCAGAATTTCACTGCGAAATCTACAAGTCTTATAGAAAAAGCCTGAAAAATCAAGTCAGTTTTTGTCATCAGAGCAGCCCTGTGAGCTGAAAACCCGGACGTTGCCTTGAATATTGCAGGAGGAAAATATATGCTTGGTTCAAAACTTGCAGTTGCAGTCAACATTGGAGGCTATTCAATTAGAGTTTTGAATGAAAGGAGCGTTAGTGAAGGTGGAAATTTGTGTCTTCTGTGACTTCTGTGTTTGGTGATTCTCAAATCAGTTTGATGTACTGTCGGAGACACTTTCTAGCTGCGATACAGTTGGCCGTGAGCTTTGGTGAGCCTATACTTTGCCTGACTGCTGTGCCCTGAAACGGACTGGAACATTTTGTGTCGGAAAGCAAGGTTAATTGTGTTAACTTTACTTTAACTGATTTTAAGAAGTGATGTTTTGATGTTTCATTCCTGACATCAGTCTGTGTCAACAATTATTTTGAGACTGAAAAAAGTTGAATTTTTTAAAAAATATATTCTCCTAAACATTTTCATTTTATTGGGTTTGTTAAATTCGAGACAAAGCAATCCTGGTTTCTTACAAGACCAATTTTGTGTTTGGCTTAGTCTCACTCGAATGCTGAATGGGACAGCTTGAGTATTTTTTCTGGGTCATTTTCTAAAAAGAAACGGCTTTTTTTATCTTCTCACGGCCTTGGCAAGGCATTTTGTACCTTAGTTATCTTTCACCCAATCTTGTAAAATATTATCCAAATTCTGAAAGCTTTCCGTCATTAAAAAAAAAAAAAAACAGGGAAAATGTTTGTTATATTGATGTCATCAATTCGTCTTCCCTTTAATAGATCATAGGTGAGAACGAATCAAAATGCAACAAATAATTTGACGTATTATATAAAATGGAATATCCCACTTGCCAATTGTATTTTCTTGGTATACACACATCTATAGGCTTTTGTGTGTGCCAACAAAATAAAAGTGACTCGTGGAATATCATGGTATACCACCACGAAGCGTTGCCTAGTACCTTGTATGTCCAGGGGCGTGTAGAAAACACAAAATGACAAAATAACGAAATGGCACTTCTTGGTTAGGTTAGTCTAAATATCACCAACTGGACAGTGGTTAGCTCTCCATAGTTGAGAGGGTTTATACCCTAACATACATTGACTCTTATGGGTAGTGCCATAATAATAATAATAATAATAAACGAATCTTTTGACAGGATTAACCCATCAGTGCTATAAAGGGTTATAGCGAGTTTCGCCCATAACGAGTTTCGCCCACATCGTTTCGCCCAGAACGTGAATGGTTTCGCCCAGAAGTAAAACGTCTACAATCTAACTCAAAAAGCGTCAACCTAAACGTGCGTATGCACAGAATAAAGGTTTTGAAACGAACACGTTATCACTTTCACTGTTGAAACGAACAAGTTATCACTTTCACCGTTGAAACGAACAAGTTATCACTTTCACTGTTGAAACGAACAAGTTATCACTTTCACTGTTGAAACGAACAAGTTATCACTTTCACTGTTGAAACGTACACGAAAGATAAGTTACGAATACGGATTCGCGAATACTAAAGAGAGGAATCGAGAGTTTTTAAAGATTGTATTTCTGACATAGGTAATGGCAACATATATTTTGAAATGAGATTAAAACTAGTATAGTTCATGAGTGCGCGCGCGTGGAATAGCTTACTCCGACAAAGCGTGCGGTATGGAAAAGGAAATTAGAGGCCTGGGAGGCCAGAGGCCTAGGAGTCTTCCCACGTATGAACAGAAAACAAAATTCGTCTGGGCGACTGTGTCTGTCTGGGCGAAACCATTCTCGTTCTGGGCGAAGCGCCTCATGGGCGAAACTCGTTATGGGCGAAACCCGC
Organism: Orbicella faveolata; assembly: GCF_042242905.1. NCBI lineage: Eukaryota > Metazoa > Cnidaria > Anthozoa > Scleractinia > Merulinidae > Orbicella > Orbicella faveolata. The sequence continues at coordinate 2,178,120 of NW_028301536.1, read as the reverse complement.
GGTTACCCTATAAAGTACTGTTATCAAAGGGGTCCTGTAAGATTTAAAAATTTAAAAATTTAAAAAAGATAAAAAGTTAAAAAGGCAAAACTAGTACATTGGGAAACATATAAAAACGCACGATTAAAAATTACAAATAAAAATGTTCGTTGGCCTTTTGCCTAAATAAAAGCCTAGAGTTCAGAGTTCTTATGTCCGCCGGTAAACTGTTAAAAATTGAAGCCCCTAAAAACGAAAAACTCCGACGACCAAACTCCAAGTTCATTTTCGGCAGTTCGATCGAGGAAAATCTATACTGACAATTTTTAGACAAACAATGGCTTGTCTGGGATGTCAACTATGTTAGACATCTCAGACTTAAATAAAAAGGTGTAAATAACTTGCAAGGGTTAAGCGGCTTTTGACACGTGTCTCTGAAATGAAAGAAACACTTCGTATCCCGAGCAGGATTCGAACCTGCGTCTCTCTGCATACTACTAGTTGGGCGTGATATCCACTACACCTTCGGGCAACCACGCTGGCGTAATGATGTGAGTTGACTGAACGCAGCCAATCCAAGGTACATTTTTCCTAGTTTCTATTTCTACTTGTTATCTTAGACTTTGATTGGCCAATTGAAATGAGAACAGCGTGTCATGTAACTCTAATGCCCAAGGCATCTAGACATGAGTACTACAGTGCTGAGTCGTGTCTACGGGACAGAAACCGACTTTGTGTGTTTACAATGAAGAGCTATCAGCAACTGGCATTCAGTAACGTAACTGTAAGTGTAATCGCCATTTGAAATAAATTTCCAGTGACTTTTGCCCTTGCAGAAGTTTAAGGATCCACCTGATATATCTGGCTTACAATTAATGTCGACTGAGCGCTGTGCAGAGTTAATGGTAGTGAGCATGGCAAACAACTTGGATGAAGTTTGGATTTCAAGTGAACCGGGTCTACTGATGGTCTATTTAAACCAGTACTTCCCAAACCTTTATAGATGGTATGTGTTGCTTAATTAATGTATCAAGTTTGTTTAATTGTGATGTGATATAAGTTATGATCAAGCTTTCCTGAAAGCACTTGAAAAACTAGTGACTAGTTGTGATAAGTGAATAAAGATGTGAATTCACTTATCACCACTCGCAATGGCTACAACAGTGCAGATTGTAGCAGTATGCAAGACGCCTGTCACATATGAACTGGCCTTGCTCTCCATCAGTTCTCATAGCTCGCTTCCCGCCCGTTGTTCGGGAGTTCATGGGTTCGATTCTTGTCAGGGCCTCGGATTTTTTCTTTGTCCCACGCTCGTGTCATGTTGATCAATTCACCTTCCACATTGTCACAAGTTGTTAGTATGTATGTGCTATCCTATCCTTGTGTTTCTTGGGGGCAAGTACCTACCTACAAGTTGAAACTAAAGACTCCTTCACTCCCATCCAAATACAATCAACAGCCTCGTCATCTTTCATCCGTTCCTAGAGAAGTTGGTACTTGTTTTTAACTGTGACCCTGAACTCCTTTAGCTTCTTTGCATCATTCTTTCAGCTGCCCGATTTCAAAGCTATTACGTCGAGGCGCTGCTCCAGTCCAGTTTTTCTTTAGTTTTAGCTTGAGATGTGCAACAGCTAAGTCTGGTCTGAAGCAACATCCGCACCTCTTTTTACTCTCACGTCCTGGAGCGACTTCTGAATTTCTTTCCAATGCAAACATGGTCAGTCTGATTTTCTGTTGAGTGGTCTGGTGATATCTTCGTGGTCTTGTGAACCATTCTCGATTGAAATGGTCACTGATCAATGACCATTGATCCGTCTTCTTAAGGACCTTCTCTCCCGAGAGCTGAGGCGTCTTGAGTAATTTCTGTTTCTGTAGCAGGCTACCTTTTTATGGGGAGGGTTTGTTAGCCCCACGCCCAACCCTCCTCCTGTCTCATTTGGGTTTGGGACCGGCAGTGGCAGAGTCCAAATCACTAGGCTGGGATGTGATGTCCAATTAATTACTTAAACACCAACAAAATACGCATACCAAACCATTTTACTTTTACTATGAAAGGCGCGATTTATTACGTAGCCATTGGAAAGGTCATCGTTTCACCTGTGAATGTATCATGTACTCGCGCGAAAGCTCACCTGGTGTTTCATTGGTGTTGGTATGATAAATCAAAAACCGCAATTTTACACCCCTAAACGAGACAAGGAGCATCCCCACCCCTTCAACAGCGAAGTCACCCCCCGGGCTTTGGCCACTGTACCGTGATTTTAACGTTGTGGCATTAATATCAAAACCACTTTGTCATGTCTTTTACTTGCAGGTTTACTAAGATGTTCCTTATGGAAGCCACAAAAACAATTTTGCAGCATAAAGAGAAATCTGCAGCAGAACTGACCAGGGAGTCATAGACTAAGGAAATGGAATGTAGAACAGTCGTGAAAATGTAACATTGTATTGCCCCCTTTCCCTTCTATATGTGACTCTCATCGCGCAGAATTGTGTGACACATCTGGGATATTTACGGGTGCAATGGCGCTAAATTTGAAAGACCGAGACGACAAATGGCATGACACAATAAAGAAAAATGGCCGTAACAGGCAAAGGTTCCCCTGCGTTTTATTCTGTCACGGCTCGACTATAAAATATGGAAAGGGTTGCATATGGCTTTTAAAGAAAATATTTTCATAATAAAATAACAACCATTTTTGACTCGGTACCATCTCGTTAACCTTTATCAATTTTGTGTTCAACTTGACCTACTCTGGGTAAATTTGAGTATGGGAAATAGCTGTATGATAACTTTGAGACCGAATTTCTTCTAAATGAAGATGTCAGCTCGTTGGGTCCCACATGGATATGTTTTCTTAAAACGTATAAAGGACTCATGCAACATATGAAGGGAATCCAATGTCTAGAAATAGTATCAAATCCAACATTTCTGGAACATACATTTTCTCTCTTTGATTCCTCGCCGTCCCAAGAGCCTTTGGGAGTTGAACTGATTCATTTTGAACCTCGTGCGAGCATATTAATGACTCTAAGCTCCGCCTCTATGAACAATGGCAATGTTTCGGCTCATGCAAGCACGAAATCAGTAATAGCTGTGAAATGGCGGCATAGTTAGTGGAGGGGATAAACGAAGGCTAACATTTTACGGTCTAGCGAGTTTTGTTGTGAAAGTATTTTATTGAAAGTAATTGGCGACGTCTATGCTTGCATAAATTCCGCAACTGTATCTTGTGCGTTGAGACCAGTTAACTTAACCATCTTCATTTACAAAGCATTCGAAAGAAGTTCACCAACAGTCTCTTCGCTGCGAAGTAAATCAAATGTGTTCCGTTCAAGAATCGCAGCGAGTTGATCGGGAGCTCTTTGTAGAGCTCATAGAAACCCTGATTAACCCTACATTCTTCCACATGTCTACTCCTTTTGTTGACGGTTACAACCCGATGTTCTACCTCCAAATCAGCGGAGAGGGACTGGCAGTTGCGACGGTACGTCAGCGGAGGAGGGGAGGGGGATACTCCATTATATGGGCTATATAGGGTATGTGCGGCCCCAAATGGTGTGGTTTTTCAGCCATTTTGTTCATAAACAGGGTACTTCATATGGGTAAGTTTTTAAGAAGAAGCCACTTTTTCATCATTATCGAAAAGAAAAACGAGAAAAGCCCTTCACAAATTATGTTTATGGTAACTTAACATTGGTCTGAACTAGGGAACCAATCATAACGCAGGTCTGAAACAAGGTTTTGATTTAAGGGTCAGGTCAAATAGGGTTTCGAATTTTTGGTCTTTGTGATGTCCTACATGAGACGAAACAAATAATGCAAACAAACTCTCGAGAGTGCGCAGTACGGACTGGAAATCATCTTTAAGACCTATTTTGATTCAGGCCCGCTGGCAGACGGTTTTTTTTCCCCTAAGGGTGACTTAGACGAGTGTTCAGCCATCGCAAACGCAAAAGGGTTGTATGGCCGTGGCCGAGTAGGGAAGAGGGCGAGACAAGGCCGGTATGCTCGTCCCATTCCCCTCTAGGCTAAAGCGTCTCGCCTCATAATCCACCGTAGGAAAAATGATGGCGGCTGTACATTTTACCACAATGCCTTGCGAACCTAGCAGAGCCTTAAAGGCAAAAAGAAAGCCAAACTTTTACAATATTTGTTCCTGTACCAAGTTCATTAAGTAACCTAGGTTTGAAGATTTTATGACGTTTCTGTACGTTTTTATGAACGTTGTTACGGTTTTCGTGCGCTAAGAACTATGGGTATATGTACCAGTCGCCATCTTTTTTCCCACGGAGGATTCCTGCTGAACAACAGACAGACTGTCAGCAGCCTATTTTGATTTAAGTCAGTTTCGTAAACAATTTATTCTAGCTTGCTTCCTATTTCTCACCGCTGGAAAAAGACCTAAGTTGACTAATTTAAGTTCGGCCGCTCATACCCTACACACCCCGCAAATTGATTAACAAAGTAAAAACCTAGTTGAAAAAAATATGTAAGCAAGGTGGTTTGAAATTTGACTTTTCAAAATGAATTCAATACGTAGTCCAAAAATTGGAAAAACCTAAACCCGATTTGATTAAACTTGATAACTTGGTATGATTTGGGTATTAGTCTATAGATAAGTAAGTAAGTAAAGACTTTATTTATGTATCATTCACGGGGACAACCAACGTTAGCGCAGCAGAAGTTAATCAAACATTTTATCCAGTAGTAAAGTATAGCGCTTTTAAGGTGTTGATGATGTCTATTTTTGTGGTCTTTTTAGATATTTTCTTGCTATTGGTAAAGAATCAGGCCGTATATCTTTCTGTATTCCTGACGGTGTCGGAATGAAACCACGAGTACAGGTGACCAATGAACTCTTCTTCAAGCTTGGAACAATCGTATCCTTGTGCATGAAAATCTATTCAAATGTAAAGGCAAAGGCTTGTACGAAAAAAACATCATCCCGCGCTTTGTTTAAAAAGGAAGCTTTAATTTGTGTTACGTTTTTTGCTGCAACAAGTCAGGGCGGTTTAAGAGAACGATTCGCACTTCCCAGTGCAAAATTTTTGAAATCTATTTTCAGTTTCGGTGCGCATTACGCTTGTGTCATATTACGTCGTCACATTTTCGTGACCTCATATGTCGTGGCAACCAGATTTTTTTCGCATATTGTTTCACTTTCAGCGACCTCACGAAAATAAAACCAACAGATGCGACAATGTTATCTCAGTCAGGCATCTAAGCGCTTACAATAGCCACTCCCTGTCAATAGAGTGAGTGCATTGTCACGCAATAAAAAATAAAAGTAAAAGCCATTCAGTGGATAATGTCAAGAAATTGTGATATTATAGACGATAAATAAAGAAGACAGTTCTCCGAGTTTAAGGTGTGTGCGTTGTCCCAAAGTTGAGATATTCGTCGAAATGTTCCGTACAAAATTATAGTGCCTTGTATGGAGTCGCCATGCTGGAGGAACTCCTTAGTCCTCCAATATGGCGGCCGGAAAGACATTTGGAACTTACATTGGCTATCTAGACAAATGATTATCTGATCCAAACCAAAAAACATCTACAAAAGCACTTTTCCTAATACTTTACCTCCTAAAATGGCTAAAAATCACGAGATAAGTGTATGTTCTTCGACAAACGCGATCTTAGCTTCATGTCACGCACCGCCATGACTCCGAAATTCAAAATGCGCTGGTTTCCAACCGAAGGACGCTATTGAACTGTAAATTTGTAAACAGATATAAATTTAGTCCCTCTAATGCCTGATGAGGATAAAATCTTTAGTGGCTCTTTAGTTTTGGATTTGAGAATTTGATGACGTCCGCGGCGTGAACACACTCTATAGATTTGGGATAATTCACCCCAGAAGAGGTTCATGGATCATCCGTTCTTGGCTGCAGGCATGATCATTTGTCACTGTGCTGTTTTAAGACGCGCCAGGTTGACCAATTTCTGATTTCTCCTAACAATATTAGTGTGCTCTTAAGCAGACGGGTGATGAGAATATAATCCATTGCCCGACATTATTTTTGAGGTACAATCATACCGTAGCCAGATTCACAATTCAGAAGCCGTGTCTACTGTCCTGGGCAGAGGCTCTCGATGGCGATAACCGTTAGCCGTAAAACGAGTCAAAATTTAACCGTTAGGCGAAAAAATTGTTAAGTCAACCGTTAGCTGTAGAAAATGTTAACGGTAAAAACATTTTAGCCACGAAAGTGAAAGTCTCAAGATCTCTTGTCAAGACATTTTGTGCCTTGTCTTGTGGCTTGTAAACTATATTAGTCTACAATTCTTATAACAAAACCGTTCTCCTTCCTGGAATGGTACTAAGACCTTAACTATGTTTTACAGTAATCAGATTAACTGTTTTCAACTCTGAAAGTTAATTCATAACTTTTTGAAACAGTGGAAATAAATTTCTGGTTAAGATTTCTGCTGACCGTAAGAAAAATAAATTAACTCTTAACTCTCTTAACTAGCAGTAAAAGCCACCACCCCATTGATACCCTCTGGGCATGACAACTTGCAATATTAAATCACTGATATGATATATCGCTGGATGACGGAATTTGTGTACTGTAAATACCTAATCGTACCTTTTTTGCTGCGCTTCGGCGGCATATCAGACTCATTTCGTCTCAGTGGGTATTTTAACTGGACTGCATCTCGCCAGAATAGAAACCATGGCTCGACCAAGCGCCTGAAATGCAGTCGAAACATACCGGAAAGGTACGATTTGTTGAAAATACATTTCTTTTAATTTAATGTTTTTGAGAATGTGGGGTTTTGTCGAAACAATTTGTTTTCATTGCCTGTTGGAATTTTGCTTCAGTATTTTCGTCGTAAGCTGCTCCAGTTTGAGTGAAGTAAGACAGTGTTTAATTTAGTTATGTCCAGCTTTATATCACTGACCAAGTTGTGTTCCGCTGCTTCTTTTACAAGACCTCCACATTACTCCGCTCTAAGTTTCATATATGTTGGATATATTTGGATATAGCAGCGTTTCAGGACTTCAGAGTTTCCCTTCTCTTGCCACACGCTTGCGACGATTTCGCCAGAGTATATCTCGACCGAAATGTAAAACAAAGTAATTGCAAGTTTGAGTTTCGCCTGAATTGTAAGCAACGCTTGATATTTTATCAAGGCCCAATAAGTGGCAATAAAGTTTATGTCTGTAGATGCTGCTCAGTTTTGTTTGTGTAAAAATCCAATAAATTGTCTGTTGTCGATGAAGAAGAGCGCCAGCCGATGCGTGTTTTGTACAGTCAATATAACATGACAAATTGGACTTCTGCACTTTCGTGTGAAATTGAAAACATACATCGAACTCATATAATATCTCTTGTTCTTAAATATGTTTAAGGTTGATAAATGTTTGAGAACATATTAAAAGCTTAGCTGAAAATATGTGAATACAACGGAAATAATCAGCAAAGTTACGATGACGAGTTCTTTAATCAACTCGAATAACGATTTCGATTTCGTTGGTTGAGTTATTAAAACTCCTTGTCTATTTTATTTTCGCAGTGTAAAATTTTACTATGCTAAAGAAACACACATGAGGTTAGTAGCCTTTTGGCGTTGGTGAAAACTGTTGCAGCATTTCAGCACAAAAGATAACGAAAGAAATCTTTGTCAAGATTTGTTGACAATTGAAAACACCGACTCGGATTTGAAAGTGCTCGCGCTGCACTATGCAAATGAGCTACTTAACGTACGCGTCAGACTTTCCTTTCAAAACCTTTTTCAAATTCGCCAAACAAACAGAAACAATAAGAAACTATCAAAAACAGGGTTTGGTTATGATTAAGCATTGTTTGGGAAACGAACAAATTGACTCGATACCAGGGTAAAGAGTTTTTTTGCATAACTTTTCTTTACAGAACAAACGCAAAATCTTACTCGTACAACTAGCGCGAGCAGATATTATCCATTCACAGCGCGAAATTGAGACTTGTTTTCGACCCTGAAAAACTCACCGTTTCTATAAGCTCAGAGCATAAAACTACATATAAGAGCCCTGGTTCTTATTCCCTGCCTTATTCCCTGCCATCGCTGTGAAAAATCTGCAAGAGAATCTCGCAACTCTCACCATTTTATCACGCAACATGACAACATCCACGCTAGAGCCTCCGACATATGCGTGGATCCGTGCGGGTATATGACGTCAGGATGGCGCAATTTGTTCTAAAAATAGAAAAATTGTCCCATATCATAGGTGAGCGCGGATCCCAAGACTTCTCCGTCCCTTATTATGGCTTCTCAAAAAGCTTATTACGTAATACGGCAAAAATTCTACACTCAGCCTTATTTGATTTATTTTTCAGTAACAAGACCTACTTCGGAAAGCGTCATGAACTACGCAGAAGAAATTTTACATGCTATCCTTTTAGCCATAGTTGTTGCAAATTTCCTTCTCAACACTAGTCGTGCCTTAGAAGCCATCGACTTATGCAGAGAAAGCTTAGTTTTGCTCAGTAACAAAGTGCTGAGTGTAAAGAAGCCATTACAGCGAACAATTTACAGACAAATCTATCATACCATGTTTGAGGCGTACCGTCGTGTTAGCGATCACTCAAATGCAATAGCGTGCGGCTGGAAACTTCTCACCATTCTCCGCGAGTGTGGTGATACTGTCCAAGAAGGTATGCTTTGCATAAATCTGGCACAGACATATCAGAGTCAATTTATGTATGCTGAAGCAAAAGAACTTTATGAGAGAGCGGTCACTATGATGCAAAAAACTGGTAACAGGGGAGGAGAAGGAGTGGCTTATGGAGGCCTAGGAACTGTGTTCATTTCTCTCGGTAAATATGTCAAGGCTAAAGAATATTATGAAAAGGCACTCGCGATCAGCATGGAAATTGGTGACAGAGCGACAGAAGGATCATTGTGTGGAAACTTAGGAACTGTGTTTGGTTCTCTCGGTGAATATGTCAAGGCTAAAGAATATTGTGAAAAGGCACTTGCGATCAGCATGGAAATTGGTGACAGAGAAGGAGAAGGATCATGGTATGGAAACTTAGGAAATGTGTTTCACTGTCTCGGTGAATATGTCAAGGCTAAAGAATATTATGAAAAAGCACTTGCGATCAGCATGGAAATTGGTGACAGAGAAGGAGAAGCAAAACAGTATGGAAACTTAGGAACTGTGTTTGGTTCTCTCGGTGAATATGTCAAGGCTAAAGAATATTATGAAAAAGCACTTGCGATCAGCATGGAAATTGGTGACAGAGCGAATGAAGGATCATGGTATGGAAACTTAGGAACTGTGTTTCGTTGTCTCGGTGAATATGTCAAGGCTAAAGAATATTATGAAAAAGCACTTGCGATCAGCATGGAAATTGGTGACAGAGCGACAGAAGGATCATCGTATGGAAACTTAGGAACTGTGTTTCGTCGTCTCGGTGAATATGTCAAGGCTAAAGAATATTATGAAAAAGCACTTGCGATCAGCATGGAAATTGGTGACAGAGCGAATGAAGGATCATTGTATGGAAACTTAGGAACTGTGTTTGGTTGTCTCGGTGAATATGTCAAGGCTAAAGAATATTATGAAAAAGCACTTGCGATCAGCATGGAAATTGGTGACAGAGCGAATGAAGGATCATGGTATGGAAACTTAGGAAATGTGTTTCGTTCTCTCGGTGAATATGTCAAGGCTAAAGAATATTATGAAAAAGCACTTGCGATCAGCATGGAAATTGGTGACAGAGCGAATGAAGGATCATGGTATGGAAACTTAGGAACTGTGTTTCGTTGTCTCGGTGAATATGTCAAGGCTAAAGAATATTGTGAAAAAGCACTTGCGATCAGTATGGAAATTGGTGACAGAGCGAATGAAGGATCATCGTATGGAAACTTAGGAACTGTGTTTCGTCGTCTCGGTGAATATGTCAAGGCTAAAGAATATTATGAAAAAGCACTTGCGATCAGCATGGAAATTGGTGACAGAGCGAATGAAGGATCATTGTATGGAAACTTAGAAACTGTGTTTTTTTCTCTCGGTGAATATGTCAAGGCTAAAGAATATTGTGAAAAAGCACTTGCGATCAGCATGGAAATTGGTGACAGAGCGAATGACGGATCATTGTATGGAAACTTAGGAACTGTGTTTTTTCCTCTCGGTGAATATGTCAAGGCTAAAGAATATTGTGAAAAGGCACTTGCGATCAGCATGGAAATTGGTGACAGAGCGACAGAAGGATCATCGTATGGAAACTTAGAAACTGTGTTTGGTTCTCTCGGTGAATATGTCAAGGCTAAAGAATATTATGAAAAAGCACTTGCGATCAGCATGGAAATTGGTGACAGAGAAGGAGAAGGATCATGGTATGGAAACTTAGGAAATGTGTTTCACTGTCTCGGTGAATATGTCAAGGCTAAAGAATATTATGAAAAAGCACTTGCGATCAGCATGGAAATTGGTGACAGAGAAGGAGAAGGATCATGGTATGGAAACTTAGGAAATGTGTTTCACTGTCTCGGTGAATATGTCAAGGCTAAAGAATATTATGAAAAAGCACTTGCGATCAGTAGGGAAATTGGTAACCAGACAGACCAAGCACGCACCTACCTATGCCTGGCAACTGTGTTTCTTAATCTTAGGGAATATAGGCAGAGTAAATTATCTTGTGACAATGCGCTTGAGATCAGCATGAAAATTGGTGATAAAGAAGGACAAGCACAATATCACTTAACAGAAGGTTCTTTTCATAAATCCCTTGGTGATAAAGATAAAGCTAAAGCCTGCTTCGAGAAAGGACTTGCGATTGCAGTTGAAATTGGTAACAGAAGATTAGAAGCATCAAGTTACCTCAGCCTTGGGAAAGTGTTTCAATCTGGCGGTGGTCATGACGTAGCCGAGGAATATCTTGACAAGGCACTCTCAATAAGTGAAAATATTGGAGAAGCTGAAATTGAGTTTTCTTGCTATTGTCATCTTTCACTGACGAAGTTAGGACAACACAACTTTCAAGAAGCTTTTTCCTTTTTGTTACGAGGTATTGAAAAATCCGAAACAATGCGAGGTTTTCTTCAAGGCAGCGATCAAATTAAGATATCCTTTGCAGACAAGCATGTTTTTCCCTATCAGCTGCTCACTGAATTGTTTCGTCTCGCTGCAAATCCTAAGGATGCTCTTTATGTTGCAGAGCTTGGACGAGCTAGAGCCTTAGCGGACTTGATGGCAACTCAGTACTCTGTTGAATATCGTATATCAGCTGACCCGCAATCATGGGTTGTTGTTGAAAATGTCATGAAGAAAGAAAGTAACTCTACTTGTCTGTACATTTCTTATTTTGAATAAACAGTGTTTTTGTGGATTCTCAAGACAAGCGGAGTCATTCAGTTCCGAAAACTTGATGTGGATAAAAAGACTCTTTACACAAGATTAACAAAGGTTGCTGAAAATTTGGATGAATTTTTTGCCATCATGGCTGAAAGCTTCCAAGACTTTGGCAATTTACCCGAGGAGGTGTGCGAAGATCGATCCTTGAATGGCAATGACATTGAAACAAATCCTGAATCTTGTCAAGAAGAGAACCTCACAACTTTGCGACAAGATAAGCCTGGGAATACGGATGATCCCGAACCGAGTCTAACTTTGTTCTACGAACTGCTCGTCAATCCTGTATCCGACTTACTTGACCAACCTGAAATCATCATTGTTCCTGATCGCAACCTGTACCGTGTTCCATTTCCAGCTTTACTCAATGGAAGTGGGAAATATTTATCGGAGCGTTTCAGAATCCGCGTGGTTCCTTCTTTGTCGACTCTGAAGCTCATTCAGGACAGTCCTGCAGACTATCACTGTCAGACTGATGCTCTGGTAGTGGGTGATCCTGATGTTGGTGTGGTGATTTACAGAGAAGAAGTCAATAAAAAGTTCGTACCTTTGCCTGGTGCGAGAAAGGAAGCAGAGATGATCGCACGACGGCTGGGCGTTTGGCCTTTGTTAGGACAGGACGCAACCAAGCAAGCGGTACTTGAGAAGCTAAATTCAGTGAGTCTGATACATATTGCTGCACATGGTAATGCTGAAAGAGGAGAAATTGCTCTTTCTCCTCCACGTTCCACCACCGGGGTTCCACTAGAAGACGACTACCTTTTGAAAGTGTCCGACATTTCAAAAGTGAAAGTGCGAGCTAAACTGGTGGTACTAAGCTGTTGTCACAGTGGCCGTGGACAAATTAGAGCCGAGGGAGTTGTTGGAATCGCTCGCGCGTTTCTAGGAGCCGGTGCACGCTCAGTGTTGGTGGCACTGTGGGCTCTAGACGACAGCACAACAAAGAAGTTGATGAGTCGCTTTTACGAGCACCTTGTTCGTGGAGAAAGTGCCAGTGTATCTCTTCACGCGGCCATGAAGTGGTTGAGAGATCACGGCTTTACCAAGGTTTCCAGCTGGGCACCGTTCATGCTGATTGGAGATGAGGTGACATTTGCGTTTGAAAAATAAAGGTATGTTTCCACTAGCGAAGAAAAGATTTTAGGAATGTGCTTCGTTGGTTAGCAATATTACTTAAAAGAACGCTACTTTCAGTTTGTGCTTTTGTGTTTAAAAGGGCAAAATCTAGCTGTGTTGTATGTAAAGCAGCTACAGTGTATCAACATATTTTCAATTCCAATTACTGAGAAAATGTTTTCTTTTAACAGAAAACTTTCTTGTAAGGCAATCAGATCCCTTATTCTTGTGATTTATCTACCTAACATTCGGTTCTTACGTTTAAGAGATGATAGGGCGCGTATACCTTCAGTTCAAGAAACAAACTGTATTCATCATCTGCGAATATATTACGACAATGAACACAGAAATAATCGATCAGCTCACAGTTGACTTGATAACTCAGTTGGTAAAGCACTGCACCGATATAGTAGCGGTCATAGTTTTGAGTCCCGTTCAAGCTTGACTTTTGTTTCTCCTTTTTTTTTCAGACTTTATTCTCTGCTAAAGAGAAACTAATGTTATACAATGGTTAGGAGACTTAAAGATAATATCTTCAAATTGTTCTTTTTTGTTGTTATAGGAAGGAAAGACTTCGTCAGTGGAGTATTCCATAGAAATTAAACATCAAGAAATGAACCAAGAAACTTCTGCAAGGACATTGGAAATAGAAAAGACAAGTTTGCTTTGATTTTCTTTCGTTGCCATTGTCTAATACAAGTACAACTGGTTTTCTTTTTTCACAGAAGCAGTAGAGAAACGAACGTTTTTTTTTTTTTGCCGTGGTTGCAAACGAATTTTTCTTAATGTTGTTGTCGAAATTAATCACGCATATCTCTTATGAAGGCTAGCATCTGTCGAGCGACTTTGTTACCTAATATTGATGCAAAGTTTCTCAGTTCGATGGGGCGGACGGAGGGGTCCCCATGTCAAAGAGGCGGGGATGTTTTATGTTGTCTCTTTTGGAGAATTTTCTTGCGAAATTTTTTCAATACTTGGGCCAATTTTCTCAGCAATCATTGAATTCTGAATTTCATCTTATTGTGTAAGTGTTTTAAATCGACCGGGCATGGAAGTACTTAAACGTCTTCACCGAAGAAAGCCCTGGATGAAATTGTCACGAAAGTCATTAAAGTTCTGATTTGCCTTTTTTAGATGTTGCATCTTTAAGGGGTAAAATATAGCTTAAGCCACACCCGAGGTGTTTAGGGGTTTTAACATTCAATTTTCTTTCGAGAAACTTCCACGCCCCTTTCACGTGTTTATCTCCCTTAGCGAGCCAATCGACTGATTGGTTTTCTAAGAGGATGGAAAAAGTTTCTACTTGTTCAAAATAAGGAATAATAACAATTTAGACTTTGTTAGGCGCAGATATACTGTTCAGTTGCGAATGTAAATTACTTAGAACCTGTGATTCATTAACAAATGTAAACGTGTAAGATAAAATGACATTACTTTAAAATAAATCATCGGATAAGGGACAAAATTAAAAAAAGAATTATCAAAAAGCTCTTTTAAGCAAGAAAGTCTTAATAAGTCAATTGCGCAGGCATTGCTAGCGTCAGCTTGATTGTACATATGACAATTGTTTTTACCTTTTAGCACAACGTGTGATTATTTTAGATTGTATTTCATGATTCTTGCTTATATATAGAAATTTTGAAACATTTACGCATATCATAATTATAATATCACTTTTAATTTGATTGTCTCTGGAATACTTTTGTGTCATCGTATCTTTCCTGTGATGTCACACCTCACATATAGCTAAGAGTATTACACAATAAATTTCTATTGCATTACATTGCATTGTATTGTTTTGTGTTATTTTGTAGTTCGTCATCGCAAGATTCCGCAGTTGAAATATACGATCTTTCATATATTCTCATTTATTTTTGTTTTCTTGTCCCCATTTTAACATTTCGTTCTCACAATGCCAACTACTAAAATGAAAAAAAATGAAAATATAAAAAAATAAAATAAAAACGACATCTAAGTATGAAGCTTTTATTATCACAATTATTGTACATACGAGTATTGCCCGCTTCGATACCTATTGCTTAAGAAGAAGCATATTACAACAGTCACATGTAAAAAATATATTGCGTGACACGAGTTGACCACCTTCCCATTTCTTTCTTAGTTTTGTGTTTTACAACTTTTTACATCGATTTGTGCAACTTCGACGATAGCAAGCAATGAAAGTGTCACCTAGTTCTTGCAAAATTTAGCTACAATGAGGTAAGAAATTAATTATGCAGTCTTCGGGGCCAAATAACTGTTTAGGAATTACCAATTAGGGCTATTCCAGCTTGCGTCATAAAGACTAACTCCAGACCGACACAGCGTATCTTGATCTGTTTCTTGAAAAATAAAAACTATCTTGCTTGACTCTTGTTAAGCTGGTAACTTTACCAAGATCCTCATGGGGAGCATAAACAGGAGAGCGCCAACAAAGTAACACCAGAAGGGCCCTACACACCAGTAGACTGAGGGACACAAATAGAGTATGAATGAATTATGCATTCACTAAATAAAGATAGAAAAGAAATAAATAAACTAGCAAACAAACAAACAAGCAAAAAACAGTACACAATAAACAGACGAGGCGACAAAAAAAGTCGAATACATGGACGGACGCATTCAGGAAGTTAACGCACCAAACACAAGAGTGTATAATGAGAACAACAATGGCTGTAGATGTGCGTACATGTGGAGCCACTCTAGGCAAAATGACTAAGTTTGCGTAGTCTAGGGACGCGAACGACGGCGGCGAATTTTTCGTATTCCCATTTAGAATTGAACGCTGCTATACATCATTAGCCTGAGCTATTTTTAACAGCCACAGGCGTTCTCAACATATCCTGACAATTGGAACTTTTAAAGGTAAAATCTACAGTCATTTTTCACTAGATGTCATTCAGCTTTTCCGTCGTCATCTTTATGTTGTCCTTAAGGGAAACACGTAGTATCTCTAGTTAATGTATGAAATAAGGTGGCGACTAGTAACTTCGCGTGCAGTCCAACTGGACTGTTAATCAGAACGGACCGCTTACCTGTACAGCTCACGTCGGGACCAATCGCTCGTGCCAAGGCCCCAAAGGATATGAAAATTCCCATGGCTTTCTCCTTCTGATCAGCATTTCCTAAGTAAGTGTTAAATAGCGAAGCGCGCGAGTGACGTCATAACTCAGACAAACTCAGACAAACAAAACGGAATATTGGAAGATTTGACGCTTTTTCAAGCGCCTAAGCAAGTGTTCCTAAAACAGTTTTTAAAACGAAAGTTTGGCGTTCATTTTCCTCTTATTTCACTCAGAACACGCTTATGTTGTCTGACTCTCGCGGGGTTCCAATAATTTGCATTCTATATTTTTAGACTTCGCACGCTTCGTTATTGAACTAAAACATAAATAACAACAAAACGTTTGGTATCACAATCCTTCACTCCTCTCCACTCTAAAAAAGCCAGCCACAACAACAAACATTGTCAGAAACTGTGTTAGAACAGAACAGAAGATTTACTATAATTGTCTTTTCTATCAACTTGAGCATTATCATTAATAATTTTCATGATTTCTGCGAGGCAAACATTTGGCGAGTGTAAATCAAATCACTTCACATCTCACTTCAAAGATCTAATTGCAATATTTTTGGGCTTACAGACACTGTGGCCTTATTCGCTAACGAAGCCCGATTTTTTCAGATTTAGTTTGTTCTTCCGGGCATATTCTCTCCAAAACGAAGTCGGTGACCCCCCATTTTTTTTAAATTTCTGATATAACTAACTCATCATCTTACAGTGGTAAAAGTTTTAGAAAAAAAAATCAATGTTGGAAAATTTTCGAGCAAACTTCCTTAAGTTCGGTTGCTCATGCCGTACACACCCCGCAAATTGATTAACAAAGTAAAAACCTAGCCGGTAAAAGTATGTAAGCAAGGTGGTTTGAAATTCAGTTGACTTTTCAAAATGAATTCAAAACGTAGTCGACAAATTGGAAAAACCTAAACCTGATTTAGTTAAACTTGTTAAGTTGGTATGAATGGGGCATTTGTCTATAGACCATTTACTGGGAGAACCAACGTTAGCGCAGCAAAAGTTACTCAAACATTTCATCCAGTAGTAAGGTATAGCGATTTTAAGGTGTTGATGATGTCTATGTTTATGGTCTTTTTAGATATTATTTCGCTATTGGCACAGAATCAGGCCGTATATCTTTCTGTATTCCTGACGGTGTCGGAGTGAAACCACCAATACAGGTGACCAATGAACTCTTCTTCAAGCTTTGGAACAATCATATCCTTGTGCATGAATATCTATTTGCGTTGCATCATCCCGCACTTTGTTTAAAAGGAAGCTTTAATTTGTTTTACGTTTTCTGCTGCAACAAGTCAGGGCGGTTTAAGAGAACGATACGCACTTCCCGGTGCAAAATTTTTGAACTCTATTTTCAGTTTCGGTGCGCGTTACGCTTGTGTCATATTACGTCGTCACATTTTGGTGACCTCATATGTCGTGGCAACCAGATTTTTTTCGCATATTGTTTCAGTTTCAGCGACCTCACGAAAATAAAACCAACAGATGCGACAATGTTATATCAGTGAGGCATCTAAGCGCTTACAATAGCCACTCCCTGTCAATAGAGTGTGTGCATTGTCACGCAATAAAAGTGGATAAAGTCAAGAAATTGTGATATTATAGACGATAAATAAAGAAGACAGTTCTCCGAGTTTACGGTGTGTGCGTTGTTCCAAAGTTGAGATATTCGTCGAAATGTTCCGCACAAAATTATAGTGCCTTGTATGGAGCCACCATGCTGGAGGACCTCCTTACTCCTCCAATATGGCGGCCCGAAAGACATCTGGAACTTACTTTGGCTATCTAGACAACTGATTATCTGATCCAAACCAAAAAAACATCTACAAAAGCACTTTTCCTAATACTTTAACTCCTAAAATGGCTAAAAATCACGAGATAAGTGTATATTTTTCGACAAACGTGATCTTAGCTTCATGTCACGCACCGCCATGACTCCGAAATTCAAAATGCGCTGGTTTTCAACCGAAGGACGCTATTGAGCTGGAAAGTTGTAAACAGATATAAATTTAGTACTTCCTATCCCTGATGAGGACAAAACCCTTGGGGACTCTTTAGTTTTGGATTTGAGAATTTGATGACGTCCGCGGCGTGAACACACTCTATAGATCTAGGATAATTCACCCCGGAAGACGTTCATGGATCATCCGCTCTTGGCTGCAGGCATCATCATTTGTAACTGTGCTGTTTTTAAGACGCGTCAGGTTGACCAATATCTGATTTCTCCTAACAATATTAGTGTGCTCTTAAGCAGACGGGTGATGAGAATATAGTCAATTGGGCGAAATTATTTTTGAGGTACAATCATACCGTAGCCAGATTCGCAATTCAGAAGCCGTGTCTACTGTCCTGGGCAGAGGCTCTCGATGGCGATAACCGTTAGCGTAAAACGAGCCAAAAATTTAACCGTAAGGCGTAAAAATTGTTAAGTTAACCGTTAGCCGTAAAGAATGTTAACGGTAAAAATATTTTAGCCACGAAAGTGAAAGTCCGGCAAGATCTCTTGTCACGACATGTTGCGTCTTGTAAGCTACATTAGTCTACAATTCTTATAACAATACCGTTCTCCGTCCTGGAATGGTACTAAGACCTTAAATATGTTTTATAGTAATCAAATTAACTATTTTAAACACTGAGAGTTAATTTATAACTTTTTAAAACAACGGTAATAAATTTCTAATTAAGAGTTCTGCTAACCATAAGAAAAATAAATTTACCGTTAGCAGTAAAAGCCACCACCCCGTTGATACCCTCTGGGCATGATAACTTGCAATATCAAATCACTGATATGATATATCGCTGGATGACGGAATTTGTGTACTGTAAATACCTAATCGTAACTTTTTTGCTGCGCTTCGGCGGCATATCAGACTCATTTTGTCTCGGTGGGTATTTTAACTGGACTGCATCTCGCCAGAATAGGAACCATGGCTCGACCAAACTGCCTGAAATGCCGTCGAAACATACCGGAAAGGTACAATTTGTTGAAAATACATTCCTTTTAATTTAATGTTTTTGAGAATGTGGGGCTTTGTCGAAACAATCTGTTTTCATTGCCTGATCGTTTTGGTGGTGCTTAAACCAACAGGGATCACTTTAAGCATGGATTGCTCCGCCAGTATGATTCCGCACGGGAGTCTTGTGGGTCGAGTTCAACGCTTAGACGCGCGTCTAACCCCCTCCCCCTTGCCCTCCTCCTCCCCCTCCTCCTCTCCCTTAGAGTTCGCGTCACTATTTTAGTTCTCGTGTCTTTTTACGCTTCTCAATCGAAAGAGTATGCGAAAAGAAAACTCAAGTTGTGGTTGGGTTGTCTACATCCTCACGTCATATTTACGTCATATGACAATCTGTCTTCTTTGAATATGCTAAAATACTTGGATCATTCTTTTTACAAAAAAAAATGAAATGCTTTTTGCAAGGTGGCAGGTTCCAGTTGAAATTTATATCATATTTTCCAGAAAATTTAACTAAAATACGTTTGAAAAATTTTTTTTGCACCTGTAAATGTATTTAAGATAAAAGTCTTAAAACGTTTTTTAAAAGTAATGGTTACGTAAAACATATAAGCTTGACTTGAAATTAACCTACAGCAGAATAACTTCAGTAATCTGTAAACCGCTGATTAATGCCTTTTATGTAAACAATTCAGGATGGAAGATTATGTGCGCCCATTTCAAAGTAAATCCAAAATGATACACGTAGATAGGTTAAAAACAAACATTTCATAATTTCAGTTTTTTTTGGAAAGTGTAAAAAAATGACACTTGAAAATTTCGTTTTCTAATTTCCTTTGTCGTTTTCTAATTTCATTTGTCGTTCACCGTAAACGTCATTCTTCAACTCTCTGTTTGAGAAGCTTATTCACAAATGGACCTGAATGAATTTACTCATGAAAAGTTTCCAAAGGTGATTTGTACATTCCAATATTTTATAGATTGATTGATTCGGAAATGTCAAGTACAAAATTGAGAAATTGAACTTGCAATTGTACACCCGAAATGAATTCGGCACTTTTACAGCAAGCACTATTTTACCATTTATTTATTTAGTCGATCAGACCTAAAGATATAATGCACAGGTTCAGAATACTGATTTGCTCAAACTTGGCTTTTTCGAGTCCCTAACCTTCCTCGTAATAACACAAGGCCAGGAGCCATAATCGGGGACGGAGACCGTAAGCGCGCGCCATTTCTAGTATTGGCGCTGTTCCTATGATATGGGACGATTTTTCTACTTTTAGGACAAATTGCGCCATCATGTGCGTCACACGCGCATACATGCTGCCAGGATTTTTGCGGATGTAGCGCGGGGAAATGGCGTCCAAAATTCCAGAAATGTTTAATGCTTTTGGCCCACAAATCAATACGTTCATGTCTGTTGGAATTTTGCTTCAGTATTTTCGTCGTAAGCTGTTCCAGTTTGAGTGAAGTAAGACAGTGTTTAATTTAGTTATGTCCAGCTTTATATCACTGACCAAGTTGTGTTCCGCTGCTTCTTTTACAAGACCTCCACATTACTCCGCTCTAAGTTTCACATTTGTTGAAGATTAACAGCTTTTCCGTAACACAGCAAAACATTAGTTGGATATATTTGGATATAGCAGCGTTTCAGGACTTCAGAGTTTCCCTCCTCTTGCCACACGCTTGCGACGATTTCGCCAGAGTATATCTCGACCGAAATGTAAAACAAAGTAATTGCAAGTTTGAGTTTCGCCTGAATTGTAAGCAACGCTTGATATTTTATCAAGGGCCAATAGGTGGCAATAAAGTTTATGTCTGTAGATGCTGCTCAGTTTTGTTTGTGTAAAAATCCAATAAATTGTCTGTTGTCGATGAAGAAGAGCGCACGCCGATGCGTGTTTTGTACAGTCAATATAACATGACAAATTGGACTTCTGCACTTTCGTGTGAAATTGAAAACATACATCGAACTCATATAGTATCTCTTGTTCTTAAATATGTTTAAGATAAATGTTTGAGAACATATTAAAAGCTTAGCTGAAAATATGTGAATACAGCAGAAATAATCAGCAAAGTTACGATGACGAGTTCTTTAATCAACTCGAATAACGATTTCGATTTCGTTGGTTGAGTTATTAAAACTCCTTGTCTATTTTATTTTGGCAGTGTAAAATTTTACTATGTTAAAGAAACACACATGAGGTTGGAGCGTTTTGGCGTTGGTGAAAACTGTTGCAGCATCTCAGCACAAAAGATAACGAAAGAAACCTTTGTCAAGATTTGTTGACAATTGAAAACACCGACTCGGATTTGAAAGTGCTCGCGCTGCACTATGCAAATGAGCTACTTAACGTACGCGTCAGACTTTCCTTTCAAAACCTTTTTCAAATTCGCCAAACAAACAGAAACAATAAGAAACTATCAAAAACAGGGTTTGGTTATGATTAAGCATTGTTTGGGAAACGCACAAATTAACTCGATACCAGAGTAAAGAGTTTTTTTGCATAACTTTTCTTTACAGAACAAACGCAAAATCTTACTCGTACAACTAGCGCGAGCAGATATTATCCATTGACAGCGCGAAATTGAGACTTGTTTTCGACCCTGAAAAACTCACCTTTTCTATAAGAGCGTAAAACTACATATAACAGTCCGGGTTCTTATTTCGTGCCTTATTCCCTGCCATCGCTGCAAGAGAATCTCGCAACTCTCACCATTTTATCACGCAACATGACAGCATCCACGCGAGAGCCCCCGACGTATGCGTGGATCCGCGCGGATATATGACGTCAGGATGGCGCAATTTGTTCTAAAAATAGAAAAATTGTCCCATATCATAGGTGAGCGCGGATCCCAAGACTTCTCCGTCCCTTATTATGGCTCCTGAAAAAGCTTATTACGTAATACGGCAAAAATTCTACACTCAGCCTTATTTGATTTATTTTTCAGTTACAAGACCTACTTCGGAAAGCGTCATGAACTACGCAGAAGAAATTTTACATGCTATCTTTTTAGCCATAGTTGTTGCAAATTTCCTTCTCAACACTAGTCGTGCCTTAAAAGCCATCGACTTATGCAGAGAAAGCTTAGTTTTGCTCAGTAACAAAGTGCTGAGTGTAAAGAAGCCATTACAGCGAACAATTTACAGACAAATCTATCATACCATATTTGAGGCGTACCGTCGTGTTAGCGATCACTCAAATGCAATAGCGTGCGGCTGGAAACTCGAGTGTGGTGATACTGTCCAAGAAGGTATGCTTAGCATAAATCTGGCACAGATATACCAGAATCAATTTATGTATGCTGAGGCAAAAGAACTTTATGAGAGAGCGGTCACTATGATGCAAAAAACTGGTAACAGGGGAGGAAAAGGAGTGGCTTATGGAGGCCTAGGAACTGTGTTCATTTCTCTCTGTAAATATCTCAAGGCCAAAGAATATTTTGAAAAAGCACTTGCGATCAGCATGGAAATTGGTGACAGAGAAGGAGAAGGAACATGGTATGGAAACTTAGGAAATGTGTTTCGTTCTCTCGGTGAATATGTCAAGGCTAAAGAATATTATGAAAAGACACTTGCGATCAGCATGGAAATTGGTGACAGAGGAGGAGAAGAAGCATGCTATGGAAACCTAGGAACTGTGTTTTGTTGTCTCGGTGAATATGTCAAGGCTAAAGAATATTATGAAAAAGCACTTGCGATCAGCATGGAAATTGGTGACAGAGAAGGAGAACAAGCATGCTATGGAACCCTAGGAAATGTGTTTCTTTCTCTCGCTGCATTTGTCAAGGCTAAAGAATATTATGAAAAAGCACTTGCGATCAGCATGGAAATTGGTGACAGAGAAGGAGAAGGAACATGGTATGGAAGCCTAGGAAATTTGTTTCGTCATCTCGCTGAATTTGTCAAGGCTAAAGAATATTATGAAAAAGCACTTGCGATCAGCATGGAAATTGGTTACAGAGTAGGAGAAGGAACATCGTATGGAAGCCTAGGAAATGTGTTTTTTTCTCTCGCTGAATTTGTCAAGGCTAAAGAATATTATGAAAAAGCACTTGCGATCAGCATGGAAATTGGTGACAGAGAAGGAGAAGGAACATGGTATGGAAGCCTAGGAAATGTGTTTCGTCATCTCGCTGAATTTGTCAAGGCTAAAGAATATTATGAAAAAGCACTTGCGATTAGCATGGAAATTGGTGACAGAGCGAATGAAGGATCATCGTATGGAAACTTAGGAAATGTGTTTCGTTCTCTCGGTGAATATGTCAAGGCTAAAGAATATTATGAAAAAGCACTTGCGATCAGCATGGAAATTGGTGACAGAGAAGGAGAAGGAACATGGTATGGAAACTTAGGAAATGTGTTTTTTTCTCTCGGTGAATATGTCAAGGCTAAAGAATATTATGAAAAAGCACTTGCGATCAGCATGGAAATTGGTGACAGACAAGGAGAAGGAACTTGGTATGGAAACTTAGGAAGTGTGTTTGATTCTCTCGGTGAATATGTCAAGGCTAAAGAAGATTACGAAAAAGCACTTGCGATCAGTAGGGAAATTGGTAACCAGACAGACCAAGCACACACCTACCTATCCCTGGCAACTGTGTTTCTTGATCTTAGGGAATATAGGCAGAGTAAATTATCTTGTGATAATGCGCTTGAGATCATCATGAAAACTGGTGATAAAGAAGGACAAGGACGTTATTACTTAAAAGAAGGTTGTTTTCATAAATCTCTCGGTGATAAAGATAAAGCTAAAGCCTGCTTCGAGAAAGGACTTGCGATTGCAGTTGAAATTGGTAACAGAGGATTAGAAGCATCAAGTTACCTCAGGCTTGGGGAAGTGCTTCAATCTGGCGGTGATCATGACGTGGCCGAGGAATATCTTGACAAGGCACTCTCCATAAGTGAAAATATTGGAAAAGCTGAAATTGAGTTTTCTTGCTATTGTAATCTTTCACTGACGAAGTTACGACAACACAACTTTCAAGAAGCTTTTTCCTTTTTGTTACGAAGTATTGAACAATCCGAAACAATGCGAGGTTTTCTTCAAGGCAGCGATCAAATTAAGATATGCTTTGCAGACGAGCATGTTTTTCCCTATCAGCTGCTCACTGAATTGTTTCGTCTCGCTGGAAATCCTAAGGATGCTCTTTATGTTGCAGAGCTTGGACGAGCTAGAGCCTTAGCGGACTTGATGGCAACTCAGTACTCTGTTGAAAATCGTGTATCAGCTGACCCGCAGTCATGGACTGTTGTTGAAAATGTCATGAAGAAAGAAAGTAACTCTACTTGTCTGTACATTTCTTATTTTGAACAAACAGTGTTTTTGTGGATTCTCAAGACAAGCGGAGTTATTCAGTTCCGAAAACTTGATGTGGATAAAAAGACTCTTCACACAAGATTAACAAAGGTTGCTGAAGATTTGGATGAATTTTTTGCTATCATGGCTAAAAGCTTCCAAGATTTTGGTAAGTTACCCGAGGGGGTGTGCGAAGATCGATCCTTGAATGGCAATGACATTGAAACAAATCCTGAATCTTGTCAAGAAGAGAACCTCACAACTTTGCGACAAGGTAAGCCTAGGAATACGGATGATCCCGAACCGAGTCAAACTTTGTTCTACGAACTGCTCGTCAATCCTGTATCCGACTTACTTGACCAACCTGAAATCATCATTGTTCCTGATCGCAACCTGTACCGTGTTCCATTTCCAGCTTTACTCAATGGAAGTGGGAAATATTTATCGGAGCGTTTCAGAATCCGCGTGGTTCCTTCTTTGTCGACTCTGAAGCTCATTCAGGACAGTCCTGCAGACTATCACTGTGAGACTGGTGCTCTGGTAGTGGGTGATCCTGATGTTGGTGCGGTGATTTACAGAGAAGAAGTCAATAAAGAGTTCGTACCTTTGCCTGGTGCGAGAAAGGAAGCAGAGATGATCGCACGACGGCTGGGCGTTTGGCCTTTGTTAGGACAGGACGCAACCAAGCAAGCGGTACTTGAGAAGCTAAATTCAGTGAGTCTGATACATATTGCTGCACATGGTAATGCTGAAAGAGGAGAAATTGCTCTTTCTCCTCCACGTTCCACCACCGGGGTTCCACTAGAAGACGACTACCTTTTGAAAGTGTCCGACATTTCAAAAGTGAAAGTGCGAGCTAAACTGGTGGTACTAAGCTGTTGTCACAGTGGCCGTGGACAAATTAGAGCCGAGGGAGTTGTTGGAATCGCTCGCGCGTTTCTAGGAGCCGGTGCACGCTCAGTGTTGGTGGCACTGTGGGCTCTAGACGACAGTACAACAAAGAAGTTGATGAGTCGCTTTTACGAGCACCTTGTTCGTGGAGAAAGTGCCAGTGTATCTCTTCACGCGGCCATGAAGTGGTTGAGAGATCACGGCTTTACCAAGGTTTCCAGATGGGCACCGTTTATGCTGATTGGAGATGACGTCACATTTGCGTTTGAAAAATAAAGGTATGTTTCCACTAGCGAAGAAAAGATTTTAGGAATGTGCTTCGTTGGTTACCAATATAACTTAAAAAGTTTCTGCTTTTGTGTTTAAACGGGCAACATCTAGCTGTGTATAAAAAGCAGCTACAGTGTATCAACATATTTTCAATTCCAATTACTGAGAAAATGTTTTCTTTTAACAGAAAACTTTCTTGTAAGGCAATCAGATCCCTTATTCTTGTGATTTATCTACCTAACATTTGGTACTTACGTTTAAGAGATGATAGGGCGCGTATACCATCAGTTCAAGAAACAAACTGTATTCATCATCTGCGAATATATTACGACAATGAACACAGAAATAATCGATCAGCTCACAGTTGACTTGATAACTCAGTTGGTAAAGCACTGCACCGATATAGTAGCGGTCATAGTTTTGAATCCCGTTCAAGCTTGACTATTGCCTCAATTTTTTTTTTTTTTTTCCAGGCTTTATTCTCTGCTAAAAAGAAATCAATGTTATGCAATGGTTAGTAGACTTAAAGAGAATATCTTCAAATTGTTCTTTTTTGTTGTTATAGGAAGCAAAGATTTCGTCAGTGGAGTATTCCATAGAAATTAAACATCAAGAAATGAACCAAGAAACTTCTGCAAGGACATTGGAAATAGAAAAGACAAGTTTGCTTTGATTTTCTTTCGTTGCCATTGTCTAATACAAGTACAACTGGTTTTCTTTTTTCACAGAAGCAGTAGAGAAACGAACGTTTTTTTTTTTGTTTTTTTTTTTTTGCCGTGGTTGCAAACGAATTTTTTTAATGTTGTTGTCGAAATTAATCACGCATATCTCTTAAGAAGGCTAGGATCTGTCGAGCGACTTTGTTACCTAACATTGATGCAAAGCTTCTTAGTTCGATGGGGCGGACGGAGTGGTCCCCAAGTGAAAGAGGCGGGGATGTTTTATGTTGTCTCTTTGAGGGAATTTTCTTCCGAACTTTTTTCAACACTTGGGCCAATTTGCTCAGCAATCATTGAATTCTGAGGGTTTGTAAAAATTTCATCTTACTGTGTGTAAGTGGTTTAAATCGACCAGTCATGGAAGTACTTAAACCTCTTCACAGAAGAAAGTCTTGAATGAAATTGTCACGAAAGTCATTAAAGTTCTGATTTGCCTTTTTTAGATGTTGCATCTTTAAGGGGTAAAATATAGCTTGAGCCACACCCGAGGTGTTTAGGGTTTTAACATTCAATTTTCTTTCGACAAACTTCCACGCCCCTTTCACGTGTTTATCTCCCTTAGCGAGCCAATCGACTGATTGGTTTTCTAAGAGGATGGAAATAGTTTCTAGTTGTTCAAAATAACGAATAATAGCAATTTAGACTTCATTAGGCGCTGATATAATGTTCAGTTGCGAGTGTAAATTACTTAGAACTTGCGATTCATTAAAAATGTAAACGTGTAAGATAAAATGACATTGCTTTAAAATAAATCATCGGATAAGGGACAAAATTAAAAAAAGAATTATCAAAAAGCTCCTTCAAGCAAGAAGTCTTAATAAAAGTTTTTGGAGGCGTCAATTGAGCAGGCACCGCTAGCGTCAGGTTGATTGTACATATCATTATTGTTTTTACTTTTTAGCATAACGTGTGATTATTTTAGATTGTATTTCATGATTCTTGCTTATATATAGATATTTTAAAACATTAACCCATATCATAATTATAATATTACTTTTAATTTGATTTTCTCTGGAATACTTTGTGTCATCTTATCTTTCATGCGATGTCACACCTCATATATAGCTAAGAGTATTACACAATAAATTTCTATTGCATTACATTGCATTGCTTTGTGTTATTTTGTAGGTCGTCATAGCAAGATTCCGCAATTCAAATATACGATCTTTCATATATTCTCATTTATATTTGTCAGTTTCAGTTTTGTCCGCATTTTAACATTTCGTTCTCACAATGCCAACTACCAAAATAAAAAAAATAAATAAATAAAAAATAAAAACTACATCTAAGTATGAAGCTTTTATTATCACAATTATTGTACATACGAGTATATCCCGCTTCAATAACTATTGCTTAAGAAGAAGCATATTACAACAGTAACATGTAAAAAATATATTGCGTGACACGAGTTGACCACCTTCCCATTTCTTTCTTAGTTTTGTGTTTTACAACTTTTTACATCGATTTGTGCAACTTCGACGATAGCAAGCAATGAAAGTGTCACCTGGTTCTTGCAAAATTTAGCTGCAATGAGGTAAGAAATTAATTATGTAGTCTTCGGGGCCAAATACTTGTTTAGGAATTACCAATTAGGAGCTATTCCAGCTTGCGTCATAAAGACTGACTCCAGAACAACACAACGTATCTTGATCTGTTTCTTGAAAAATGACAACTATCTTGCTTGACTCTTGTTAAGCTGGTAACTTTACCAAGATCCTCATGGGGAGCATAAACAGGAGAGCGCCAACAAAGTAACACCAGAAGGGCCCTACACACCAGTAGACTGAGGGACACAAACAGAGTATGAATGAATTATGCGTTCACTAAATAAAGGTAGACAAGAAATAAATAAACTAGCAAACAAACAAACAAGTAAAAAACAGTAATCAATAAACAGGCGAGGCGACAAAAAAGACGAATACATGGACGGACGCATTCAGGAAGTTAACCCACCAAACACAAGAGTGTATAATGAGAACAACAATGGCTGTAGATGTGCGTACATGTGGAGCCACTCTAGGCAAAATGACTAAGTTTGCGTAGTCTAGGGAACGCGAACGACGGCGGCGAATATTTCGTATTCCCATTTGGAATTGAACGTTGCTATACATCATTAACCTGAGCTATTTTTAACAGCCACAGGCGTTCTCAACATATCCTGACAATCGGGACTTTCAAAGGTAAAATCTACAGTCATTTTTCACTAGATGTCATTCAGCTTTTCTGTCGTCATCTTTATGTTGTTCTTAAGGGAATCACGTAGTATCTCTAGTTAATGTATAAAATAAGGTGGCGACTAGTAACTTCGCGTGCAGTCCAACTGGACTGTTAATCAGAACGGACCGCTTACCTGTACAGCTCACGTCGGGACCAATCGCTCGTGCCTAGGCCCCAAAGGATATGAAAATTCCCACGGCTTTCCCCTTCTGATCAGCATTTCCTAAGTAAGTGTTAAATAGCGAAGCGCGCGAGTGACGTCATAACTCAGACAAACTCAGACAAACAAAACGGAATATTGGAAGATTTGACGCTTTTTCAAGCGCCTAAGCAAGTGTTCCTAAAACAGTTTTTAAAACGAAAGTTTGGCGTTCATTTTCCTCTTATTTCACTCAGAACACGCTTATGTTGTCTGACTCTCGCGGGGTTCCAATAATTTGCATTCTATATTTTTAGACTTCGCGCGCTTCGTTATTGAACTAAAACATAAATAACAACAAAACGTTTGGTATCACAACCCTTCACTCCTCTCCACTCTAAAAAAGCCAACCACAACAACAAACATTGTCAGAAACTGTGTTAGAACAGAACAGAAGATTTACTATAATTGTCTTTTCTATCAACTAGAGCATTATCATTAATAATTTTCATGATTTCTGCGAGGCAAACATTTGGCGAGTGCAAATCAAATCACTTCATATCTCACTTCAAAGATCTAATTGCAATATTTTTGGGCTTATTCGCTAACGAAGCCCGATTTTTTCAGATTTAGTTTGTTCTTCCGGGCATATTCTCTCCAAAACGAAGTCAGTGAACCCCCATTTTTTTTTAAATTTCTGACATAACTAACTCATCATCTTACAGTGGTAAAAGTTTTAGAACAAAAATCAATGTTGGAAAATTTTCGAGCAAACTTCCTTAAGTTCGGTTGCTCATGCCGTACACACCCCGCAAATTGATTAACAAAGTAAAAACCTAGCCGGTAAAAATATGTAAGCAAGGTGGTTTGAAATTTGACTTTTCAAAATGAATTCGAAACGTAGTCGACAAATTGGAAAAACCTAAACCTGATTTAGTTAAACTTGTTAAGTTGGTATGAATGGGGCATTTATCTATAGACCATTTACTGGGAGAACCAACGTTAGCGCAGCAAAAGTTACTCAGACATTTCATCCAGTAGTAAGGTATAGCGATTTTAAGGTGTTGATGATGTCTATGTTTATGGTCTTTTTAGATATTATTTTGCTATTGGCACAGAATCAGGCCGTATATCTTTCTGTATTCCTGACGGTGTCGGAGTGAAACCACCAATACAGGTGACCAATGAACTCTTCTTCAAGCTTTGGAACAATCGTACCCTTGTGCATGAAAATCTATTTGCGTTGCATCATCCCGCACTTTGTTTAAAAGGAAGCTTTAATTTGTTTTACGTTTTTTGCTGCAACAAGTCAGGGCGGTTTAAGAGAACGATACGCACTTCCCGGTGCAAAATTTTTGAACTCTATTTTCAGTTTCGGTGCACGTCACGCTTGTGCCATATTACGTCGTCACATTTTGGTGACCTCATATGTCGTGGCAACCAGATTTTTTTCGCATATTGTTTCAGTTTCAGCGACCTCACGAAAATAAAACCAACAGATGCGACAATGTTATATCAGTGAGGCATCTAAGCGCTTACAATAGCCACTCCCTGTCAATAGAGTGTGTGCATTGTCACGCAATAAAAGTGGATAAAGTCAAGAAATTGTGATATTATAGACGATAAATAGAGAAGACAGTTCTCCGAGTTTAAGGTGTGTGCGTTATTCCAAAGTTGAGATATTCGTCGAAATGTTCCGCACAAAATTAAAGTGCCTGGTATGGAGCCACCATGCTGGAGGACCTCCTTACTCCTCCAATATGGCGGCCGGAAAGACATCTGGAACTTACTTTGGCTATCTAGACAACTGATTATCTGATCCAAACCAAAAAAACATCTACAAAAGCACTTTTCCTAATACTTTAACTCCTAAAATTGCTAAAAATCACGAGATAAGTGTATATTTTTCGACAAACGTGATCTTAGCTTCATGTCACGCACCGCCATGACTCCGAAATTCAAAATGCGCTGCTTTCCAACCGAAGGACGCTATTGAGCTGAAAAGTTGTAAACAGATATAAATTTAGTACTTCTTATGCCTGATGAGGACAAAACCTTTGGGGGCTCTTTAGTTTTGGATTTGAGAATTTGATGACGTCCGCGGCGTGAACACACTCTATAGATTTAGGATAATTCACCCCGGAAGAGGTTCATGGATCATCCGCTCTTAGCTGCAGGCATGATCATTTGTCACTGTGCTGTTTTAAGACGCGTCAGGTTGACCAATATCTGATTTCTCCTAACAATATTAGTGTGCTCTTAAGCAGACGGGTGATGAGAATATAGTCAATTGGGCGAAATTATTTTTGAGGTACAATCATACCGTAGCCAGATTCGCAATTCAGAAGCCGTGTCTACTGTCCTGGGCAGAGGCTCTCGATGGCGATAACCGTTAGCCATAAAACGAGTCAAAATTGAACCGTTAGGCGAAAAAATTGTTAAGTCAATGGTTAGCCGTAAAAAATGTTAACGATAAAAACATTTTAGCCACGAAAGTGAAAGTCTCAAGATTTCTTGTCAAGACATTTTGTGCCTTGTCTTGTGGCTTGTAAGCTATATTAGTCTACAATTCTTATAACAATACCGTTCTCCGCCCTGGAATGGTACTAAGACCTTAAATATGTTTTATAGTAATCAAATTAACTATTTTAAACACTGAAAGTTAATTTTAAAACAATGGTAATAAATTTCTAATTAAGAGTTCTGCTAACCCGTAAAAAAATAAATTTACCGTTAGCAGTAAAAGCCACCACCCCATTGATACCCTCTGGGCATGATAACTTGCAATATTAAATCACTGATATGATATATCGCTGGATGACGGAATTTGTGTACTGTAAATACCTAATCGTACCTTTTTTGCTGCGCTTCGGCGGCATATCAGACTCATTTCGTCTCGGTGGGTATTTTAACTGGACTGCATCTCGCCAGAATAGAAACCATGGCTCGACCAAACTGCCCGAAATGCCGTCGAAACATGCCGGAAAGGTACAATTTGTTGAAAATACATTTCTTTTAATTTAATGTTTCTGAGAAAGTGGGTCTTTGTCGAAACAATCTGTTTTCATTGCCTGATCGTTTTGTTGGTGCTTAAACCAACAAGGATCACTTTAAGCATGGATTGCTCCGCCAGTATGATTCCGAACGGGAGTCCTGTGAGTCGAGTTCAACGCTTAGACGCGCGTCTAACCCCCTCCCCCTTGCCCTCCTCCTCTCCCTACTCCTCCCCCTTAGAGTTCGCGTCACTATTTTAGTTCTCGTGTCTTTTTACGCTTCTCAATCGAAAGAGTATGCGAAAAGAAAACTCAAGTTGTGGTTGGGTTGTCTACATCCTCACGTCATATTTACGTCATATGACAATCTGTCTTCTTTGAATATCCTAAAATACTTGGATCATTCTTTTTACAAAAAAAAAATGAAATGCTTTTTGCAAGGTGACAGGTTCCAGTTGAAATTGATATCATATTTTCGAGAAAATTTAACTAAAATACGTTTGAAAAAGTTTTTTGCGCATGTAAATGTATTTAAGATAAAAGTCTTAAAACGTTTTTTAAAAGTAAGGGTTACGCAAAACATGTAAGCTGGACTTGAAATTAACCTACAGCAGAATAACTTCAGTAATCTGTAAACCGCTAATTAATGCCTTTTATGTAAACAATTCAGGATGGAAGATTATGTGAGCCCATTTCACAATAAATCCAAAATGATACACGTAGATAGGTTAAAAACAAGCATTTCATAATTTCAGTTTTTTTTTGGAAAGTGTGAAAAAATGACACTTGAAAATTTCGTTTTCTAATTTCCTCGTGCAAGGTCTGATTTTATGAATTATTTACGGGTATCCGGTGTTTTACTTTCCAAAGCGAACAGTGTAAAACAAACTTCACAATAAAGATCACTCCATGCAAGGATTCCAAGTTGGTCTTCAGGCTTTTATTTCAACTGATTGGTGAGGTGAGCACAACTTGTCTTGTATTGTAAGGCTTAATTTTATAATTTTCACGGGTTGCAGTAAGTAGGAAAAATATTGAGAGAATATCAGTATTTGCGGTAACTAGAAACATTTGTTTGTCTCTTTTGTGTTGGATCGATTTAAGGATTATATATATAGGTAAAGACAGAAAACAAGTTAAGACGCAATTTTTTTCATTTGTCGTTCACCGTAAACGTCATTCTTCAACTCTCTGTTTGAGAAGCTTATTCACAAATGGACCTGAATGAATTTACTCATGAAAAGTTTCCAAAGGTGATTTGTACATTCCAATATTTTATAGATTGAGTGATTCGGAAATGTCAAGTACAAAATTGAGAAATTGAACTTGCAATTGCACACCCGAAATGAATTCGGCCCTTTTACAGCAAGCACTATTTTACCATTTATTTATTTAGTCGATCAGACCTAAAGATATAATGCACAGGTTCAGAATACTAATTTGCTCAAACTTGGCTTTTTCGAGTCCCTACCCTTCCTCGTAATAACACAAGGCCAGGAGCCATAATCGGGGACGGAGACCGTAAGCGCGCGCCATTTCTAGTATTGGGGCTGTCCCTATGATACGGGACGATTTTTCTATTTTTAGGACAAATTGCGCCATCATGTGCGTCACACGCGCATACATGCTGCCAGGATTTTTTGCGGATGTAGCGCGGGGAAATGGCGTCCAAAATTCCAGAAATGTTTAATGCTTTTGGCCCACAAATCAATACGTTCATGTTTGTTGGAATTTTGCTTCAGTATTTTCGTCGTAAGCTGCTCCAGTTTGAGTGAAGTAAGACAGTGTTTAATTTAGTTATGTCCAGCTTTATATCACTGACCAAGTTGTGTTCCGCTGCTTCTTTTACAAGACCTCCACATTACTCCGCTCTAAGTTTCACATATGTTGAAGATTAACAGCTTTTCCATAACACAGAAAAACATTAGTTGGATATGTTTAGATATAGCAGCGTTTCAGGACTTCAGAGTTTCCCTCCTCTTGCCACACGCTTGCGACGATTTCGCCAGAGTATATCTCGACCGAAATGTAAAACAAAGTAATTGCAAGTTTGAGTTTCGCCTGAATTGTAAGCAACGCTTGATATTTTATCAAGGCCCAATAAGTGGCAATAAAGTTTATGTCTGTAGATGCTGCTCAGTTTTGTTTGTGTAAAAATCCAATAAATTGTCTGTTGTCGATGAAGAAGAGCGCCAGCCGATGCGTGTTTTGTACAGTCAATATAACATGACGAATTGGACTTCTGCACTTTCGTGTGAAATTGAAAACATACATCGAACTCATATAATATCTCTTGTTCTTAAATATTTTTAAGGTTGATAAATGTTTGAGAACATATTAAAAGCTTAGCTGAAAATATGTGAATACAGCGGAAATAATCAGCAAAGTTACGATGACGAGTTCTTTAATCAACTCGAATAACGATTTCGATTTCGTTGGTTGAGTTATTGAAACCCCTTGTCTATTTTATTTTCGCAGTGTAAAATTTTACTATGCTAAAGAAACACACATGAGGTTAGTAGCCTTTTGGCGTTGGTGAAAACTGTTGCAGCATCTCAGCACAAAAGATAACGAAAGAAATCTTTGTCAAGATTTGTTGACAATTGAAAACACCGACTCGGATTTGAAAGTGCTCGCGCTGCACTATGCAAATGAGCTACTTAACGTACGCGTCAGACTTTCCTTTCAAAAACTTTTTCAAATTCGCCAAACAAACAGAAACAACGAGAAACTATCAAAAACAGGGTTTGTTTATGATTAAGCATTGTTTGGGAAACGAACAAATTAACTCGATACCAGGGTAAAGAGTTTTTTTGCATAACTTTTCTTTACAGAACAAACGCAAAATCTTACTCGTACAACTAGCGCGAGCAGATACTATCCATTCACAGCGCGAAACTGAGACTTGTTTTCGACCCTGAAAAACTCACCTTTTCTATAAGCTCAGAGCATAAAACTACATATAAGAGCCCTGGTTCTTATTCCCTGCCTTATTCCTTGCCATCGCTGTGAAAAATCTGCAAGAGAATCTCGCAACTCTCACCATTATTTTATCACGCAACATGACAACATCCACGCGAGAGCCCCCGACATATGCGTGGATCCGCGCGGATATATGACGTCAGGATGGCGCAATTTGTTCTAAAAATAGAAAAATTGTCCCATATCATAGGTGAGCGCGGATCCCAAGACTTCTCCGTCCCTTATTATGGCTCCTGAAAAAGCTTATTACGTAATACGGCAAAAATTCTACACTCAGCCTTATTTGATTTATTTTTCAGTTACAAGACTTACTTCGGAAAGCGTCATGAACTACGCAGAAGAAATTTTACATGCTATCTTTTTAGCCATAGTTGTTGCAAATTTCCTTCTCAACACTAGTCGTGCCTTAAAAGCCATCGACTTATGCAGAGAAAGCTTAGTTTTGCTCAGTAACAAAGTGCTGAGTGTAAAGAAGCCATTACAGCGAACAATTTACAGACAAATCTATCATACCATGTTTGAGGCGTACCGTCGTGTTAGCGATCACTCAAATGCAATAGCGTGCGGCTGGAAACTTCTCACCATTCTCCGCGAGTGTGGTGATACTGTCCAAGAAGGTATGCTTAGCATAAATTTGGCACAGATATATCGGAATCAATTTATGTATGCTGAGGCAAAAGAACTTTATGAGAGAGCGGTCACTATGATGCAAAAAACTGGTAACAGGAGAGGAAAAGGAGTGGCTTATGGAGGCCTAGGAACTGTGTTCATTTCTCTCTGTGAATATGTCAAGGCTAAAGAATATTATGAAAAAGCACTTGCGATCAGCATGGAAATTGGTGACAGAGCGAATGAAGGATCATTGTATGGAAACTTAGGAGCTGTGTTCATTTCTCTCGGTAAATATGTCAAGGCTAAAGAATATTATGAAAAGGCACTTGCGATCAGCATGGAAATTGGTCACAGAGCGAATGAAGGATCATGGTATGGAAACTTAGGAACTGTGTTTCGTTGTCTCGGTGAATATGTCAAGGCTAAAGAATATTATGAAAAAGCACTTGCGATCAGCACGGAAATTGGTGACAGAGCGACAGAAGGATCATCGTATGGAAACTTAGGAAATGTGTTTCGTTCTCTCGGTAAATATGTCAAGGCTAAAGAATATTATGAAAAAGCACTTGCGATCAGCATGGAAATTGGTCACAGAGCGAATGAAGGATCATGGTATGGAAACTTAGGAACTGTGTTTTGTTGTCTCGGTGAATATGTCAAGGCTAAAGAATATTATGAAAAAGCACTTGCGATCAGCATGGAAATTGGTGACAGAGAAGGAGAAGGAACATGGTATGCAAACTTAGGAAATGTGTTTTTTTCTCTCGGTGAATATGTCAAGGCTAAAGAATATTATGAAAAAGCACTTGCGATCAGCATGGAAATTGGTGAGAGAGCGAATGAAGGATCATTGTATGGAAACTTAGGAAATGTGTTTCACTGTCTCGGTGAATATGTCAAGGCTAAAGAATATTATGAAAAAGCACTTGCGATCAGCATGGAAATTGGTCACAGAGCGAATGAAGGATCATGGTATGGAAACTTAGGAACTGTGTTTCGTTGTCTCGGTGAATATGTCAAGGCTAAAGAATATTATGAAAAAGCACTTGCGATCAGCACGGAAATTGGTGACAGAGCGACAGAAGGATCATCGTATGGAAACTTAGGAAATGTGTTTCGTTCTCTCGGTGAATATGTCAAGGCTAAAGAATATTATGAAAAAGCACTTGCGATCAGCATGGAAATTGGTCACAGAGCGAATGAAGGATCATGGTATGGAAACTTAGGAACTGTCTTTCGTTCTCTCGGTGAATATGTCAAGGCTAAAGAATATTATGAAAAAGCACTTGCGATCAGCATGGAAATTGGTGACAGAGCGAATGAAGGATCATGGTATGGAAACTTAGGAACTGTGTTTCGTTGTCTCGGTGAATATGTCAAGGCTAAAGAATATTATGAAAAAGCACTTGCGATCAGCATGGAAATTGGTGACAGAGAAGGAGAAGGAACATGGTATGGAAACTTAGGAAATGTGTTTAACTGTCTCGGTGAATATGTCAAGGCTAAAGAATATTATGAAAAAGCACTTGCGATCAGCATGGAAATTGGTGAGAGAGCGAATGAAGGATCATTGTATGGAAACTTAGGAAATGTGTTTAACTGTCTCGGTGAATATGTCAAGGCTAAAGAATATTATGAAAAAGCACTTGCGATCAGCATGGAAATTGGTAACAGAGCGAATGAAGGAACACAGTATGGAAACTTAGGAAATGTGTTTCACTGTCTCGGTGAATATGTCAAGGCTAAAGAATATTATGAAAAAGCACTTGCGATCAGCATGGAAATTGGTGACCAGACAGACCAAGCACGCACCTACCTATCCCTGGCAACTGTGTTTCTTGATCTTAGGGACTATAGGCAGAGTAAATTATCTTGTGACAATGCGCTTGAGATCATCATGAAAATTGGTGATAAAGAAGGACAAGCAAGATATCACTTAAGAGAAGGCAATTTTCACAAATCCCTTGGTGCTAAAGATAAAGCTAAAGCCTGCTATGAGAAAGGACTTGCGATTGCAGTTGAAATTGGTAACAGAAGATTAGAAGCATCAAGCTACCTCAGCCTTGGGAAAGTGTTTCAATCTGGCGGTGAACATGACATGGCCGAGGGATATCTTGACAAGGCACTCTCCATGAGTGAAAATATTGGAGAAGCTGAAATTGAGTTTTCTTGCTATTGTCATCTTTCACTGACGAAGTTAGGACAACACAATTTTCAGGAAGCTCATTCCTTTTTGTTACGAAGTATTGAAAAATCCGAAACAATGCGAGGTTTTCTTCAAGGCAGCGATCAAATTAAGATATGCTTTGCAGACAAGCATGTTTTTCCCTATCAGCTGCTCACTGAATTGTTTCGTCTCGCTGGAAATCCTAAGGATGCTCTTTATGTTGCAGAGCTTGGACGAGCTAGAGCCTTAGCGGACTTGATGGCAACTCAGTACTCTGTTGAAAATCGTATATCAGCTGACCCGCAATCATGGGTTGTTGTTGAAAATGTCATGAAGAAAGAAAGTAACTCTACTTGTCTGTACGTTTCTTATTTTGAACAAACAGTGTTTTTGTGGATCCTCAAGACAAGCGGAGTCATTCAGTTCCGAAAACTTGATGTGGATAAAAAGACTCTTCACACAAGATTAACAAAGGTTGCTGAAGATTTGGATGAATTTTTCGCTATCATGGCTGAAAGCTTCCAAGACTTTGGCAATTTACCCGAGGAGGTGTGCGAAGATCGATCCTTGAATGGCAATGACATTGAAACAAATCCTGAATCTTGTCAAGAAGAGAACCTCACAACTTTGCGACAAGATAAGCCTGGGAATACGGATGATCCCGAACCGAGTCTAACTTTGTTCTACGAACTGCTCGTCAATCCTGTATCCGACTTACTTGATCAACCTGAAATCATCATTGTTCCTGATCGCAACCTGTACCGTGTTCCATTTCCAGCTTTACTCAATGGAAGTGGGAAATATTTATCGGAGCGTTTCAGAATCCGCGTGGTTCCTTCTTTGTCGACTCTGAAGCTCATTCAGGACAGTCCTGCAGACTATCACTGTGAGACTGGTGCTCTGGTAGTGGGTGATCCTGATGTTGGTGTGGTGATTTACAGAGAAGAAGTCAATAAAAATTTCGTACCTTTGCCTGGTGCAAGAAAGGAAGCAGAGATGATCGCACGACGGCTGGGCGTTTGGCCTTTGTTAGGACAGGACGCAACCAAGCAAGCGGTACTTGAGAAGCTAAATTCAGTGAGTCTGATACATATTGCTGCACATGGTAATGCTGAAAGAGGAGAAATTGCTCTTTCTCCTCCACGTTCCACCACCGGGGTTCCACTAGAAGACGACTACCTTTTGAAAGTGTCCGACATTTCAAAAGTGAAAGTGCGAGCTAAACTGGTGGTACTAAGCTGTTGTCACAGTGGCCGTGGACAAATTAGAGCCGAGGGAGTTGTTGGAATCGCTCGCGCGTTTCTAGGAGCCGGTGCACGCTCAGTGTTGGTGGCACTGTGGGCTCTAGACGACAGTACAACAAAGAAGTTGATGAGTCGCTTTTACGAGCACCTTGTTTGTGGAGAAAGTGCCAGTGTATCTCTTCACGCGGCCATGAAGTGGTTGAGAGATCACGGCTTTACCAAGGTTTCCAGCTGGGCACCGTTCATGCTGATTGGAGATGACGTGACATTTGCGTTTGAAAAATAAAGGTATGTTTCCACTAGCGAAGAAAAGATTTTAGGAATGTGCTTCGTTGGTTACCAATATTACTTAAAAGAACGCTACTTTCAGTTTCTGCTTTTGTGTTTAAAAGGGCAAAATCTAGCTGTGTTGTATGTAAAGCAGCTACAGTGTATCAACATATTTTCAATTCCAATTACTGAGAAAATGTTTTCTTTTAACAAAAAACTTTCTTGTAAGGCAATCAGATCCCTTATTCTTGTGATTTATCTACCTAACATTTGGTTCTTACGTTTAAGAGATGATAGGGCGCGTATACCTTCAGTTCAAGAAACAAACTGTATTCATCATCTGCGAATATATTACGACAATGAACACAGAAATAATCGATCAGCTCACAGTTGACTTGATAACTCAGTTGGTAAAGCACTGCACCGATATAGTAGCGGTCATAGTTTTGAATCCCGTTCGAGCTTGACTTTTGCCTCAATTTTTTTTTTCAGGCTTTATTCTCTGCTAAAGAGAAATTAATGTTATGCAATGGTTAGTAGACTTTAAGAGAATATCTTCAAATTGTTGTTTTTTGTTGTTATAGGAAGCAAAGATTTCGTCAGTGGAGTATTCCATAGAAATTAAACATCAAGAAATGAACCAAGAAACTTCTGCAAGGACATTGGAAATAGAAAAGACAAGTTTGCTTTGATTTTCTTTCGTTGCCATTGTCTAATACAAGTACAACTGGTTTTCTTTTTTCATAGAAGCAGTAGAGAAACGAACGTTTTTTTTTTTTTTGCCGTGGTTGCAAACGAATTTTTATAATGTTGTTGTCGAAATTAATCAAGCATATCTCTTACAAAGGTTAGGATCTGTCGAGCGACTTTGTTACCTAACAGTGATGCAAAGTTTCTCAGTTCGATGGGGCGGACGGAGGGGTCTCCAAGTGAAAGAGGCGGGGATGTTTTATGTTGTCTCTTTTAGGGAATTTTCTTGCGAACTTTTTTCAACACTTGGGCCAATTTGCTCAGCAATCATTGAATTCTGAGGGTTTGTAAAAATTTCATCTTACTGTGTAAGTGGTTTAAATCGACCAGTCATGGAAGTACTTAAACCTCTTCACAGAAGAAAGTCTTGAATGAAATTGTCACGAAAGTCATTAAAGTTCTGATTTGCCTTTTAGATGTTACATCTTTAAGGGGTAAAATATAGCTTGAGCCACACCCGAGGTATTTAGGGGTTTTAACATTCAATTTTCTTTCGAGAAACTTCCACGCCCCTTTCACGTGTTTATCTCCCTTAGCGAGCCAATCGACTGATTGGTTTTCTAAGAGGATGGAAAAAGTTTCTACTTGTTCAAAATAAGGAATAATAACAATTTAGACTTTGTTAGGCGCAGATATACTGTTCAGTTGCGAATGTAAATTACTTAGAACCTGTGATTCATTAACAAATGTAAACGTGTAAGATAAAATGACATTACTTTAAAATAAATCATCGGATAAGGGACAAAATTAAAAAAAGAATTATCAAAAAGCTCTTTTAAGCAAGAAAGTCTTAATAAGTCAATTGCGCAGGCATTGCTAGCATCAGCTTGATTGTACATATGACTATTGTTTTTACCTTTTAGCACAACGTGTGATTATTTTAGATTGTATTTCATGATTCTTGCTTATATATAGAAATTTTGAAACATTTACGCATATCATAATTATAATATCACTTTTAATTTGATTGTCTCTGGAATACTTTTGTGTCATCGTATCTTTCCTGTGATGTCACACCTCACATATAGCCAAGAGTATTACACAATAAATTTCTATTGCATTACATTGAATTGTATTGTTTTGTATTATTTTGTAGTTCGTCATCGCAAGATTCCGCAATTCAAATATACGATCTTTCATATATTCTCATTTATTTTTGTTTTCTTGTCCGCATTTTAACATTTCGTTCTCACAATGCCAACTACTAAAATGAAAATAAATAAATAAATAAAATAAAAACGACATCTAAGTATGAAGCTTTTATTATCACAATTATTGTACATACGAGTATTGCCCGCTTCAATACCTATTGCTTAAGAAGAAGCATATTACAACAGTCACATGTAAAAAATATATTGCGTGACACGAGTTGACCACCTTCCCATTTCTTTCTTAGTTTTGTGTTTTACAACTTTTTACATCGATTTGTGCAACTTCGACGATAGCAAGCAATGAAAGTGTCACCTAGTTCTTGCAAAATTTAGCTGCAATGAGGTAAGAAATTAATTATGCAGTCTTCGGGGCCAAATAACTGTTTAGGAATTACCAATTAGGAGCTATTCCAGCTTGCGTCATAAAGACTAACTCCAGACCAACACAGCGTATCTTGATCTGTTTCTTGAAAAATAAAAACTATCTTGCTTGACTCTTGTTAAGCTGGTAACTTTACCAAGACCCTCATGGGGAGCATAAACAGGAGAGCGCCAACAAAGTAACACCAGAAGGGCCCTACACACCAGTAGACTGAGGAACACAAATAGAGTATGAATGAATTATGCGTTCACTAAATAAAGATAGAAAAAAAATAAATAAACAAGCAAACAAACAAACAAGCAAAAAACAATAAACAATAAACAGACGAGGCGACAAAAAAGACGAATACATGGACGGACGCATTCAGGAAGTATAAACGCACCAAACACAAGAGTGTATAATGAGAACAACAATGGCTGTACATGTGCGTACATGTGGAGCCACTCTGGGCAAAATGACTAAGTTTGCGTAGTCTAGGGAACGCGAACGACGGCGGCCAATTTTTCGTATTCCCATTTAGAATTGAACGCTGCTATACATCATTAGCCTGAACAAGTTTTAACAGCCACAGGCGTTCTCAACAGATCCTGACAATGATTGGGACTTTCAAAGGTAAAATCTACAGTCGTTTTTCACAAGATGTCATTCGGTTTTTCCGTCGTCATGTTTAAGTTGTTTTTGAGGGGAACACGTAGTATTTCTAGTTAATGTATAAAATAAGGTGGCGTAGTAACTTCGCGTGCAGTCCAACTGGACTGCCAATCAGAACGGACCGCTTACCTGTACAGCTCACGACAGGACCAATCGCTCGTGCCAAGGCCCCAAGGGATCTGAAAATTCCCATGACTTTCCCCTTCTGATCAGCATTTCCTAAGTATGTAAATGTTAAATTAAACTAAAATATAAATAACAACAAAACGTTTGGCATCACAACCCTTCACTCCTCTCCACTCTAAAAAAGCCAACCTCGACAACAAACATTGTCATAAACTGTTTGTGTTAGCACAGAACAGAAGATTTACTATAACTGTCAATTCTATCAACTAAAGCACGACCATTAATAATTTTCATGATTTCTGCGAGACAAACATTTTGGTCAGTGCAAATCAAGGCACTTGATAGGCTGCCCTTGAGCCTTGTAGTGGCCCGAGCGTATCTCCAGTTTCTGAACATGAAGTGACCAGGAGTACTGTAATTCCACCCCCAACCCCCTGAATGAGATGCAAGTCCATTGCAGGGTTCCCTGGCATAAATTCACTGCTATCTATTTATACACCTGACAGGGGAGAGGCACCGTGACAGTCAAGTGTCTTGCCCAAGAACACAACACACTGATCAATGCAAGAATTCCAACTCAGAGTGCTTGGCGCAGACTAGTGAGCTAACTTTGCCTTTCTCAAAATTGGGCCACTCATTCCTTACAGTGATTAGAGAGGTTAGGAAAAGCCAATTAGATTTTGTGTATTTAAATGTATTTTACAGTGTCCCCATATGTTTTAGCATTTTTAGTGCTCTATTAATCTTGAGATTGAAATAAAGAAGCTATTCAATCATTTGTCTTACCGTGATGAGAGATCATAGTTGTCAGACAAGGTACTACTGTTGCTGACCCTAAAAAGGAAAAGTTAACCAAAAGATACTCTAATTTACAGTTACAGTGAAACTCGTCGTTGGGATGATACTTGTTAAATTTTGTTATCAATTTCTTTTAAATTTCTCCTGGGAGGGAAGGGAGCAGAGCCTGGTGAAACTTACAGTATTACGAGTCCTTGTGGCTGTATAACAGACAAGCCCTGTAAAGCCAGCTTTTTTCACCAGTAAAGGCATCAACAAAACTTTGCCAATTGCGTACTGTCTGGCATCACATTTTCAGCACTAAGCCAGTGCATTCAACTGCGGTTGCATGGCATAAATAAAATACCTCAAGATTATCTACTTGTACATAATGAGAAGACTGAAGAATAAAATCATCTGCTCTCAAAGAGTTAAGTATCATTGAAAAAAGGACTTACCAAAGGAGAACAATGTTAGCCCCATGTAAAGAGTGGGGATAGTCTTTGCCAAGCCTACAATAGCCATTGCTGGCATTATCGCTGCCATACCCTGCAGGATGTTAATGAAAAAAGGAAGAATGAGAAAAAGAAAGAAAAATGGAAGGAAGGAAGAAAGAATAAGAGATAGGATGGAAGCGAAGTTAAGAGTAAAGGTGTAAGGGTGGGAGGAAGGAGGGAGGTTCACAGAAGGTGGGAGAGAGGAGAGAGGAAGGGACGGTCAGGGAGAG
The DNA here is from genome assembly GCF_042242905.1 of Orbicella faveolata. Classification (NCBI taxonomy): domain Eukaryota; kingdom Metazoa; phylum Cnidaria; class Anthozoa; order Scleractinia; family Merulinidae; genus Orbicella; species Orbicella faveolata. The sequence goes on along the minus strand of NW_028301536.1, from coordinate 2,135,280 downwards.
AGGGAGGAGGGAAGAAGGGAGGTTAAGGGAAGGAGGGAGGGAAAGAGGAGAGAGGAAGAGAGGGTTAGGGAAGGAGGGTGGAGGGAAGGAGAGAGGGAGGGAGGAGGAGGGAGGAAGGGAGGTTAAGGGAAGGAGGGTGGTTCAGAGAGGGAGGGAAAGAAGAGAGAGGAAGAGAGGGTTAGGGAAGGAGGGTGGAGGGAAGGAGTGAGGGAAGGAGGAGGAGGGAGGAAGGGAGGTTAAGGGAAGGAGGGAGGGTGGTTCAGAGAGGGAGGGAAAGAGGAGAGAGGAAGGGAGGGTTAGGGAAGGAGGGTGGAGGGAAGGAGAGAGGGAGGGAGGAGGAGGGAGGAAGGGAGGTTAAGGGAAGGAGGGAGGGTGGTTCAGAGAGGGAGGGAAAGAAGAGAGAGGAAGAGAGGGTTAGGGAAGGAGGGTGGAGGGAAGGAGAGAGGGACGGAGGAGGAGGGAGGAAGGGAGGTTAAGGGAAGGAGGGAGGGTGGTTCAGAGATGGAGGGAAAGAGGAGAGAGGAAGGGAGGAGGAGGGAGGAAGGGAGGTTAAGGGAAGGAGGGAGGGTGGTTCAGAGAGGGAGGGAAAGAGGAGAGAGGAAGAGAGGGTTAGGGAAGGAGGGTGGAGGGAAGGAGAGAGGGAGGGAGGAGGAGGGAGGAAGGGAGGTTAAGGGAAGGAGGGAGGGTGGTTCAGAGAGGGAGGGAAAGAGGAGAGAGGAAGAGAGGGTTAAGGAAGGAGGGTGGAGGGAAGGAGAGAGGGAGGGAGGAGGAGGGAGGAAGGGAGGTTAAGGGAAGAAGGGAGGGTGTTTCAGAGAGGGAGGGAAAGAGGAGAGAGGAAGGGAGGAGGAGGGAGGAAGGGAGGTTACGGGAAGGAGGGAGGGTGGTTCAGAGATGGAGGGAAAGAGGAGAGAGGGAGGAAGGAGGAGGGAGGAAGGGAGGTTAAGGGAAGGAGGGAGGGTGGTCCAGAGAGGGAGGGAAAGAGGAGAGAGGAAGAGAGGGTTAGGGAAGGAGGGTGGAGGGAAGGAGAGAGGGAGGGAGGAGGAGGGAGGAAGGGAGGTTAAGGGAAGGAGGGAGGGTGGTTCAGGGAGGGAGGGAAAGAGGAGAGAGGAAGAGAGGGTTAGGGAAGGAGGGTGGAGGGAAGGAGAGAGGGAGGGAGGAGGAGGGAGGAAGAGAGGTTAAGGGAAGGAGGGAGGGTGGTTCAGAGAGGGAGGGAAAGAGGAGAGAGGAAGAGAGGGTTAGGGAAGGAGGGTGGAGGGAAGGAGAGAGGGACGGAGGAGGAGGGAGGAAGGGAGGTTAAGGGAAGGAGGGAGGGTGGTTCAGAGATGGAGGGAAAGAGGAGAGAGGGAGGGAGGAGGAGGGAGGAAGGGAGGTTAAGGGAAGGAGGGAGGGTGGTTCAGAGAGGGAGGGAAAGAGGAGAGAGGAAGAGAGGGTTAGGGAAGGAGGGTGGAGGGAAGGAGAGAGGGAGGGAGGAGGAGGGAGGAAGGGAGGTTAAGGGAAGGAGGGAGGGAAAGAGGAGAGAGGAAGAGAGGGTTAAGGAAGGAGGGTGGAGGGAAGGAGAGAGGGAGGGAGGAGGAGGGAGGAAGGGAGGTTAAGGGAAGGAGGGAGGGTGGTTCAGAGAGGGAGGGAAAGAGGAGAGAGGAAGGGAGGGTCAGGGAGAGAGGGAGGAGGGAAGAAGGGAGGTTAAGGGAAGGAGAGAGCGTGGTTCAGAGAGGGAGGGAAAGAGGAGAGAGGAAGAGAGGGTTAGGGAAGGAGGGTGGAGGGAAGGAGAGAGGGAGGGAGGAGGAGGGAGGAAGGGAGGTTAAGGGAAGGAGGGAGGGTGGTTCAGAGAGGGAGGGAAAGAGGAGAGAGGAAGAGAGGGTTAGGGAAGGAGGGTGGAGGGAAGGAGTGAGGGAAGGAGGAGGAGGGAAGAAGGGAGGTTAAGGGAAGGAGGGAGGGTGGTTCAGAGAGGGAAGGAAAGAGGAGAGAGGAAGAGAGGGTTAGGGAAGGAGGGTGGAGGGAAGGAGAGAGGGAGGGAGGAGGAGGGATGAAGGGAGGTTAAGGGAAGAAGGGATGGTGGTTCAGAGAGGGAGGGAAAGAGGAGAGAGGAAGGGAGGAGGAGGGAGGAAGGGAGGTTAAGGGAAGGAGGGAGGGTGGTTCAGAGATGGAGGGAAAGAGGAGAGAGGAAGGGAGGAGGAGGGAGGAAGGGAGGTTAAGGGAAGGAGGGAGGGTGGTTCAGAGATGGAGGGAAAGAGGAGAGAGGGAGGAGGAGGGAGGAAGGGAGGTTAAGGGAAGTAGGGAGGGTGGTTTAGAGAGGGAGGGCAGACAGTGGCAGATCTATGGGAGAGGCCTGGGGGACCCGGGCCCTTAAGTAAAACAAAACCAGGCCCCTCCCCTTAGCTTAAAGTCTGGATCCGCCACTGGCCGAGTATAATATTCCACAGCTTTTAGGGTTCTCCCAAACTTTCCCAAGTCTTTCTTATCTATAACTTGATAGAAACACAGAGAACATGTTTTCTATTTCTTTCAGAAAACACCGTGATGAAAAAGGGAAAGAACTCAATGTATACTTTGATCATCAAAATGTATATTCTCTTTGTTCGCGCCATCATTACATATAACTGGAATATTTTGCCTAATTGCCATCTGCAGAGTTCTTATAACCCTATGGAATAATTCAATAATGCCTTGCACAATGGCCATGGTGATTCCTATGAAGAAAAACATCATTCCTTGCTGCATGCTAAAAAAATAAATACATTCATGAATACCATATTACAAAGCTTGCAGACATGCCATGCGGCCTCTCCAAGGCACAGTCATGACCAATGTAAAACAAAGTTCCACTGTGTAATTTTCAGTAAATACTTCGCTTACTTTTGGTACACACATACCTTGAATACTTGAAGTTCTTGTGCGTCAAAAATGTTAGCGTAAACTCAAGTCCAGAGAAGAAAAATAGAAATAGAAAATACACCAAGCCAAGGCCACGAACTGTATTTAGATCTAGAAAATACAACAAATCACAGCCACCTCATTCAAGATATCAAGATTGCTAATTATTGGAGTTGATCAGGCTTACAGGCCAGGTTATGCAGCACCATCATGAAACTGAGCTTTGAGTGGTGCATTCTAATCCTCCATAATTTGTTCTATTGCTCTGGCACAAAGTTGTTCTTTCTGTAATCAGCTGTTTTATTGTTCTCCTGTTGCATGGTTTTTGACTGCAGGTATATCCATCCTTCAAGAATCAAAATTTTACTATCCAGTTGATGTTATCTGGATGAAGTCTTATATGCAGATTGCTTCTAGCCTTTTTTTTCCTACATGTACATGTAGGTGTGTACCAGTGAGGGTCTCGCTCTCTAGAGTTCTCACCAATATACCGGAACTTAAAAATTAATAATAGAGAGTTAATGAATTTCATCCAAACTCAAATTAAACTACTATTTGTCATTACATTCTTACACCTGCCTTCTTTACTGGATCTGATCTCCACTGCATCAAACTTGAGGAGTGACACAGGGTTGAGAAGCTGGCTGGCATTTCTAAATTCAGATAGTAGAGACTTTGCCTTTTTTAAAAGAAAAAAATTATGTATATATTAGGAAAAAATTGGTACGATTAACTGACTGTGTATAGCTACATACATGTAAGTGAGCAATTCAACAAATGAATACAAAATCAGGACAATAATTATGCATATTATTAGGACTTTAATTTTCAGTTTTAATGTACATAGCTTATTGGTCAAACATGAGGATAATAATTACATGTACATGTAGAGTGCTAGGATTGAAATTTATGTATAAGCTGGCTACACTGAAGGTTTGTATGGGAGAATCACTGATAGCACAATCATGTTAAATACAGAAAATAAAGGAGTCTTCATTTTCGGGTCTTCGTTTTCAGGTCTTCATTTTTGGGTCTTAGGTCTTCAGCAAACTGAAGTTTAAATCTCTGGCTACACTCAGTGTTATGGCCATCTCATTAACCACACTTGGTTGGCCAGTATGGGAGAATCTCTCCTTGTTTGTGTGCATTTGCTGAGTACTCAAGATCTCGGTCAAGACGCTCCTGTACATACCTCCCACTTAGTTAATAAGAACCACATATAAATACATTATATCTACAGTACAATGTAAGGTGTACATCAAGTTTCATCTCAGTCAGTTAAAATCTCAACTTATAAGCATTTACACTGTATTTCAAGTATTACCCTTTTTTCTTTTGGCAATGTCTCCTTAAGACATGTATACACAAACAAGATGTCTGCTACAGTCAAAATAATTGCAAACAAGGCTGGTAAGAGGTAAGGGTTTCCACTCTCAAGTGATGACCTCTTGGCAAATACAGCACCAATCACAGGCCCAATAATAAAGCCAAAGGAATATGCAATACCAACAAGAGCCTGTTGACAGAGACCAAAGAACACACAGCATAATTATGTTGAACTTCATAAAAATCATCTAGGTAGTTCAATTAAATTAAAGTTAATTAATTCGACTGTTAATACATGTAAATTAAAGATTAAAAAACTCTGACCCCATACCCATAATTTATGTATAATTTATGACTGAGAATTTGTATTTTCAATGAAGCCTAGAATGCATGAGTGCTTGTCATAAATTCCTGTGTGTATTTCAAACAGGTCTCAAGCCAACGACTGTGAAATGTTTTGTTTTAAAGAATCCTAGTCAGCCTCCGCCATTTTTGATGCCATCGAAATTATTGATATTGCAGGGTGAAGCAAAAACTTATTGCTCTACTATAAGTTGTGTTCCTGAAAGTACATGTATGTTTAATTACATGTATCTTTAGTAGTTTCACAGTGATTTCCTTTGTTTGGACATGCTTTGAATAAAATATAATATAGCCAAACTCTTCGATGTTAGAAACAAAAAAAGGTGTGGCTGACTAGGGCCCTTTAAGTAGCAGTTCAAACCCTAATGTATGGCCATTCAAATGCTAGTCTTTTGATTTGAAAGGTGTTTTTGTTACCATTCCTTTCCCCCTGTTCTTTGTGGAAGTAACATCAGCAATGATAGCTGTAGAGATGGTGACATTGCCTTTAGATAATCCACCAATGATTCTGGCAATGACAAAGATGGTAAAGTTCCACGAGTATGCCCAGACAGCATAAGAAGCCAGCACTCCCATCTGAAATATGGACAGGTCAGTTCAAATAAAAACCTACAACCTGTGCCTGATGAAAGTGGTTATTTTTTAAGACAGCCTTTTTTAAAAAGTGTATTTTCTTGAGATCTTTTGTGGAAGGGATTTCAACAATAGTAAAGCTGTTTCATAAAATTGGTTCACAAAATCTTAATGTATAGAAAAAAAAAACGTGCGTTATGTGTCATGTACTTTGCAAAGAAAAATGAACATACCATTGCACTGTTTATGAATGCTAAGTTTTTGTCTTTAAACTCTTTGTACTATAAATCTTTATCTGAATTGATGCATGATGTTAGCACTGCTTCAGAACCAATTAACCAATTAACATAATATATATTTTTGTAATTTATTGACAAAAACATCCAATGCTCATTCTTACAACACACACTCTTCTACCTCCAAGAATTATTAACATAAAACCCCCAAAACTTTAAATACAAAAATGCCTTTTCAAGAATGAGATACCATGCTCTCTGAGAGAACTACCAAAAACTCATTGAAACTCAGAACTGAAAATATACTACGTACTGCATGTAAGTGCTCTCAAAGAAGTAGTAGTAGTAAATAATAATAATAATAATAATAACAACAATAATAAATAAAATTAATAAAATTAAATAAATTAAATAATAATGATGTATGCCCGTACATATATTATCTACAGTTACTGTAGTAATTAATATGATGACCCATGACTTCTTTTTTTCATTCTTTTCCCACCTTTCTATTTTATTTACTTTTTCTAACCTTTCTATTATAATATATTTATTAATAAAAATGTTGATAATTAGATCTTAATAGACTGGCCTGTCTAGACTACCACTAGCTATCTGCAGGCCAGTCTGACTATAAAAATGTAATTTGAGGAACAAAATAATGAACGAAAGATTGAGGCTACTAACAGGCTACTATCAACAGTTCAGGCTACTAACAGTTCCAGATCTATTTTAAAATAATGTCTCAGCTCCACTAATTATGTTCAAGACATGTAAGGACTTTCTCACCATACAAACAATCATTGGCAATCTTCTTCCAAATACATCGGACACTGCACCAATCAAAGGACAACATAAGAACTGGAGAAGGGAAAACAGTGACCCAATGAAACCTGCAGCCAGAAAATTACATTTGAAAGTTATAACAAAGCTCCAGATGGTAGTCACAAATTCCAATTCAATCTTGATAGAGGACCTGCACAAAAAGCCATTACAACCGTCAACTTCCACTCTAAATACTGCATTTGTCTATGGTATCACTGCAAACTCCCTAACTCTTAAAGCAATAATTAGTTGACATTTTCTTTTCTTATCAATTGACAGCACACATTATTTGAGAGCTCATAGCTAGAAGGCTTCCATGTAGTCTGGTATTACAACACTGTACTGTACTGTATGCATCTGTAATTCACGACCCCGCAAGCATTTACTGCTTTACAGCGTAAGGACACTCAAAAATCATGAATTACTAGTACACCTGGCATTTTTTGGGTGACCACAGAATGAGGGCTCTTGATATAATGTAAAAGATACTAAAGGGATTTTTACTATGCAAAAACACTTTAAATCCTTTGTTAATATGAAGATCCCTATTGGAATACATGTAGTCACCAAACAATGTATGAAAAAATGCAGTGTCCATGGTTCGAGTGCCCTCACTGTAATACCAATCATAGGTCAGTTTTGTTTTGTTCAGAAGTACCTGAATTTTTGCATGTAACCTTCAATTTAATCAAAAACCACTCCTGTGCATTTTTTTAAAATTAAAACCATTGCTGTGTATTTTTTTAAAATTAAAAACCATTGCTGTGTATTTTTTGCTATTATGATTATTATTGATACTAAGGAATCTCATGCCATATAAATGTATGTAGTCCTACATGTACCTCCAAATAACACAACATTGAAATGTTCATTGTCTGGCATTCCCAGCAACTCCCTGAATGTGTCGACTTGCTGCATGATTGAATGGTACAACCTGTCCTGAAGAGAAAAATTCACAATGTTAAAACACAGTTGAATTTTCTAAATTTCAATGTGGCTTTTAACCTTCTCCACAGAATTTTTTTAAACATTGTAAAAAGTTGCCTCTTATCATGCTCATTTTGATAATCAAAAATGGGGGTCACCAAACTCATTTTTAAATTATAGGCACTTAAAGCTAACATTAACGGTGTTTTTAACAGGTTGTATTGTTGCTATGGTAACCTGTTATATAAAAAGGATGGCCATAACTTGTGTACTAATAATTGGGCATTTGTGTGATACCATTATTGTAGCAGCACTTGTTAAACAGTGGTAGTATTCATCCTTCAAAGAATAGCTGTTGGAAAAGTGCTGGAAACTGTTGCCAACCTCCTTAAATGCAATTTGTCATGTCAGTATTGCATGTATAATTTATTAACCAGTCCCAGTCTACAGAAAATATTCCTTCATTAAGATTTGTAATTTTATTTTAATTTGGATGCCACTTAGATAAAGAAAGGACTTTAATATATCACCATATGAATAAATTATCACTGTTTGTTTCACAATTAAATCTGCCCCCGCTTTCTTTTATTTCTGCTGATTGAAAACAATAATATTGAACATTTTTGTATGAACTAAAAATTTTATTTTCTTTGTAAACTATATCACTCAGACTGTTCCAGTAACTTAGGCATCTTACCATGAGTATGATCCAAACAATTAACTAAGTTAACTAAACCAACACATTCTGTTTAACTCATTCTATCACATGATATTCTCTACATAATACTCTCACAAAGTATTTACAGCAGAGCAGTTTACCGTATCTCGTTAGAAAGCACGCAAAAAGTACTTTCTGGAAAAAAAGGTTGCATTGCCTTCATGGAAACTAATGTTTCTTTCACAAAAATTTCACTCAGTAGAACTTTATAGGGAAAAAAGGTTAAAAATCTATAGCGAAACAAAAACTTAAGTCAAACTACTCTGCTGTTCCAATTTGATGCTGAAACAAACCATTTGTCTTGATATATGAGCAAAGATAGCAAACGTATCTCGAAAGCAGAACGGAAGTCGATATTCTTCCGAGACGTAATCAGAAGTATCGCATTACAGTCACCATATATGCAAATTAGAGTCAAGCTTTTTGACCTCAACGAAAATGCTGCAAAACAATTGCATTTACATTTGGATCCCTGTAAAGTCACCCAACCGTCACATGAGCTCTACGCCACGTAGGATTACTCAATACAAATAAGCGATCCGAATAAACGAGATGCCAAAGGTAAAACTGGCGATCGGAAGGGTATATAACACTGGCGTCGAATTCCTAGTATGTTCAGAATTTCTTACGATACCTTCTGAGTTGTTTTTCTACCAAAATCCATCTTCAGGATCTTTGAAATCATTTTCAATTTGTCCTAAATGAGAATCTCGGTCATTTCGAAGTGAATTCATTTGATCACCTTAAAATCATCATGCAGGTCATATTGCTGCATATTGTAATTGGAGAGTATTTTTTGATCTTGAAATGCTGCTTGAGGATGGCAAAATGCAAACTTGTGGTTGGGAGACCTTGAAATGCTGCTCAAAGATGGCAAAACACAAACTTGTGGTCACAAGAACCTTGAAATGCTGCTAGAAGATGGCGAAACACGAACTCATGGCTGCAAGAACCTTGATATCAAGAATTCCATGTACCCAACACCACTCTTACTAGCCGTTTTGTGAGCCTGCGTTCCTTGCGCTACATTACCCGAGACCACCATATGCACCTACAATCTCAGACAAAAGACTTGGGACACGAAGCAAGTTCTCCCCTCCCCCCACTTTCAATGTTGATAATCAGGTGATTTTTCCCTTTTTTGTTGGAGAAAACGCGATATTTTCCAACATTGATTAGGGGGGAAGGGGTATACGTGATACAGCTCAAGTGTCCCAACTACTTTTGGCCGGGATTGTCTGAAAGAGATATGCGAGGAATTTTCCAATAAAGGTAACGCCAGCGATCGTCATGGCGTCACGATATTTTAGAATTTGATTTCGGCTTAATGACGTACACTTTGTTTCTGGAAATTGGACAGAACGTTTCTACGTTAATCTAGATTAAGCTTCGGTGCAGATATTCGTGGAATATAACCCGTAACCGCCTGTAGCAAAACGAAATTTGGGACTTGCTTCAAGCAAAATGGCATTTAAGGAAAGGTTAGAACTCGTGTCTATTACTTAAGACATTTTCCAGGATTATCAATTCGCAAAGTAGCAGATCTTTGTGTTGTTTAACGGAATAGTGTTAAATAAATTGACTTAAACCCAATGAAATGCTTATCGGTGTAGAGTAATCATATATATCACCATTACACGCGACACGACAGCTTCCGGGTTCCATGTGTTTTATGAACGCGCACGAATAACCACAACGGTTAACCACAACGGTTAACCATTTGAAAGTCAGCGTTTTGCAACCTAACCTTCCCTGTTCTTCCCAATTGGCAGAAGGTTCAAAAATTTCCCACTTCACATTATTTGAAATGCAGGATGGAAGCAAGTTGGTGGCAAAATAGTCGAGTTTGACACTTGAAATATGGTTAACCGTTTGCCGTAGATAATAAGTTAACTACGTAACTACCCTTTTTATTTCAATTGAACGGTTAACCATATCAACCTTCTCGGAAAGCTCTCTGTTGCTAGTTCTTGATCCCAGACAATGTTCAATGGTTTTTCGTAATTCCTATAAAGCGGAAAAAGGTATAATTCGAATGACACGTAGCAGTTTGGAACCAAAAAGTGTTACCAGAATGGTTAACCGTAAGGGTTAATGGCGGCGGTTAACCCGGTGGCACTTCTGAAGCCGAAAACACACCTCGCTTTATACGCGTTCCGGTATTAGAGGGGAAAACGAAGAAAGACATGCATAATTTAACCGCGTTTAGGTAGCAGCGACGCTTTATTGCTGTCCACAGATTAACTCCGCGAAACGGCGAGGACAAGGCGAAAATATCCACTTGCCCGGCAGCTACTGTTTCAACCGAATTTGCATCATTTCTGTTTCGCGCCAATCAACCACCCCTCTAAAGACGTAGACAAGGTCGTATTTTTCAGTGCAGGAAATAGAAACATCCTTTTTAAACACAACATCTTGTGCAAAGTTGCATTTTACGGGCAAGCAAGTGGGCCGTTTGCCCCTCAAGAGGCAACAGAAGTTCATGCCACGGACTTACCAATCCCCTACCGTAGAAGGTCATTTAGAAAGATGACTTTACGTTTCTTAGTGCCCGACCAGGTAAAACTTGTCATTGTATGTTGTTTCTTTTTAGTAGCGCTCGTTAGCTGTACCCGCGAGACGTTACAACTCCCCTCTTCTCCAAGCTTTGTTAGAGCGAGTGGTGTGACATTCTTTAAATTCTTCTTTCAGACAATCTCAGACAAAAGACTTGAGACACGAAGCAAGTTCTCCCCTCCCCCCACTTTCAATGTTGATAATCAGGTGATTTTTCCCTTTTTTGTTGGAGAAAACGCGATATTTTCCAACATTGATTAGGGGGGAAGGGGTATACGTGATACAGCTCAAGTGTCCCAACTACTTTTGGCCGGGATTGTCTGAAAGAGATATGCGAGGAATTTTCCAATAAAGGTAACGCCAGCGATCGTCATGGCGTCACGATATTTTAGAATTTGATTTCGGCTTAATGACGTACACTTTGTTTCTGGAAATTGGACAGAACGTTTCTACGTTAATCTAGATTAAGCTTCGGTGCAGATATTCGTGGAATATAACCCGTAACCGCCTGTAGCAAAACGAAATTTGGGACTTGCTTCAAGCAAAATGGCATTTAAGGAAAGGTTAGAACTCGTGTCTATTACTTAAGACATTTTCCAGGATTATCAATTCGCAAAGTAGCAGATCTTTGTGTTGTTTAACGGAATAGTGTTAAATAAATTGACTTAAACCCAATGAAATGCTTATCGGTGTAGAGTAATCATATATATCACCATTACACGCGACACGACAGCTTCCGGGTTCCATGTGTTTTATGAACGCGCACGAATAACCACAACGGTTAACCACAACGGTTAACCATTTGAAAGTCAGCGTTTTGCAACCTAACCTTCCCTGTTCTTCCCAATTGGCAGAAGGTTCAAAAATTTCCCACTTCACATTATTTGAAATGCAGGATGGAAGCAAGTTGGTGGCAAAATAGTCGAGTTTGACACTTGAAATATGGTTAACCGTTTGCCGTAGATAATAAGTTAACTACGTAACTACCCTTTTTATTTCAATTGAACGGTTAACCATATCAACCTTCTCGGAAAGCTCTCTGTTGCTAGTTCTTGATCCCAGACAATGTTCAATGGTTTTTCGTAATTCCTATAAAGCGGAAAAAGGTATAATTCGAATGACACGTAGCAGTTTGGAACCAAAAAGTGTTACCAGAATGGTTAACCGTAAGGGTTAATGGCGGCGGTTAACCCGGTGGCACTTCTGAAGCCGAAAACACACCTCGCTTTATACGCGTTCCGGTATTAGAGGGGAAAACGAAGAAAGACATGCATAATTTAACCGCGTTTAGGTAGCAGCGACGCTTTATTGCTGTCCACAGATTAACTCCGCGAAACGGCGAGGACAAGGCGAAAATATCCACTTGCCCGGCAGCTACTGTTTCAACCGAATTTGCATCATTTCTGTTTCGCGCCAATCAACCACCCCTCTAAAGACGTAGACAAGGTCGTATTTTTCAGTGCAGGAAATAGAAACATCCTTTTTAAACACAACATCTTGTGCAAAGTTGCATTTTACGGGCAAGCAAGTGGGCCGTTTGCCCCTCAAGAGGCAACAGAAGTTCATGCCACGGACTTACCAATCCCCTACCGTAGAAGGTCATTTAGAAAGATGACTTTACGTTTCTTAGTGCCCGACCAGGTAAAACTTGTCATTGTATGTTGTTTCTTTTTAGTAGCGCTCGTTAGCTGTACCCGCGAGACGTTACAACTCCCCTCTTCTCCAAGCTTTGTTAGAGCGAGTGGTGTGACATTCTTTAAATTCTTCTTTCAGACAATCTCAGACAAAAGACTTGAGACACGAAGCAAGTTCTCCCCTCCCCCCACTTTCAATGTTGATAATCAGGTGATTTTTCCCTTTTTTGTTGGAGAAAACGCGATATTTTCCAACATTGATTAGGGGGGAAGGGGTATACGTGATACAGCTCAAGTGTCCCAACTACTTTTGGCCGGGATTGTCTGAAAGAGATATGCGAGGAATTTTCCAATAAAGGTAACGCCAGCGATCGTCATGGCGTCACGATATTTTAGAATTTGATTTCGGCTTAATGACGTACACTTTGTTTCTGGAAATTGGACAGAACGTTTCTACGTTAATCTAGATTAAGCTTCGGTGCAGATATTCGTGGAATATAACCCGTAACCGCCTGTAGCAAAACGAAATTTGGGACTTGCTTCAAGCAAAATGGCATTTAAGGAAAGGTTAGAACTCGTGTCTATTACTTAAGACATTTTCCAGGATTATCAATTCGCAAAGTAGCAGATCTTTGTGTTGTTTAACGGAATAGTGTTAAATAAATTGACTTAAACCCAATGAAATGCTTATCGGTGTAGAGTAATCATATATATCACCATTACACGCGACACGACAGCTTCCGGGTTCCATGTGTTTTATGAACGCGCACGAATAACCACAACGGTTAACCACAACGGTTAACCATTTGAAAGTCAGCGTTTTGCAACCTAACCTTCCCTGTTCTTCCCAATTGGCAGAAGGTTCAAAAATTTCCCACTTCACATTATTTGAAATGCAGGATGGAAGCAAGTTGGTGGCAAAATAGTCGAGTTTGACACTTGAAATATGGTTAACCGTTTGCCGTAGATAATAAGTTAACTACGTAACTACCCTTTTTATTTCAATTGAACGGTTAACCATATCAACCTTCTCGGAAAGCTCTCTGTTGCTAGTTCTTGATCCCAGACAATGTTCAATGGTTTTTCGTAATTCCTATAAAGCGGAAAAAGGTATAATTCGAATGACACGTAGCAGTTTGGAACCAAAAAGTGTTACCAGAATGGTTAACCGTAAGGGTTAATGGCGGCGGTTAACCCGGTGGCACTTCTGAAGCCGAAAACACACCTCGCTTTATACGCGTTCCGGTATTAGAGGGGAAAACGAAGAAAGACATGCATAATTTAACCGCGTTTAGGTAGCAGCGACGCTTTATTGCTGTCCACAGATTAACTCCGCGAAACGGCGAGGACAAGGCGAAAATATCCACTTGCCCGGCAGCTACTGTTTCAACCGAATTTGCATCATTTCTGTTTCGCGCCAATCAACCACCCCTCTAAAGACGTAGACAAGGTCGTATTTTTCAGTGCAGGAAATAGAAACATCCTTTTTAAACACAACATCTTGTGCAAAGTTGCATTTTACGGGCAAGCAAGTGGGCCGTTTGCCCCTCAAGAGGCAACAGAAGTTCATGCCACGGACTTACCAATCCCCTACCGTAGAAGGTCATTTAGAAAGATGACTTTACGTTTCTTAGTGCCCGACCAGGTAAAACTTGTCATTGTATGTTGTTTCTTTTTAGTAGCGCTCGTTAGCTGTACCCGCGAGACGTTACAACTCCCCTCTTCTCCAAGCTTTGTTAGAGCGAGTGGTGTGACATTCTTTAAATTCTTCTTTCAGACAATCTCAGACAAAAGACTTGAGACACGAAGCAAGTTCTCCCCTCCCCCCACTTTCAATGTTGATAATCAGGTGATTTTTCCCTTTTTTGTTGGAGAAAACGCGATATTTTCCAACATTGATTAGGGGGGAAGGGGTATACGTGATACAGCTCAAGTGTCCCAACTACTTTTGGCCGGGATTGTCTGAAAGAGATATGCGAGGAATTTTCCAATAAAGGTAACGCCAGCGATCGTCATGGCGTCACGATATTTTAGAATTTGATTTCGGCTTAATGACGTACACTTTGTTTCTGGAAATTGGACAGAACGTTTCTACGTTAATCTAGATTAAGCTTCGGTGCAGATATTCGTGGAATATAACCCGTAACCGCCTGTAGCAAAACGAAATTTGGGACTTGCTTCAAGCAAAATGGCATTTAAGGAAAGGTTAGAACTCGTGTCTATTACTTAAGACATTTTCCAGGATTATCAATTCGCAAAGTAGCAGATCTTTGTGTTGTTTAACGGAATAGTGTTAAATAAATTGACTTAAACCCAATGAAATGCTTATCGGTGTAGAGTAATCATATATATCACCATTACACGCGACACGACAGCTTCCGGGTTCCATGTGTTTTATGAACGCGCACGAATAACCACAACGGTTAACCACAACGGTTAACCATTTGAAAGTCAGCGTTTTGCAACCTAACCTTCCCTGTTCTTCCCAATTGGCAGAAGGTTCAAAAATTTCCCACTTCACATTATTTGAAATGCAGGATGGAAGCAAGTTGGTGGCAAAATAGTCGAGTTTGACACTTGAAATATGGTTAACCGTTTGCCGTAGATAATAAGTTAACTACGTAACTACCCTTTTTATTTCAATTGAACGGTTAACCATATCAACCTTCTCGGAAAGCTCTCTGTTGCTAGTTCTTGATCCCAGACAATGTTCAATGGTTTTTCGTAATTCCTATAAAGCGGAAAAAGGTATAATTCGAATGACACGTAGCAGTTTGGAACCAAAAAGTGTTACCAGAATGGTTAACCGTAAGGGTTAATGGCGGCGGTTAACCCGGTGGCACTTCTGAAGCCGAAAACACACCTCGCTTTATACGCGTTCCGGTATTAGAGGGGAAAACGAAGAAAGACATGCATAATTTAACCGCGTTTAGGTAGCAGCGACGCTTTATTGCTGTCCACAGATTAACTCCGCGAAACGGCGAGGACAAGGCGAAAATATCCACTTGCCCGGCAGCTACTGTTTCAACCGAATTTGCATCATTTCTGTTTCGCGCCAATCAACCACCCCTCTAAAGACGTAGACAAGGTCGTATTTTTCAGTGCAGGAAATAGAAACATCCTTTTTAAACACAACATCTTGTGCAAAGTTGCATTTTACGGGCAAGCAAGTGGGCCGTTTGCCCCTCAAGAGGCAACAGAAGTTCATGCCACGGACTTACCAATCCCCTACCGTAGAAGGTCATTTAGAAAGATGACTTTACGTTTCTTAGTGCCCGACCAGGTAAAACTTGTCATTGTATGTTGTTTCTTTTTAGTAGCGCTCGTTAGCTGTACCCGCGAGACGTTACAACTCCCCTCTTCTCCAAGCTTTGTTAGAGCGAGTGGTGTGACATTCTTTAAATTCTTCTTTCAGACAATCTCAGACAAAAGACTTGAGACACGAAGCAAGTTCTCCCCTCCCCCCACTTTCAATGTTGATAATCAGGTGATTTTTCCCTTTTTTGTTGGAGAAAACGCGATATTTTCCAACATTGATTAGGGGGGAAGGGGTATACGTGATACAGCTCAAGTGTCCCAACTACTTTTGGCCGGGATTGTCTGAAAGAGATATGCGAGGAATTTTCCAATAAAGGTAACGCCAGCGATCGTCATGGCGTCACGATATTTTAGAATTTGATTTCGGCTTAATGACGTACACTTTGTTTCTGGAAATTGGACAGAACGTTTCTACGTTAATCTAGATTAAGCTTCGGTGCAGATATTCGTGGAATATAACCCGTAACCGCCTGTAGCAAAACGAAATTTGGGACTTGCTTCAAGCAAAATGGCATTTAAGGAAAGGTTAGAACTCGTGTCTATTACTTAAGACATTTTCCAGGATTATCAATTCGCAAAGTAGCAGATCTTTGTGTTGTTTAACGGAATAGTGTTAAATAAATTGACTTAAACCCAATGAAATGCTTATCGGTGTAGAGTAATCATATATATCACCATTACACGCGACACGACAGCTTCCGGGTTCCATGTGTTTTATGAACGCGCACGAATAACCACAACGGTTAACCACAACGGTTAACCATTTGAAAGTCAGCGTTTTGCAACCTAACCTTCCCTGTTCTTCCCAATTGGCAGAAGGTTCAAAAATTTCCCACTTCACATTATTTGAAATGCAGGATGGAAGCAAGTTGGTGGCAAAATAGTCGAGTTTGACACTTGAAATATGGTTAACCGTTTGCCGTAGATAATAAGTTAACTACGTAACTACCCTTTTTATTTCAATTGAACGGTTAACCATATCAACCTTCTCGGAAAGCTCTCTGTTGCTAGTTCTTGATCCCAGACAATGTTCAATGGTTTTTCGTAATTCCTATAAAGCGGAAAAAGGTATAATTCGAATGACACGTAGCAGTTTGGAACCAAAAAGTGTTACCAGAATGGTTAACCGTAAGGGTTAATGGCGGCGGTTAACCCGGTGGCACTTCTGAAGCCGAAAACACACCTCGCTTTATACGCGTTCCGGTATTAGAGGGGAAAACGAAGAAAGACATGCATAATTTAACCGCGTTTAGGTAGCAGCGACGCTTTATTGCTGTCCACAGATTAACTCCGCGAAACGGCGAGGACAAGGCGAAAATATCCACTTGCCCGGCAGCTACTGTTTCAACCGAATTTGCATCATTTCTGTTTCGCGCCAATCAACCACCCCTCTAAAGACGTAGACAAGGTCGTATTTTTCAGTGCAGGAAATAGAAACATCCTTTTTAAACACAACATCTTGTGCAAAGTTGCATTTTACGGGCAAGCAAGTGGGCCGTTTGCCCCTCAAGAGGCAACAGAAGTTCATGCCACGGACTTACCAATCCCCTACCGTAGAAGGTCATTTAGAAAGATGACTTTACGTTTCTTAGTGCCCGACCAGGTAAAACTTGTCATTGTATGTTGTTTCTTTTTAGTAGCGCTCGTTAGCTGTACCCGCGAGACGTTACAACTCCCCTCTTCTCCAAGCTTTGTTAGAGCGAGTGGTGTGACATTCTTTAAATTCTTCTTTCAGACAATCTCAGACAAAAGACTTGAGACACGAAGCAAGTTCTCCCCTCCCCCCACTTTCAATGTTGATAATCAGGTGATTTTTCCCTTTTTTGTTGGAGAAAACGCGATATTTTCCAACATTGATTAGGGGGGAAGGGGTATACGTGATACAGCTCAAGTGTCCCAACTACTTTTGGCCGGGATTGTCTGAAAGAGATATGCGAGGAATTTTCCAATAAAGGTAACGCCAGCGATCGTCATGGCGTCACGATATTTTAGAATTTGATTTCGGCTTAATGACGTACACTTTGTTTCTGGAAATTGGACAGAACGTTTCTACGTTAATCTAGATTAAGCTTCGGTGCAGATATTCGTGGAATATAACCCGTAACCGCCTGTAGCAAAACGAAATTTGGGACTTGCTTCAAGCAAAATGGCATTTAAGGAAAGGTTAGAACTCGTGTCTATTACTTAAGACATTTTCCAGGATTATCAATTCGCAAAGTAGCAGATCTTTGTGTTGTTTAACGGAATAGTGTTAAATAAATTGACTTAAACCCAATGAAATGCTTATCGGTGTAGAGTAATCATATATATCACCATTACACGCGACACGACAGCTTCCGGGTTCCATGTGTTTTATGAACGCGCACGAATAACCACAACGGTTAACCACAACGGTTAACCATTTGAAAGTCAGCGTTTTGCAACCTAACCTTCCCTGTTCTTCCCAATTGGCAGAAGGTTCAAAAATTTCCCACTTCACATTATTTGAAATGCAGGATGGAAGCAAGTTGGTGGCAAAATAGTCGAGTTTGACACTTGAAATATGGTTAACCGTTTGCCGTAGATAATAAGTTAACTACGTAACTACCCTTTTTATTTCAATTGAACGGTTAACCATATCAACCTTCTCGGAAAGCTCTCTGTTGCTAGTTCTTGATCCCAGACAATGTTCAATGGTTTTTCGTAATTCCTATAAAGCGGAAAAAGGTATAATTCGAATGACACGTAGCAGTTTGGAACCAAAAAGTGTTACCAGAATGGTTAACCGTAAGGGTTAATGGCGGCGGTTAACCCGGTGGCACTTCTGAAGCCGAAAACACACCTCGCTTTATACGCGTTCCGGTATTAGAGGGGAAAACGAAGAAAGACATGCATAATTTAACCGCGTTTAGGTAGCAGCGACGCTTTATTGCTGTCCACAGATTAACTCCGCGAAACGGCGAGGACAAGGCGAAAATATCCACTTGCCCGGCAGCTACTGTTTCAACCGAATTTGCATCATTTCTGTTTCGCGCCAATCAACCACCCCTCTAAAGACGTAGACAAGGTCGTATTTTTCAGTGCAGGAAATAGAAACATCCTTTTTAAACACAACATCTTGTGCAAAGTTGCATTTTACGGGCAAGCAAGTGGGCCGTTTGCCCCTCAAGAGGCAACAGAAGTTCATGCCACGGACTTACCAATCCCCTACCGTAGAAGGTCATTTAGAAAGATGACTTTACGTTTCTTAGTGCCCGACCAGGTAAAACTTGTCATTGTATGTTGTTTCTTTTTAGTAGCGCTCGTTAGCTGTACCCGCGAGACGTTACAACTCCCCTCTTCTCCAAGCTTTGTTAGAGCGAGTGGTGTGACATTCTTTAAATTCTTCTTTCAGACAATCTCAGACAAAAGACTTGAGACACGAAGCAAGTTCTCCCCTCCCCCCACTTTCAATGTTGATAATCAGGTGATTTTTCCCTTTTTTGTTGGAGAAAACGCGATATTTTCCAACATTGATTAGGGGGGAAGGGGTATACGTGATACAGCTCAAGTGTCCCAACTACTTTTGGCCGGGATTGTCTGAAAGAGATATGCGAGGAATTTTCCAATAAAGGTAACGCCAGCGATCGTCATGGCGTCACGATATTTTAGAATTTGATTTCGGCTTAATGACGTACACTTTGTTTCTGGAAATTGGACAGAACGTTTCTACGTTAATCTAGATTAAGCTTCGGTGCAGATATTCGTGGAATATAACCCGTAACCGCCTGTAGCAAAACGAAATTTGGGACTTGCTTCAAGCAAAATGGCATTTAAGGAAAGGTTAGAACTCGTGTCTATTACTTAAGACATTTTCCAGGATTATCAATTCGCAAAGTAGCAGATCTTTGTGTTGTTTAACGGAATAGTGTTAAATAAATTGACTTAAACCCAATGAAATGCTTATCGGTGTAGAGTAATCATATATATCACCATTACACGCGACACGACAGCTTCCGGGTTCCATGTGTTTTATGAACGCGCACGAATAACCACAACGGTTAACCACAACGGTTAACCATTTGAAAGTCAGCGTTTTGCAACCTAACCTTCCCTGTTCTTCCCAATTGGCAGAAGGTTCAAAAATTTCCCACTTCACATTATTTGAAATGCAGGATGGAAGCAAGTTGGTGGCAAAATAGTCGAGTTTGACACTTGAAATATGGTTAACCGTTTGCCGTAGATAATAAGTTAACTACGTAACTACCCTTTTTATTTCAATTGAACGGTTAACCATATCAACCTTCTCGGAAAGCTCTCTGTTGCTAGTTCTTGATCCCAGACAATGTTCAATGGTTTTTCGTAATTCCTATAAAGCGGAAAAAGGTATAATTCGAATGACACGTAGCAGTTTGGAACCAAAAAGTGTTACCAGAATGGTTAACCGTAAGGGTTAATGGCGGCGGTTAACCCGGTGGCACTTCTGAAGCCGAAAACACACCTCGCTTTATACGCGTTCCGGTATTAGAGGGGAAAACGAAGAAAGACATGCATAATTTAACCGCGTTTAGGTAGCAGCGACGCTTTATTGCTGTCCACAGATTAACTCCGCGAAACGGCGAGGACAAGGCGAAAATATCCACTTGCCCGGCAGCTACTGTTTCAACCGAATTTGCATCATTTCTGTTTCGCGCCAATCAACCACCCCTCTAAAGACGTAGACAAGGTCGTATTTTTCAGTGCAGGAAATAGAAACATCCTTTTTAAACACAACATCTTGTGCAAAGTTGCATTTTACGGGCAAGCAAGTGGGCCGTTTGCCCCTCAAGAGGCAACAGAAGTTCATGCCACGGACTTACCAATCCCCTACCGTAGAAGGTCATTTAGAAAGATGACTTTACGTTTCTTAGTGCCCGACCAGGTAAAACTTGTCATTGTATGTTGTTTCTTTTTAGTAGCGCTCGTTAGCTGTACCCGCGAGACGTTACAACTCCCCTCTTCTCCAAGCTTTGTTAGAGCGAGTGGTGTGACATTCTTTAAATTCTTCTTTCAGACAATCTCAGACAAAAGACTTGAGACACGAAGCAAGTTCTCCCCTCCCCCCACTTTCAATGTTGATAATCAGGTGATTTTTCCCTTTTTTGTTGGAGAAAACGCGATATTTTCCAACATTGATTAGGGGGGAAGGGGTATACGTGATACAGCTCAAGTGTCCCAACTACTTTTGGCCGGGATTGTCTGAAAGAGATATGCGAGGAATTTTCCAATAAAGGTAACGCCAGCGATCGTCATGGCGTCACGATATTTTAGAATTTGATTTCGGCTTAATGACGTACACTTTGTTTCTGGAAATTGGACAGAACGTTTCTACGTTAATCTAGATTAAGCTTCGGTGCAGATATTCGTGGAATATAACCCGTAACCGCCTGTAGCAAAACGAAATTTGGGACTTGCTTCAAGCAAAATGGCATTTAAGGAAAGGTTAGAACTCGTGTCTATTACTTAAGACATTTTCCAGGATTATCAATTCGCAAAGTAGCAGATCTTTGTGTTGTTTAACGGAATAGTGTTAAATAAATTGACTTAAACCCAATGAAATGCTTATCGGTGTAGAGTAATCATATATATCACCATTACACGCGACACGACAGCTTCCGGGTTCCATGTGTTTTATGAACGCGCACGAATAACCACAACGGTTAACCACAACGGTTAACCATTTGAAAGTCAGCGTTTTGCAACCTAACCTTCCCTGTTCTTCCCAATTGGCAGAAGGTTCAAAAATTTCCCACTTCACATTATTTGAAATGCAGGATGGAAGCAAGTTGGTGGCAAAATAGTCGAGTTTGACACTTGAAATATGGTTAACCGTTTGCCGTAGATAATAAGTTAACTACGTAACTACCCTTTTTATTTCAATTGAACGGTTAACCATATCAACCTTCTCGGAAAGCTCTCTGTTGCTAGTTCTTGATCCCAGACAATGTTCAATGGTTTTTCGTAATTCCTATAAAGCGGAAAAAGGTATAATTCGAATGACACGTAGCAGTTTGGAACCAAAAAGTGTTACCAGAATGGTTAACCGTAAGGGTTAATGGCGGCGGTTAACCCGGTGGCACTTCTGAAGCCGAAAACACACCTCGCTTTATACGCGTTCCGGTATTAGAGGGGAAAACGAAGAAAGACATGCATAATTTAACCGCGTTTAGGTAGCAGCGACGCTTTATTGCTGTCCACAGATTAACTCCGCGAAACGGCGAGGACAAGGCGAAAATATCCACTTGCCCGGCAGCTACTGTTTCAACCGAATTTGCATCATTTCTGTTTCGCGCCAATCAACCACCCCTCTAAAGACGTAGACAAGGTCGTATTTTTCAGTGCAGGAAATAGAAACATCCTTTTTAAACACAACATCTTGTGCAAAGTTGCATTTTACGGGCAAGCAAGTGGGCCGTTTGCCCCTCAAGAGGCAACAGAAGTTCATGCCACGGACTTACCAATCCCCTACCGTAGAAGGTCATTTAGAAAGATGACTTTACGTTTCTTAGTGCCCGACCAGGTAAAACTTGTCATTGTATGTTGTTTCTTTTTAGTAGCGCTCGTTAGCTGTACCCGCGAGACGTTACAACTCCCCTCTTCTCCAAGCTTTGTTAGAGCGAGTGGTGTGACATTCTTTAAATTCTTCTTTCAGACAATCTCAGACAAAAGACTTGAGACACGAAGCAAGTTCTCCCCTCCCCCCACTTTCAATGTTGATAATCAGGTGATTTTTCCCTTTTTTGTTGGAGAAAACGCGATATTTTCCAACATTGATTAGGGGGGAAGGGGTATACGTGATACAGCTCAAGTGTCCCAACTACTTTTGGCCGGGATTGTCTGAAAGAGATATGCGAGGAATTTTCCAATAAAGGTAACGCCAGCGATCGTCATGGCGTCACGATATTTTAGAATTTGATTTCGGCTTAATGACGTACACTTTGTTTCTGGAAATTGGACAGAACGTTTCTACGTTAATCTAGATTAAGCTTCGGTGCAGATATTCGTGGAATATAACCCGTAACCGCCTGTAGCAAAACGAAATTTGGGACTTGCTTCAAGCAAAATGGCATTTAAGGAAAGGTTAGAACTCGTGTCTATTACTTAAGACATTTTCCAGGATTATCAATTCGCAAAGTAGCAGATCTTTGTGTTGTTTAACGGAATAGTGTTAAATAAATTGACTTAAACCCAATGAAATGCTTATCGGTGTAGAGTAATCATATATATCACCATTACACGCGACACGACAGCTTCCGGGTTCCATGTGTTTTATGAACGCGCACGAATAACCACAACGGTTAACCACAACGGTTAACCATTTGAAAGTCAGCGTTTTGCAACCTAACCTTCCCTGTTCTTCCCAATTGGCAGAAGGTTCAAAAATTTCCCACTTCACATTATTTGAAATGCAGGATGGAAGCAAGTTGGTGGCAAAATAGTCGAGTTTGACACTTGAAATATGGTTAACCGTTTGCCGTAGATAATAAGTTAACTACGTAACTACCCTTTTTATTTCAATTGAACGGTTAACCATATCAACCTTCTCGGAAAGCTCTCTGTTGCTAGTTCTTGATCCCAGACAATGTTCAATGGTTTTTCGTAATTCCTATAAAGCGGAAAAAGGTATAATTCGAATGACACGTAGCAGTTTGGAACCAAAAAGTGTTACCAGAATGGTTAACCGTAAGGGTTAATGGCGGCGGTTAACCCGGTGGCACTTCTGAAGCCGAAAACACACCTCGCTTTATACGCGTTCCGGTATTAGAGGGGAAAACGAAGAAAGACATGCATAATTTAACCGCGTTTAGGTAGCAGCGACGCTTTATTGCTGTCCACAGATTAACTCCGCGAAACGGCGAGGACAAGGCGAAAATATCCACTTGCCCGGCAGCTACTGTTTCAACCGAATTTGCATCATTTCTGTTTCGCGCCAATCAACCACCCCTCTAAAGACGTAGACAAGGTCGTATTTTTCAGTGCAGGAAATAGAAACATCCTTTTTAAACACAACATCTTGTGCAAAGTTGCATTTTACGGGCAAGCAAGTGGGCCGTTTGCCCCTCAAGAGGCAACAGAAGTTCATGCCACGGACTTACCAATCCCCTACCGTAGAAGGTCATTTAGAAAGATGACTTTACGTTTCTTAGTGCCCGACCAGGTAAAACTTGTCATTGTATGTTGTTTCTTTTTAGTAGCGCTCGTTAGCTGTACCCGCGAGACGTTACAACTCCCCTCTTCTCCAAGCTTTGTTAGAGCGAGTGGTGTGACATTCTTTAAATTCTTCTTTCAGACAATCTCAGACAAAAGACTTGAGACACGAAGCAAGTTCTCCCCTCCCCCCACTTTCAATGTTGATAATCAGGTGATTTTTCCCTTTTTTGTTGGAGAAAACGCGATATTTTCCAACATTGATTAGGGGGGAAGGGGTATACGTGATACAGCTCAAGTGTCCCAACTACTTTTGGCCGGGATTGTCTGAAAGAGATATGCGAGGAATTTTCCAATAAAGGTAACGCCAGCGATCGTCATGGCGTCACGATATTTTAGAATTTGATTTCGGCTTAATGACGTACACTTTGTTTCTGGAAATTGGACAGAACGTTTCTACGTTAATCTAGATTAAGCTTCGGTGCAGATATTCGTGGAATATAACCCGTAACCGCCTGTAGCAAAACGAAATTTGGGACTTGCTTCAAGCAAAATGGCATTTAAGGAAAGGTTAGAACTCGTGTCTATTACTTAAGACATTTTCCAGGATTATCAATTCGCAAAGTAGCAGATCTTTGTGTTGTTTAACGGAATAGTGTTAAATAAATTGACTTAAACCCAATGAAATGCTTATCGGTGTAGAGTAATCATATATATCACCATTACACGCGACACGACAGCTTCCGGGTTCCATGTGTTTTATGAACGCGCACGAATAACCACAACGGTTAACCACAACGGTTAACCATTTGAAAGTCAGCGTTTTGCAACCTAACCTTCCCTGTTCTTCCCAATTGGCAGAAGGTTCAAAAATTTCCCACTTCACATTATTTGAAATGCAGGATGGAAGCAAGTTGGTGGCAAAATAGTCGAGTTTGACACTTGAAATATGGTTAACCGTTTGCCGTAGATAATAAGTTAACTACGTAACTACCCTTTTTATTTCAATTGAACGGTTAACCATATCAACCTTCTCGGAAAGCTCTCTGTTGCTAGTTCTTGATCCCAGACAATGTTCAATGGTTTTTCGTAATTCCTATAAAGCGGAAAAAGGTATAATTCGAATGACACGTAGCAGTTTGGAACCAAAAAGTGTTACCAGAATGGTTAACCGTAAGGGTTAATGGCGGCGGTTAACCCGGTGGCACTTCTGAAGCCGAAAACACACCTCGCTTTATACGCGTTCCGGTATTAGAGGGGAAAACGAAGAAAGACATGCATAATTTAACCGCGTTTAGGTAGCAGCGACGCTTTATTGCTGTCCACAGATTAACTCCGCGAAACGGCGAGGACAAGGCGAAAATATCCACTTGCCCGGCAGCTACTGTTTCAACCGAATTTGCATCATTTCTGTTTCGCGCCAATCAACCACCCCTCTAAAGACGTAGACAAGGTCGTATTTTTCAGTGCAGGAAATAGAAACATCCTTTTTAAACACAACATCTTGTGCAAAGTTGCATTTTACGGGCAAGCAAGTGGGCCGTTTGCCCCTCAAGAGGCAACAGAAGTTCATGCCACGGACTTACCAATCCCCTACCGTAGAAGGTCATTTAGAAAGATGACTTTACGTTTCTTAGTGCCCGACCAGGTAAAACTTGTCATTGTATGTTGTTTCTTTTTAGTAGCGCTCGTTAGCTGTACCCGCGAGACGTTACAACTCCCCTCTTCTCCAAGCTTTGTTAGAGCGAGTGGTGTGACATTCTTTAAATTCTTCTTTCAGACAATCTCAGACAAAAGACTTGAGACACGAAGCAAGTTCTCCCCTCCCCCCACTTTCAATGTTGATAATCAGGTGATTTTTCCCTTTTTTGTTGGAGAAAACGCGATATTTTCCAACATTGATTAGGGGGGAAGGGGTATACGTGATACAGCTCAAGTGTCCCAACTACTTTTGGCCGGGATTGTCTGAAAGAGATATGCGAGGAATTTTCCAATAAAGGTAACGCCAGCGATCGTCATGGCGTCACGATATTTTAGAATTTGATTTCGGCTTAATGACGTACACTTTGTTTCTGGAAATTGGACAGAACGTTTCTACGTTAATCTAGATTAAGCTTCGGTGCAGATATTCGTGGAATATAACCCGTAACCGCCTGTAGCAAAACGAAATTTGGGACTTGCTTCAAGCAAAATGGCATTTAAGGAAAGGTTAGAACTCGTGTCTATTACTTAAGACATTTTCCAGGATTATCAATTCGCAAAGTAGCAGATCTTTGTGTTGTTTAACGGAATAGTGTTAAATAAATTGACTTAAACCCAATGAAATGCTTATCGGTGTAGAGTAATCATATATATCACCATTACACGCGACACGACAGCTTCCGGGTTCCATGTGTTTTATGAACGCGCACGAATAACCACAACGGTTAACCACAACGGTTAACCATTTGAAAGTCAGCGTTTTGCAACCTAACCTTCCCTGTTCTTCCCAATTGGCAGAAGGTTCAAAAATTTCCCACTTCACATTATTTGAAATGCAGGATGGAAGCAAGTTGGTGGCAAAATAGTCGAGTTTGACACTTGAAATATGGTTAACCGTTTGCCGTAGATAATAAGTTAACTACGTAACTACCCTTTTTATTTCAATTGAACGGTTAACCATATCAACCTTCTCGGAAAGCTCTCTGTTGCTAGTTCTTGATCCCAGACAATGTTCAATGGTTTTTCGTAATTCCTATAAAGCGGAAAAAGGTATAATTCGAATGACACGTAGCAGTTTGGAACCAAAAAGTGTTACCAGAATGGTTAACCGTAAGGGTTAATGGCGGCGGTTAACCCGGTGGCACTTCTGAAGCCGAAAACACACCTCGCTTTATACGCGTTCCGGTATTAGAGGGGAAAACGAAGAAAGACATGCATAATTTAACCGCGTTTAGGTAGCAGCGACGCTTTATTGCTGTCCACAGATTAACTCCGCGAAACGGCGAGGACAAGGCGAAAATATCCACTTGCCCGGCAGCTACTGTTTCAACCGAATTTGCATCATTTCTGTTTCGCGCCAATCAACCACCCCTCTAAAGACGTAGACAAGGTCGTATTTTTCAGTGCAGGAAATAGAAACATCCTTTTTAAACACAACATCTTGTGCAAAGTTGCATTTTACGGGCAAGCAAGTGGGCCGTTTGCCCCTCAAGAGGCAACAGAAGTTCATGCCACGGACTTACCAATCCCCTACCGTAGAAGGTCATTTAGAAAGATGACTTTACGTTTCTTAGTGCCCGACCAGGTAAAACTTGTCATTGTATGTTGTTTCTTTTTAGTAGCGCTCGTTAGCTGTACCCGCGAGACGTTACAACTCCCCTCTTCTCCAAGCTTTGTTAGAGCGAGTGGTGTGACATTCTTTAAATTCTTCTTTCAGACAATCTCAGACAAAAGACTTGAGACACGAAGCAAGTTCTCCCCTCCCCCCACTTTCAATGTTGATAATCAGGTGATTTTTCCCTTTTTTGTTGGAGAAAACGCGATATTTTCCAACATTGATTAGGGGGGAAGGGGTATACGTGATACAGCTCAAGTGTCCCAACTACTTTTGGCCGGGATTGTCTGAAAGAGATATGCGAGGAATTTTCCAATAAAGGTAACGCCAGCGATCGTCATGGCGTCACGATATTTTAGAATTTGATTTCGGCTTAATGACGTACACTTTGTTTCTGGAAATTGGACAGAACGTTTCTACGTTAATCTAGATTAAGCTTCGGTGCAGATATTCGTGGAATATAACCCGTAACCGCCTGTAGCAAAACGAAATTTGGGACTTGCTTCAAGCAAAATGGCATTTAAGGAAAGGTTAGAACTCGTGTCTATTACTTAAGACATTTTCCAGGATTATCAATTCGCAAAGTAGCAGATCTTTGTGTTGTTTAACGGAATAGTGTTAAATAAATTGACTTAAACCCAATGAAATGCTTATCGGTGTAGAGTAATCATATATATCACCATTACACGCGACACGACAGCTTCCGGGTTCCATGTGTTTTATGAACGCGCACGAATAACCACAACGGTTAACCACAACGGTTAACCATTTGAAAGTCAGCGTTTTGCAACCTAACCTTCCCTGTTCTTCCCAATTGGCAGAAGGTTCAAAAATTTCCCACTTCACATTATTTGAAATGCAGGATGGAAGCAAGTTGGTGGCAAAATAGTCGAGTTTGACACTTGAAATATGGTTAACCGTTTGCCGTAGATAATAAGTTAACTACGTAACTACCCTTTTTATTTCAATTGAACGGTTAACCATATCAACCTTCTCGGAAAGCTCTCTGTTGCTAGTTCTTGATCCCAGACAATGTTCAATGGTTTTTCGTAATTCCTATAAAGCGGAAAAAGGTATAATTCGAATGACACGTAGCAGTTTGGAACCAAAAAGTGTTACCAGAATGGTTAACCGTAAGGGTTAATGGCGGCGGTTAACCCGGTGGCACTTCTGAAGCCGAAAACACACCTCGCTTTATACGCGTTCCGGTATTAGAGGGGAAAACGAAGAAAGACATGCATAATTTAACCGCGTTTAGGTAGCAGCGACGCTTTATTGCTGTCCACAGATTAACTCCGCGAAACGGCGAGGACAAGGCGAAAATATCCACTTGCCCGGCAGCTACTGTTTCAACCGAATTTGCATCATTTCTGTTTCGCGCCAATCAACCACCCCTCTAAAGACGTAGACAAGGTCGTATTTTTCAGTGCAGGAAATAGAAACATCCTTTTTAAACACAACATCTTGTGCAAAGTTGCATTTTACGGGCAAGCAAGTGGGCCGTTTGCCCCTCAAGAGGCAACAGAAGTTCATGCCACGGACTTACCAATCCCCTACCGTAGAAGGTCATTTAGAAAGATGACTTTACGTTTCTTAGTGCCCGACCAGGTAAAACTTGTCATTGTATGTTGTTTCTTTTTAGTAGCGCTCGTTAGCTGTACCCGCGAGACGTTACAACTCCCCTCTTCTCCAAGCTTTGTTAGAGCGAGTGGTGTGACATTCTTTAAATTCTTCTTTCAGACAATCTCAGACAAAAGACTTGAGACACGAAGCAAGTTCTCCCCTCCCCCCACTTTCAATGTTGATAATCAGGTGATTTTTCCCTTTTTTGTTGGAGAAAACGCGATATTTTCCAACATTGATTAGGGGGGAAGGGGTATACGTGATACAGCTCAAGTGTCCCAACTACTTTTGGCCGGGATTGTCTGAAAGAGATATGCGAGGAATTTTCCAATAAAGGTAACGCCAGCGATCGTCATGGCGTCACGATATTTTAGAATTTGATTTCGGCTTAATGACGTACACTTTGTTTCTGGAAATTGGACAGAACGTTTCTACGTTAATCTAGATTAAGCTTCGGTGCAGATATTCGTGGAATATAACCCGTAACCGCCTGTAGCAAAACGAAATTTGGGACTTGCTTCAAGCAAAATGGCATTTAAGGAAAGGTTAGAACTCGTGTCTATTACTTAAGACATTTTCCAGGATTATCAATTCGCAAAGTAGCAGATCTTTGTGTTGTTTAACGGAATAGTGTTAAATAAATTGACTTAAACCCAATGAAATGCTTATCGGTGTAGAGTAATCATATATATCACCATTACACGCGACACGACAGCTTCCGGGTTCCATGTGTTTTATGAACGCGCACGAATAACCACAACGGTTAACCACAACGGTTAACCATTTGAAAGTCAGCGTTTTGCAACCTAACCTTCCCTGTTCTTCCCAATTGGCAGAAGGTTCAAAAATTTCCCACTTCACATTATTTGAAATGCAGGATGGAAGCAAGTTGGTGGCAAAATAGTCGAGTTTGACACTTGAAATATGGTTAACCGTTTGCCGTAGATAATAAGTTAACTACGTAACTACCCTTTTTATTTCAATTGAACGGTTAACCATATCAACCTTCTCGGAAAGCTCTCTGTTGCTAGTTCTTGATCCCAGACAATGTTCAATGGTTTTTCGTAATTCCTATAAAGCGGAAAAAGGTATAATTCGAATGACACGTAGCAGTTTGGAACCAAAAAGTGTTACCAGAATGGTTAACCGTAAGGGTTAATGGCGGCGGTTAACCCGGTGGCACTTCTGAAGCCGAAAACACACCTCGCTTTATACGCGTTCCGGTATTAGAGGGGAAAACGAAGAAAGACATGCATAATTTAACCGCGTTTAGGTAGCAGCGACGCTTTATTGCTGTCCACAGATTAACTCCGCGAAACGGCGAGGACAAGGCGAAAATATCCACTTGCCCGGCAGCTACTGTTTCAACCGAATTTGCATCATTTCTGTTTCGCGCCAATCAACCACCCCTCTAAAGACGTAGACAAGGTCGTATTTTTCAGTGCAGGAAATAGAAACATCCTTTTTAAACACAACATCTTGTGCAAAGTTGCATTTTACGGGCAAGCAAGTGGGCCGTTTGCCCCTCAAGAGGCAACAGAAGTTCATGCCACGGACTTACCAATCCCCTACCGTAGAAGGTCATTTAGAAAGATGACTTTACGTTTCTTAGTGCCCGACCAGGTAAAACTTGTCATTGTATGTTGTTTCTTTTTAGTAGCGCTCGTTAGCTGTACCCGCGAGACGTTACAACTCCCCTCTTCTCCAAGCTTTGTTAGAGCGAGTGGTGTGACATTCTTTAAATTCTTCTTTCAGACAATCTCAGACAAAAGACTTGAGACACGAAGCAAGTTCTCCCCTCCCCCCACTTTCAATGTTGATAATCAGGTGATTTTTCCCTTTTTTGTTGGAGAAAACGCGATATTTTCCAACATTGATTAGGGGGGAAGGGGTATACGTGATACAGCTCAAGTGTCCCAACTACTTTTGGCCGGGATTGTCTGAAAGAGATATGCGAGGAATTTTCCAATAAAGGTAACGCCAGCGATCGTCATGGCGTCACGATATTTTAGAATTTGATTTCGGCTTAATGACGTACACTTTGTTTCTGGAAATTGGACAGAACGTTTCTACGTTAATCTAGATTAAGCTTCGGTGCAGATATTCGTGGAATATAACCCGTAACCGCCTGTAGCAAAACGAAATTTGGGACTTGCTTCAAGCAAAATGGCATTTAAGGAAAGGTTAGAACTCGTGTCTATTACTTAAGACATTTTCCAGGATTATCAATTCGCAAAGTAGCAGATCTTTGTGTTGTTTAACGGAATAGTGTTAAATAAATTGACTTAAACCCAATGAAATGCTTATCGGTGTAGAGTAATCATATATATCACCATTACACGCGACACGACAGCTTCCGGGTTCCATGTGTTTTATGAACGCGCACGAATAACCACAACGGTTAACCACAACGGTTAACCATTTGAAAGTCAGCGTTTTGCAACCTAACCTTCCCTGTTCTTCCCAATTGGCAGAAGGTTCAAAAATTTCCCACTTCACATTATTTGAAATGCAGGATGGAAGCAAGTTGGTGGCAAAATAGTCGAGTTTGACACTTGAAATATGGTTAACCGTTTGCCGTAGATAATAAGTTAACTACGTAACTACCCTTTTTATTTCAATTGAACGGTTAACCATATCAACCTTCTCGGAAAGCTCTCTGTTGCTAGTTCTTGATCCCAGACAATGTTCAATGGTTTTTCGTAATTCCTATAAAGCGGAAAAAGGTATAATTCGAATGACACGTAGCAGTTTGGAACCAAAAAGTGTTACCAGAATGGTTAACCGTAAGGGTTAATGGCGGCGGTTAACCCGGTGGCACTTCTGAAGCCGAAAACACACCTCGCTTTATACGCGTTCCGGTATTAGAGGGGAAAACGAAGAAAGACATGCATAATTTAACCGCGTTTAGGTAGCAGCGACGCTTTATTGCTGTCCACAGATTAACTCCGCGAAACGGCGAGGACAAGGCGAAAATATCCACTTGCCCGGCAGCTACTGTTTCAACCGAATTTGCATCATTTCTGTTTCGCGCCAATCAACCACCCCTCTAAAGACGTAGACAAGGTCGTATTTTTCAGTGCAGGAAATAGAAACATCCTTTTTAAACACAACATCTTGTGCAAAGTTGCATTTTACGGGCAAGCAAGTGGGCCGTTTGCCCCTCAAGAGGCAACAGAAGTTCATGCCACGGACTTACCAATCCCCTACCGTAGAAGGTCATTTAGAAAGATGACTTTACGTTTCTTAGTGCCCGACCAGGTAAAACTTGTCATTGTATGTTGTTTCTTTTTAGTAGCGCTCGTTAGCTGTACCCGCGAGACGTTACAACTCCCCTCTTCTCCAAGCTTTGTTAGAGCGAGTGGTGTGACATTCTTTAAATTCTTCTTTCAGACAATCTCAGACAAAAGACTTGAGACACGAAGCAAGTTCTCCCCTCCCCCCACTTTCAATGTTGATAATCAGGTGATTTTTCCCTTTTTTGTTGGAGAAAACGCGATATTTTCCAACATTGATTAGGGGGGAAGGGGTATACGTGATACAGCTCAAGTGTCCCAACTACTTTTGGCCGGGATTGTCTGAAAGAGATATGCGAGGAATTTTCCAATAAAGGTAACGCCAGCGATCGTCATGGCGTCACGATATTTTAGAATTTGATTTCGGCTTAATGACGTACACTTTGTTTCTGGAAATTGGACAGAACGTTTCTACGTTAATCTAGATTAAGCTTCGGTGCAGATATTCGTGGAATATAACCCGTAACCGCCTGTAGCAAAACGAAATTTGGGACTTGCTTCAAGCAAAATGGCATTTAAGGAAAGGTTAGAACTCGTGTCTATTACTTAAGACATTTTCCAGGATTATCAATTCGCAAAGTAGCAGATCTTTGTGTTGTTTAACGGAATAGTGTTAAATAAATTGACTTAAACCCAATGAAATGCTTATCGGTGTAGAGTAATCATATATATCACCATTACACGCGACACGACAGCTTCCGGGTTCCATGTGTTTTATGAACGCGCACGAATAACCACAACGGTTAACCACAACGGTTAACCATTTGAAAGTCAGCGTTTTGCAACCTAACCTTCCCTGTTCTTCCCAATTGGCAGAAGGTTCAAAAATTTCCCACTTCACATTATTTGAAATGCAGGATGGAAGCAAGTTGGTGGCAAAATAGTCGAGTTTGACACTTGAAATATGGTTAACCGTTTGCCGTAGATAATAAGTTAACTACGTAACTACCCTTTTTATTTCAATTGAACGGTTAACCATATCAACCTTCTCGGAAAGCTCTCTGTTGCTAGTTCTTGATCCCAGACAATGTTCAATGGTTTTTCGTAATTCCTATAAAGCGGAAAAAGGTATAATTCGAATGACACGTAGCAGTTTGGAACCAAAAAGTGTTACCAGAATGGTTAACCGTAAGGGTTAATGGCGGCGGTTAACCCGGTGGCACTTCTGAAGCCGAAAACACACCTCGCTTTATACGCGTTCCGGTATTAGAGGGGAAAACGAAGAAAGACATGCATAATTTAACCGCGTTTAGGTAGCAGCGACGCTTTATTGCTGTCCACAGATTAACTCCGCGAAACGGCGAGGACAAGGCGAAAATATCCACTTGCCCGGCAGCTACTGTTTCAACCGAATTTGCATCATTTCTGTTTCGCGCCAATCAACCACCCCTCTAAAGACGTAGACAAGGTCGTATTTTTCAGTGCAGGAAATAGAAACATCCTTTTTAAACACAACATCTTGTGCAAAGTTGCATTTTACGGGCAAGCAAGTGGGCCGTTTGCCCCTCAAGAGGCAACAGAAGTTCATGCCACGGACTTACCAATCCCCTACCGTAGAAGGTCATTTAGAAAGATGACTTTACGTTTCTTAGTGCCCGACCAGGTAAAACTTGTCATTGTATGTTGTTTCTTTTTAGTAGCGCTCGTTAGCTGTACCCGCGAGACGTTACAACTCCCCTCTTCTCCAAGCTTTGTTAGAGCGAGTGGTGTGACATTCTTTAAATTCTTCTTTCAGACAATCTCAGACAAAAGACTTGAGACACGAAGCAAGTTCTCCCCTCCCCCCACTTTCAATGTTGATAATCAGGTGATTTTTCCCTTTTTTGTTGGAGAAAACGCGATATTTTCCAACATTGATTAGGGGGGAAGGGGTATACGTGATACAGCTCAAGTGTCCCAACTACTTTTGGCCGGGATTGTCTGAAAGAGATATGCGAGGAATTTTCCAATAAAGGTAACGCCAGCGATCGTCATGGCGTCACGATATTTTAGAATTTGATTTCGGCTTAATGACGTACACTTTGTTTCTGGAAATTGGACAGAACGTTTCTACGTTAATCTAGATTAAGCTTCGGTGCAGATATTCGTGGAATATAACCCGTAACCGCCTGTAGCAAAACGAAATTTGGGACTTGCTTCAAGCAAAATGGCATTTAAGGAAAGGTTAGAACTCGTGTCTATTACTTAAGACATTTTCCAGGATTATCAATTCGCAAAGTAGCAGATCTTTGTGTTGTTTAACGGAATAGTGTTAAATAAATTGACTTAAACCCAATGAAATGCTTATCGGTGTAGAGTAATCATATATATCACCATTACACGCGACACGACAGCTTCCGGGTTCCATGTGTTTTATGAACGCGCACGAATAACCACAACGGTTAACCACAACGGTTAACCATTTGAAAGTCAGCGTTTTGCAACCTAACCTTCCCTGTTCTTCCCAATTGGCAGAAGGTTCAAAAATTTCCCACTTCACATTATTTGAAATGCAGGATGGAAGCAAGTTGGTGGCAAAATAGTCGAGTTTGACACTTGAAATATGGTTAACCGTTTGCCGTAGATAATAAGTTAACTACGTAACTACCCTTTTTATTTCAATTGAACGGTTAACCATATCAACCTTCTCGGAAAGCTCTCTGTTGCTAGTTCTTGATCCCAGACAATGTTCAATGGTTTTTCGTAATTCCTATAAAGCGGAAAAAGGTATAATTCGAATGACACGTAGCAGTTTGGAACCAAAAAGTGTTACCAGAATGGTTAACCGTAAGGGTTAATGGCGGCGGTTAACCCGGTGGCACTTCTGAAGCCGAAAACACACCTCGCTTTATACGCGTTCCGGTATTAGAGGGGAAAACGAAGAAAGACATGCATAATTTAACCGCGTTTAGGTAGCAGCGACGCTTTATTGCTGTCCACAGATTAACTCCGCGAAACGGCGAGGACAAGGCGAAAATATCCACTTGCCCGGCAGCTACTGTTTCAACCGAATTTGCATCATTTCTGTTTCGCGCCAATCAACCACCCCTCTAAAGACGTAGACAAGGTCGTATTTTTCAGTGCAGGAAATAGAAACATCCTTTTTAAACACAACATCTTGTGCAAAGTTGCATTTTACGGGCAAGCAAGTGGGCCGTTTGCCCCTCAAGAGGCAACAGAAGTTCATGCCACGGACTTACCAATCCCCTACCGTAGAAGGTCATTTAGAAAGATGACTTTACGTTTCTTAGTGCCCGACCAGGTAAAACTTGTCATTGTATGTTGTTTCTTTTTAGTAGCGCTCGTTAGCTGTACCCGCGAGACGTTACAACTCCCCTCTTCTCCAAGCTTTGTTAGAGCGAGTGGTGTGACATTCTTTAAATTCTTCTTTCAGACAATCTCAGACAAAAGACTTGAGACACGAAGCAAGTTCTCCCCTCCCCCCACTTTCAATGTTGATAATCAGGTGATTTTTCCCTTTTTTGTTGGAGAAAACGCGATATTTTCCAACATTGATTAGGGGGGAAGGGGTATACGTGATACAGCTCAAGTGTCCCAACTACTTTTGGCCGGGATTGTCTGAAAGAGATATGCGAGGAATTTTCCAATAAAGGTAACGCCAGCGATCGTCATGGCGTCACGATATTTTAGAATTTGATTTCGGCTTAATGACGTACACTTTGTTTCTGGAAATTGGACAGAACGTTTCTACGTTAATCTAGATTAAGCTTCGGTGCAGATATTCGTGGAATATAACCCGTAACCGCCTGTAGCAAAACGAAATTTGGGACTTGCTTCAAGCAAAATGGCATTTAAGGAAAGGTTAGAACTCGTGTCTATTACTTAAGACATTTTCCAGGATTATCAATTCGCAAAGTAGCAGATCTTTGTGTTGTTTAACGGAATAGTGTTAAATAAATTGACTTAAACCCAATGAAATGCTTATCGGTGTAGAGTAATCATATATATCACCATTACACGCGACACGACAGCTTCCGGGTTCCATGTGTTTTATGAACGCGCACGAATAACCACAACGGTTAACCACAACGGTTAACCATTTGAAAGTCAGCGTTTTGCAACCTAACCTTCCCTGTTCTTCCCAATTGGCAGAAGGTTCAAAAATTTCCCACTTCACATTATTTGAAATGCAGGATGGAAGCAAGTTGGTGGCAAAATAGTCGAGTTTGACACTTGAAATATGGTTAACCGTTTGCCGTAGATAATAAGTTAACTACGTAACTACCCTTTTTATTTCAATTGAACGGTTAACCATATCAACCTTCTCGGAAAGCTCTCTGTTGCTAGTTCTTGATCCCAGACAATGTTCAATGGTTTTTCGTAATTCCTATAAAGCGGAAAAAGGTATAATTCGAATGACACGTAGCAGTTTGGAACCAAAAAGTGTTACCAGAATGGTTAACCGTAAGGGTTAATGGCGGCGGTTAACCCGGTGGCACTTCTGAAGCCGAAAACACACCTCGCTTTATACGCGTTCCGGTATTAGAGGGGAAAACGAAGAAAGACATGCATAATTTAACCGCGTTTAGGTAGCAGCGACGCTTTATTGCTGTCCACAGATTAACTCCGCGAAACGGCGAGGACAAGGCGAAAATATCCACTTGCCCGGCAGCTACTGTTTCAACCGAATTTGCATCATTTCTGTTTCGCGCCAATCAACCACCCCTCTAAAGACGTAGACAAGGTCGTATTTTTCAGTGCAGGAAATAGAAACATCCTTTTTAAACACAACATCTTGTGCAAAGTTGCATTTTACGGGCAAGCAAGTGGGCCGTTTGCCCCTCAAGAGGCAACAGAAGTTCATGCCACGGACTTACCAATCCCCTACCGTAGAAGGTCATTTAGAAAGATGACTTTACGTTTCTTAGTGCCCGACCAGGTAAAACTTGTCATTGTATGTTGTTTCTTTTTAGTAGCGCTCGTTAGCTGTACCCGCGAGACGTTACAACTCCCCTCTTCTCCAAGCTTTGTTAGAGCGAGTGGTGTGACATTCTTTAAATTCTTCTTTCAGACAATCTCAGACAAAAGACTTGAGACACGAAGCAAGTTCTCCCCTCCCCCCACTTTCAATGTTGATAATCAGGTGATTTTTCCCTTTTTTGTTGGAGAAAACGCGATATTTTCCAACATTGATTAGGGGGGAAGGGGTATACGTGATACAGCTCAAGTGTCCCAACTACTTTTGGCCGGGATTGTCTGAAAGAGATATGCGAGGAATTTTCCAATAAAGGTAACGCCAGCGATCGTCATGGCGTCACGATATTTTAGAATTTGATTTCGGCTTAATGACGTACACTTTGTTTCTGGAAATTGGACAGAACGTTTCTACGTTAATCTAGATTAAGCTTCGGTGCAGATATTCGTGTAATATAACCCGTAACCGCCTGTAGCAAAACGAAATTTGGGACTTGCTTCAAGCAAAATGGCATTTAAGGAAAGGTTAGAACTCGTGTCTATTACTTAAGACATTTTCCAGGATTATCAATTCGCAAAGTAGCAGATCTTTGTGTTGTTTAACGGAATAGTGTTAAATAAATTGACTTAAACCCAATGAAATGCTTATCGGTGTAGAGTAATCATATATATCACCATTACACGCGACACGACAGCTTCCGGGTTCCATGTGTTTTATGAACGCGCACGAATAACCACAACGGTTAACCACAACGGTTAACCATTTGAAAGTCAGCGTTTTGCAACCTAACCTTCCCTGTTCTTCCCAATTGGCAGAAGGTTCAAAAATTTCCCACTTCACATTATTTGAAATGCAGGATGGAAGCAAGTTGGTGGCAAAATAGTCGAGTTTGACACTTGAAATATGGTTAACCGTTTGCCGTAGATAATAAGTTAACTACGTAACTACCCTTTTTATTTCAATTGAACGGTTAACCATATCAACCTTCTCGGAAAGCTCTCTGTTGCTAGTTCTTGATCCCAGACAATGTTCAATGGTTTTTCGTAATTCCTATAAAGCGGAAAAAGGTATAATTCGAATGACACGTAGCAGTTTGGAACCAAAAAGTGTTACCAGAATGGTTAACCGTAAGGGTTAATGGCGGCGGTTAACCCGGTGGCACTTCTGAAGCCGAAAACACACCTCGCTTTATACGCGTTCCGGTATTAGAGGGGAAAACGAAGAAAGACATGCATAATTTAACCGCGTTTAGGTAGCAGCGACGCTTTATTGCTGTCCACAGATTAACTCCGCGAAACGGCGAGGACAAGGCGAAAATATCCACTTGCCCGGCAGCTACTGTTTCAACCGAATTTGCATCATTTCTGTTTCGCGCCAATCAACCACCCCTCTAAAGACGTAGACAAGGTCGTATTTTTCAGTGCAGGAAATAGAAACATCCTTTTTAAACACAACATCTTGTGCAAAGTTGCATTTTACGGGCAAGCAAGTGGGCCGTTTGCCCCTCAAGAGGCAACAGAAGTTCATGCCACGGACTTACCAATCCCCTACCGTAGAAGGTCATTTAGAAAGATGACTTTACGTTTCTTAGTGCCCGACCAGGTAAAACTTGTCATTGTATGTTGTTTCTTTTTAGTAGCGCTCGTTAGCTGTACCCGCGAGACGTTACAACTCCCCTCTTCTCCAAGCTTTGTTAGAGCGAGTGGTGTGACATTCTTTAAATTCTTCTTTCAGACAATCTCAGACAAAAGACTTGAGACACGAAGCAAGTTCTCCCCTCCCCCCACTTTCAATGTTGATAATCAGGTGATTTTTCCCTTTTTTGTTGGAGAAAACGCGATATTTTCCAACATTGATTAGGGGGGAAGGGGTATACGTGATACAGCTCAAGTGTCCCAACTACTTTTGGCCGGGATTGTCTGAAAGAGATATGCGAGGAATTTTCCAATAAAGGTAACGCCAGCGATCGTCATGGCGTCACGATATTTTAGAATTTGATTTCGGCTTAATGACGTACACTTTGTTTCTGGAAATTGGACAGAACGTTTCTACGTTAATCTAGATTAAGCTTCGGTGCAGATATTCGTGGAATATAACCCGTAACCGCCTGTAGCAAAACGAAATTTGGGACTTGCTTCAAGCAAAATGGCATTTAAGGAAAGGTTAGAACTCGTGTCTATTACTTAAGACATTTTCCAGGATTATCAATTCGCAAAGTAGCAGATCTTTGTGTTGTTTAACGGAATAGTGTTAAATAAATTGACTTAAACCCAATGAAATGCTTATCGGTGTAGAGTAATCATATATATCACCATTACACGCGACACGACAGCTTCCGGGTTCCATGTGTTTTATGAACGCGCACGAATAACCACAACGGTTAACCACAACGGTTAACCATTTGAAAGTCAGCGTTTTGCAACCTAACCTTCCCTGTTCTTCCCAATTGGCAGAAGGTTCAAAAATTTCCCACTTCACATTATTTGAAATGCAGGATGGAAGCAAGTTGGTGGCAAAATAGTCGAGTTTGACACTTGAAATATGGTTAACCGTTTGCCGTAGATAATAAGTTAACTACGTAACTACCCTTTTTATTTCAATTGAACGGTTAACCATATCAACCTTCTCGGAAAGCTCTCTGTTGCTAGTTCTTGATCCCAGACAATGTTCAATGGTTTTTCGTAATTCCTATAAAGCGGAAAAAGGTATAATTCGAATGACACGTAGCAGTTTGGAACCAAAAAGTGTTACCAGAATGGTTAACCGTAAGGGTTAATGGCGGCGGTTAACCCGGTGGCACTTCTGAAGCCGAAAACACACCTCGCTTTATACGCGTTCCGGTATTAGAGGGGAAAACGAAGAAAGACATGCATAATTTAACCGCGTTTAGGTAGCAGCGACGCTTTATTGCTGTCCACAGATTAACTCCGCGAAACGGCGAGGACAAGGCGAAAATATCCACTTGCCCGGCAGCTACTGTTTCAACCGAATTTGCATCATTTCTGTTTCGCGCCAATCAACCACCCCTCTAAAGACGTAGACAAGGTCGTATTTTTCAGTGCAGGAAATAGAAACATCCTTTTTAAACACAACATCTTGTGCAAAGTTGCATTTTACGGGCAAGCAAGTGGGCCGTTTGCCCCTCAAGAGGCAACAGAAGTTCATGCCACGGACTTACCAATCCCCTACCGTAGAAGGTCATTTAGAAAGATGACTTTACGTTTCTTAGTGCCCGACCAGGTAAAACTTGTCATTGTATGTTGTTTCTTTTTAGTAGCGCTCGTTAGCTGTACCCGCGAGACGTTACAACTCCCCTCTTCTCCAAGCTTTGTTAGAGCGAGTGGTGTGACATTCTTTAAATTCTTCTTTCAGACAATCTCAGACAAAAGACTTGAGACACGAAGCAAGTTCTCCCCTCCCCCCACTTTCAATGTTGATAATCAGGTGATTTTTCCCTTTTTTGTTGGAGAAAACGCGATATTTTCCAACATTGATTAGGGGGGAAGGGGTATACGTGATACAGCTCAAGTGTCCCAACTACTTTTGGCCGGGATTGTCTGAAAGAGATATGCGAGGAATTTTCCAATAAAGGTAACGCCAGCGATCGTCATGGCGTCACGATATTTTAGAATTTGATTTCGGCTTAATGACGTACACTTTGTTTCTGGAAATTGGACAGAACGTTTCTACGTTAATCTAGATTAAGCTTCGGTGCAGATATTCGTGGAATATAACCCGTAACCGCCTGTAGCAAAACGAAATTTGGGACTTGCTTCAAGCAAAATGGCATTTAAGGAAAGGTTAGAACTCGTGTCTATTACTTAAGACATTTTCCAGGATTATCAATTCGCAAAGTAGCAGATCTTTGTGTTGTTTAACGGAATAGTGTTAAATAAATTGACTTAAACCCAATGAAATGCTTATCGGTGTAGAGTAATCATATATATCACCATTACACGCGACACGACAGCTTCCGGGTTCCATGTGTTTTATGAACGCGCACGAATAACCACAACGGTTAACCACAACGGTTAACCATTTGAAAGTCAGCGTTTTGCAACCTAACCTTCCCTGTTCTTCCCAATTGGCAGAAGGTTCAAAAATTTCCCACTTCACATTATTTGAAATGCAGGATGGAAGCAAGTTGGTGGCAAAATAGTCGAGTTTGACACTTGAAATATGGTTAACCGTTTGCCGTAGATAATAAGTTAACTACGTAACTACCCTTTTTATTTCAATTGAACGGTTAACCATATCAACCTTCTCGGAAAGCTCTCTGTTGCTAGTTCTTGATCCCAGACAATGTTCAATGGTTTTTCGTAATTCCTATAAAGCGGAAAAAGGTATAATTCGAATGACACGTAGCAGTTTGGAACCAAAAAGTGTTACCAGAATGGTTAACCGTAAGGGTTAATGGCGGCGGTTAACCCGGTGGCACTTCTGAAGCCGAAAACACACCTCGCTTTATACGCGTTCCGGTATTAGAGGGGAAAACGAAGAAAGACATGCATAATTTAACCGCGTTTAGGTAGCAGCGACGCTTTATTGCTGTCCACAGATTAACTCCGCGAAACGGCGAGGACAAGGCGAAAATATCCACTTGCCCGGCAGCTACTGTTTCAACCGAATTTGCATCATTTCTGTTTCGCGCCAATCAACCACCCCTCTAAAGACGTAGACAAGGTCGTATTTTTCAGTGCAGGAAATAGAAACATCCTTTTTAAACACAACATCTTGTGCAAAGTTGCATTTTACGGGCAAGCAAGTGGGCCGTTTGCCCCTCAAGAGGCAACAGAAGTTCATGCCACGGACTTACCAATCCCCTACCGTAGAAGGTCATTTAGAAAGATGACTTTACGTTTCTTAGTGCCCGACCAGGTAAAACTTGTCATTGTATGTTGTTTCTTTTTAGTAGCGCTCGTTAGCTGTACCCGCGAGACGTTACAACTCCCCTCTTCTCCAAGCTTTGTTAGAGCGAGTGGTGTGACATTCTTTAAATTCTTCTTTCAGACAATCTCAGACAAAAGACTTGAGACACGAAGCAAGTTCTCCCCTCCCCCCACTTTCAATGTTGATAATCAGGTGATTTTTCCCTTTTTTGTTGGAGAAAACGCGATATTTTCCAACATTGATTAGGGGGGAAGGGGTATACGTGATACAGCTCAAGTGTCCCAACTACTTTTGGCCGGGATTGTCTGAAAGAGATATGCGAGGAATTTTCCAATAAAGGTAACGCCAGCGATCGTCATGGCGTCACGATATTTTAGAATTTGATTTCGGCTTAATGACGTACACTTTGTTTCTGGAAATTGGACAGAACGTTTCTACGTTAATCTAGATTAAGCTTCGGTGCAGATATTCGTGGAATATAACCCGTAACCGCCTGTAGCAAAACGAAATTTGGGACTTGCTTCAAGCAAAATGGCATTTAAGGAAAGGTTAGAACTCGTGTC
The DNA here is from genome assembly GCF_042242905.1 of Orbicella faveolata. Lineage (NCBI taxonomy): Eukaryota > Metazoa > Cnidaria > Anthozoa > Scleractinia > Merulinidae > Orbicella > Orbicella faveolata. The sequence goes on along the minus strand of NW_028301536.1, from coordinate 2,093,185 downwards.
TATTACTTAAGACATTTTCCAGGATTATCAATTCGCAAAGTAGCAGATCTTTGTGTTGTTTAACGGAATAGTGTTAAATAAATTGACTTAAACCCAATGAAATGCTTATCGGTGTAGAGTAATCATATATATCACCATTACACGCGACACGACAGCTTCCGGGTTCCATGTGTTTTATGAACGCGCACGAATAACCACAACGGTTAACCACAACGGTTAACCATTTGAAAGTCAGCGTTTTGCAACCTAACCTTCCCTGTTCTTCCCAATTGGCAGAAGGTTCAAAAATTTCCCACTTCACATTATTTGAAATGCAGGATGGAAGCAAGTTGGTGGCAAAATAGTCGAGTTTGACACTTGAAATATGGTTAACCGTTTGCCGTAGATAATAAGTTAACTACGTAACTACCCTTTTTATTTCAATTGAACGGTTAACCATATCAACCTTCTCGGAAAGCTCTCTGTTGCTAGTTCTTGATCCCAGACAATGTTCAATGGTTTTTCGTAATTCCTATAAAGCGGAAAAAGGTATAATTCGAATGACACGTAGCAGTTTGGAACCAAAAAGTGTTACCAGAATGGTTAACCGTAAGGGTTAATGGCGGCGGTTAACCCGGTGGCACTTCTGAAGCCGAAAACACACCTCGCTTTATACGCGTTCCGGTATTAGAGGGGAAAACGAAGAAAGACATGCATAATTTAACCGCGTTTAGGTAGCAGCGACGCTTTATTGCTGTCCACAGATTAACTCCGCGAAACGGCGAGGACAAGGCGAAAATATCCACTTGCCCGGCAGCTACTGTTTCAACCGAATTTGCATCATTTCTGTTTCGCGCCAATCAACCACCCCTCTAAAGACGTAGACAAGGTCGTATTTTTCAGTGCAGGAAATAGAAACATCCTTTTTAAACACAACATCTTGTGCAAAGTTGCATTTTACGGGCAAGCAAGTGGGCCGTTTGCCCCTCAAGAGGCAACAGAAGTTCATGCCACGGACTTACCAATCCCCTACCGTAGAAGGTCATTTAGAAAGATGACTTTACGTTTCTTAGTGCCCGACCAGGTAAAACTTGTCATTGTATGTTGTTTCTTTTTAGTAGCGCTCGTTAGCTGTACCCGCGAGACGTTACAACTCCCCTCTTCTCCAAGCTTTGTTAGAGCGAGTGGTGTGACATTCTTTAAATTCTTCTTTCAGACAATCTCAGACAAAAGACTTGAGACACGAAGCAAGTTCTCCCCTCCCCCCACTTTCAATGTTGATAATCAGGTGATTTTTCCCTTTTTTGTTGGAGAAAACGCGATATTTTCCAACATTGATTAGGGGGGAAGGGGTATACGTGATACAGCTCAAGTGTCCCAACTACTTTTGGCCGGGATTGTCTGAAAGAGATATGCGAGGAATTTTCCAATAAAGGTAACGCCAGCGATCGTCATGGCGTCACGATATTTTAGAATTTGATTTCGGCTTAATGACGTACACTTTGTTTCTGGAAATTGGACAGAACGTTTCTACGTTAATCTAGATTAAGCTTCGGTGCAGATATCCGTGGAATATAACCCGTAACCGCCTGTAGCAAAACGAAATTTGGGACTTGCTTCAAGCAAAATGGCATTTAAGGAAAGGTTAGAACTCGTGTCTATTACTTAAGACATTTTCCAGGATTATCAATTCGCAAAGTAGCAGATCTTTGTGTTGTTTAACGGAATAGTGTTAAATAAATTGACTTAAACCCAATGAAATGCTTATCGGTGTAGAGTAATCATATATATCACCATTACACGCGACACGACAGCTTCCGGGTTCCATGTGTTTTATGAACGCGCACGAATAACCACAACGGTTAACCACAACGGTTAACCATTTGAAAGTCAGCGTTTTGCAACCTAACCTTCCCTGTTCTTCCCAATTGGCAGAAGGTTCAAAAATTTCCCACTTCACATTATTTGAAATGCAGGATGGAAGCAAGTTGGTGGCAAAATAGTCGAGTTTGACACTTGAAATATGGTTAACCGTTTGCCGTAGATAATAAGTTAACTACGTAACTACCCTTTTTATTTCAATTGAACGGTTAACCATATCAACCTTCTCGGAAAGCTCTCTGTTGCTAGTTCTTGATCCCAGACAATGTTCAATGGTTTTTCGTAATTCCTATAAAGCGGAAAAAGGTATAATTCGAATGACACGTAGCAGTTTGGAACCAAAAAGTGTTACCAGAATGGTTAACCGTAAGGGTTAATGGCGGCGGTTAACCCGGTGGCACTTCTGAAGCCGAAAACACACCTCGCTTTATACGCGTTCCGGTATTAGAGGGGAAAACGAAGAAAGACATGCATAATTTAACCGCGTTTAGGTAGCAGCGACGCTTTATTGCTGTCCACAGATTAACTCCGCGAAACGGCGAGGACAAGGCGAAAATATCCACTTGCCCGGCAGCTACTGTTTCAACCGAATTTGCATCATTTCTGTTTCGCGCCAATCAACCACCCCTCTAAAGACGTAGACAAGGTCGTATTTTTCAGTGCAGGAAATAGAAACATCCTTTTTAAACACAACATCTTGTGCAAAGTTGCATTTTACGGGCAAGCAAGTGGGCCGTTTGCCCCTCAAGAGGCAACAGAAGTTCATGCCACGGACTTACCAATCCCCTACCGTAGAAGGTCATTTAGAAAGATGACTTTACGTTTCTTAGTGCCCGACCAGGTAAAACTTGTCATTGTATGTTGTTTCTTTTTAGTAGCGCTCGTTAGCTGTACCCGCGAGACGTTACAACTCCCCTCTTCTCCAAGCTTTGTTAGAGCGAGTGGTGTGACATTCTTTAAATTCTTCTTTCAGACAATCTCAGACAAAAGACTTGAGACACGAAGCAAGTTCTCCCCTCCCCCCACTTTCAATGTTGATAATCAGGTGATTTTTCCCTTTTTTGTTGGAGAAAACGCGATATTTTCCAACATTGATTAGGGGGGAAGGGGTATACGTGATACAGCTCAAGTGTCCCAACTACTTTTGGCCGGGATTGTCTGAAAGAGATATGCGAGGAATTTTCCAATAAAGGTAACGCCAGCGATCGTCATGGCGTCACGATATTTTAGAATTTGATTTCGGCTTAATGACGTACACTTTGTTTCTGGAAATTGGACAGAACGTTTCTACGTTAATCTAGATTAAGCTTCGGTGCAGATATTCGTGGAATATAACCCGTAACCGCCTGTAGCAAAACGAAATTTGGGACTTGCTTCAAGCAAAATGGCATTTAAGGAAAGGTTAGAACTCGTGTCTATTACTTAAGACATTTTCCAGGATTATCAATTCGCAAAGTAGCAGATCTTTGTGTTGTTTAACGGAATAGTGTTAAATAAATTGACTTAAACCCAATGAAATGCTTATCGGTGTAGAGTAATCATATATATCACCATTACACGCGACACGACAGCTTCCGGGTTCCATGTGTTTTATGAACGCGCACGAATAACCACAACGGTTAACCACAACGGTTAACCATTTGAAAGTCAGCGTTTTGCAACCTAACCTTCCCTGTTCTTCCCAATTGGCAGAAGGTTCAAAAATTTCCCACTTCACATTATTTGAAATGCAGGATGGAAGCAAGTTGGTGGCAAAATAGTCGAGTTTGACACTTGAAATATGGTTAACCGTTTGCCGTAGATAATAAGTTAACTACGTAACTACCCTTTTTATTTCAATTGAACGGTTAACCATATCAACCTTCTCGGAAAGCTCTCTGTTGCTAGTTCTTGATCCCAGACAATGTTCAATGGTTTTTCGTAATTCCTATAAAGCGGAAAAAGGTATAATTCGAATGACACGTAGCAGTTTGGAACCAAAAAGTGTTACCAGAATGGTTAACCGTAAGGGTTAATGGCGGCGGTTAACCCGGTGGCACTTCTGAAGCCGAAAACACACCTCGCTTTATACGCGTTCCGGTATTAGAGGGGAAAACGAAGAAAGACATGCATAATTTAACCGCGTTTAGGTAGCAGCGACGCTTTATTGCTGTCCACAGATTAACTCCGCGAAACGGCGAGGACAAGGCGAAAATATCCACTTGCCCGGCAGCTACTGTTTCAACCGAATTTGCATCATTTCTGTTTCGCGCCAATCAACCACCCCTCTAAAGACGTAGACAAGGTCGTATTTTTCAGTGCAGGAAATAGAAACATCCTTTTTAAACACAACATCTTGTGCAAAGTTGCATTTTACGGGCAAGCAAGTGGGCCGTTTGCCCCTCAAGAGGCAACAGAAGTTCATGCCACGGACTTACCAATCCCCTACCGTAGAAGGTCATTTAGAAAGATGACTTTACGTTTCTTAGTGCCCGACCAGGTAAAACTTGTCATTGTATGTTGTTTCTTTTTAGTAGCGCTCGTTAGCTGTACCCGCGAGACGTTACAACTCCCCTCTTCTCCAAGCTTTGTTAGAGCGAGTGGTGTGACATTCTTTAAATTCTTCTTTCAGACAATCTCAGACAAAAGACTTGAGACACGAAGCAAGTTCTCCCCTCCCCCCACTTTCAATGTTGATAATCAGGTGATTTTTCCCTTTTTTGTTGGAGAAAACGCGATATTTTCCAACATTGATTAGGGGGGAAGGGGTATACGTGATACAGCTCAAGTGTCCCAACTACTTTTGGCCGGGATTGTCTGAAAGAGATATGCGAGGAATTTTCCAATAAAGGTAACGCCAGCGATCGTCATGGCGTCACGATATTTTAGAATTTGATTTCGGCTTAATGACGTACACTTTGTTTCTGGAAATTGGACAGAACGTTTCTACGTTAATCTAGATTAAGCTTCGGTGCAGATATTCGTGGAATATAACCCGTAACCGCCTGTAGCAAAACGAAATTTGGGACTTGCTTCAAGCAAAATGGCATTTAAGGAAAGGTTAGAACTCGTGTCTATTACTTAAGACATTTTCCAGGATTATCAATTCGCAAAGTAGCAGATCTTTGTGTTGTTTAACGGAATAGTGTTAAATAAATTGACTTAAACCCAATGAAATGCTTATCGGTGTAGAGTAATCATATATATCACCATTACACGCGACACGACAGCTTCCGGGTTCCATGTGTTTTATGAACGCGCACGAATAACCACAACGGTTAACCACAACGGTTAACCATTTGAAAGTCAGCGTTTTGCAACCTAACCTTCCCTGTTCTTCCCAATTGGCAGAAGGTTCAAAAATTTCCCACTTCACATTATTTGAAATGCAGGATGGAAGCAAGTTGGTGGCAAGATAGTCGAGTTTGACACTTGAAATATGGTTAACCGTTTGCCGTAGATAATAAGTTAACTACGTAACTACCCTTTTTATTTCAATTGAACGGTTAACCATATCAACCTTCTCGGAAAGCTCTCTGTTGCTAGTTCTTGATCCCAGACAATGTTCAATGGTTTTTCGTAATTCCTATAAAGCGGAAAAAGGTATAATTCGAATGACACGTAGCAGTTTGGAACCAAAAAGTGTTACCAGAATGGTTAACCGTAAGGGTTAATGGCGGCGGTTAACCCGGTGGCACTTCTGAAGCCGAAAACACACCTCGCTTTATACGCGTTCCGGTATTAGAGGGGAAAACGAAGAAAGACATGCATAATTTAACCGCGTTTAGGTAGCAGCGACGCTTTATTGCTGTCCACAGATTAACTCCGCGAAACGGCGAGGACAAGGCGAAAATATCCACTTGCCCGGCAGCTACTGTTTCAACCGAATTTGCATCATTTCTGTTTCGCGCCAATCAACCACCCCTCTAAAGACGTAGACAAGGTCGTATTTTTCAGTGCAGGAAATAGAAACATCCTTTTTAAACACAACATCTTGTGCAAAGTTGCATTTTACGGGCAAGCAAGTGGGCCGTTTGCCCCTCAAGAGGCAACAGAAGTTCATGCCACGGACTTACCAATCCCCTACCGTAGAAGGTCATTTAGAAAGATGACTTTACGTTTCTTAGTGCCCGACCAGGTAAAACTTGTCATTGTATGTTGTTTCTTTTTAGTAGCGCTCGTTAGCTGTACCCGCGAGACGTTACAACTCCCCTCTTCTCCAAGCTTTGTTAGAGCGAGTGGTGTGACATTCTTTAAATTCTTCTTTCAGACAATCTCAGACAAAAGACTTGAGACACGAAGCAAGTTCTCCCCTCCCCCCACTTTCAATGTTGATAATCAGGTGATTTTTCCCTTTTTTGTTGGAGAAAACGCGATATTTTCCAACATTGATTAGGGGGGAAGGGGTATACGTGATACAGCTCAAGTGTCCCAACTACTTTTGGCCGGGATTGTCTGAAAGAGATATGCGAGGAATTTTCCAATAAAGGTAACGCCAGCGATCGTCATGGCGTCACGATATTTTAGAATTTGATTTCGGCTTAATGACGTACACTTTGTTTCTGGAAATTGGACAGAACGTTTCTACGTTAATCTAGATTAAGCTTCGGTGCAGATATTCGTGGAATATAACCCGTAACCGCCTGTAGCAAAACGAAATTTGGGACTTGCTTCAAGCAAAATGGCATTTAAGGAAAGGTTAGAACTCGTGTCTATTACTTAAGACATTTTCCAGGATTATCAATTCGCAAAGTAGCAGATCTTTGTGTTGTTTAACGGAATAGTGTTAAATAAATTGACTTAAACCCAATGAAATGCTTATCGGTGTAGAGTAATCATATATATCACCATTACACGCGACACGACAGCTTCCGGGTTCCATGTGTTTTATGAACGCGCACGAATAACCACAACGGTTAACCACAACGGTTAACCATTTGAAAGTCAGCGTTTTGCAACCTAACCTTCCCTGTTCTTCCCAATTGGCAGAAGGTTCAAAAATTTCCCACTTCACATTATTTGAAATGCAGGATGGAAGCAAGTTGGTGGCAAGATAGTCGAGTTTGACACTTGAAATATGGTTAACCGTTTGCCGTAGATAATAAGTTAACTACGTAACTACCCTTTTTATTTCAATTGAACGGTTAACCATATCAACCTTCTCGGAAAGCTCTCTGTTGCTAGTTCTTGATCCCAGACAATGTTCAATGGTTTTTCGTAATTCCTATAAAGCGGAAAAAGGTATAATTCGAATGACACGTAGCAGTTTGGAACCAAAAAGTGTTACCAGAATGGTTAACCGTAAGGGTTAATGGCGGCGGTTAACCCGGTGGCACTTCTGAAGCCGAAAACACACCTCGCTTTATACGCGTTCCGGTATTAGAGGGGAAAACGAAGAAAGACATGCATAATTTAACCGCGTTTAGGTAGCAGCGACGCTTTATTGCTGTCCACAGATTAACTCCGCGAAACGGCGAGGACAAGGCGAAAATATCCACTTGCCCGGCAGCTACTGTTTCAACCGAATTTGCATCATTTCTGTTTCGCGCCAATCAACCACCCCTCTAAAGACGTAGACAAGGTCGTATTTTTCAGTGCAGGAAATAGAAACATCCTTTTTAAACACAACATCTTGTGCAAAGTTGCATTTTACGGGCAAGCAAGTGGGCCGTTTGCCCCTCAAGAGGCAACAGAAGTTCATGCCACGGACTTACCAATCCCCTACCGTAGAAGGTCATTTAGAAAGATGACTTTACGTTTCTTAGTGCCCGACCAGGTAAAACTTGTCATTGTATGTTGTTTCTTTTTAGTAGCGCTCGTTAGCTGTACCCGCGAGACGTTACAACTCCCCTCTTCTCCAAGCTTTGTTAGAGCGAGTGGTGTGACATTCTTTAAATTCTTCTTTCAGACAATCTCAGACAAAAGACTTGAGACACGAAGCAAGTTCTCCCCTCCCCCCACTTTCAATGTTGATAATCAGGTGATTTTTCCCTTTTTTGTTGGAGAAAACGCGATATTTTCCAACATTGATTAGGGGGGAAGGGGTATACGTGATACAGCTCAAGTGTCCCAACTACTTTTGGCCGGGATTGTCTGAAAGAGATATGCGAGGAATTTTCCAATAAAGGTAACGCCAGCGATCGTCATGGCGTCACGATATTTTAGAATTTGATTTCGGCTTAATGACGTACACTTTGTTTCTGGAAATTGGACAGAACGTTTCTACGTTAATCTAGATTAAGCTTCGGTGCAGATATTCGTGTAATATAACCCGTAACCGCCTGTAGCAAAACGAAATTTGGGACTTGCTTCAAGCAAAATGGCATTTAAGGAAAGGTTAGAACTCGTGTCTATTACTTAAGACATTTTCCAGGATTATCAATTCGCAAAGTAGCAGATCTTTGTGTTGTTTAACGGAATAGTGTTAAATAAATTGACTTAAACCCAATGAAATGCTTATCGGTGTAGAGTAATCATATATATCACCATTACACGCGACACGACAGCTTCCGGGTTCCATGTGTTTTATGAACGCGCACGAATAACCACAACGGTTAACCACAACGGTTAACCATTTGAAAGTCAGCGTTTTGCAACCTAACCTTCCCTGTTCTTCCCAATTGGCAGAAGGTTCAAAAATTTCCCACTTCACATTATTTGAAATGCAGGATGGAAGCAAGTTGGTGGCAAGATAGTCGAGTTTGACACTTGAAATATGGTTAACCGTTTGCCGTAGATAATAAGTTAACTACGTAACTACCCTTTTTATTTCAATTGAACGGTTAACCATATCAACCTTCTCGGAAAGCTCTCTGTTGCTAGTTCTTGATCCCAGACAATGTTCAATGGTTTTTCGTAATTCCTATAAAGCGGAAAAAGGTATAATTCGAATGACACGTAGCAGTTTGGAACCAAAAAGTGTTACCAGAATGGTTAACCGTAAGGGTTAATGGCGGCGGTTAACCCGGTGGCACTTCTGAAGCCGAAAACACACCTCGCTTTATACGCGTTCCGGTATTAGAGGGGAAAACGAAGAAAGACATGCATAATTTAACCGCGTTTAGGTAGCAGCGACGCTTTATTGCTGTCCACAGATTAACTCCGCGAAACGGCGAGGACAAGGCGAAAATATCCACTTGCCCGGCAGCTACTGTTTCAACCGAATTTGCATCATTTCTGTTTCGCGCCAATCAACCACCCCTCTAAAGACGTAGACAAGGTCGTATTTTTCAGTGCAGGAAATAGAAACATCCTTTTTAAACACAACATCTTGTGCAAAGTTGCATTTTACGGGCAAGCAAGTGGGCCGTTTGCCCCTCAAGAGGCAACAGAAGTTCATGCCACGGACTTACCAATCCCCTACCGTAGAAGGTCATTTAGAAAGATGACTTTACGTTTCTTAGTGCCCGACCAGGTAAAACTTGTCATTGTATGTTGTTTCTTTTTAGTAGCGCTCGTTAGCTGTACCCGCGAGACGTTACAACTCCCCTCTTCTCCAAGCTTTGTTAGAGCGAGTGGTGTGACATTCTTTAAATTCTTCTTTCAGACAATCTCAGACAAAAGACTTGAGACACGAAGCAAGTTCTCCCCTCCCCCCACTTTCAATGTTGATAATCAGGTGATTTTTCCCTTTTTTGTTGGAGAAAACGCGATATTTTCCAACATTGATTAGGGGGGAAGGGGTATACGTGATACAGCTCAAGTGTCCCAACTACTTTTGGCCGGGATTGTCTGAAAGAGATATGCGAGGAATTTTCCAATAAAGGTAACGCCAGCGATCGTCATGGCGTCACGATATTTTAGAATTTGATTTCGGCTTAATGACGTACACTTTGTTTCTGGAAATTGGACAGAACGTTTCTACGTTAATCTAGATTAAGCTTCGGTGCAGATATTCGTGGAATATAACCCGTAACCGCCTGTAGCAAAACGAAATTTGGGACTTGCTTCAAGCAAAATGGCATTTAAGGAAAGGTTAGAACTCGTGTCTATTACTTAAGACATTTTCCAGGATTATCAATTCGCAAAGTAGCAGATCTTTGTGTTGTTTAACGGAATAGTGTTAAATAAATTGACTTAAACCCAATGAAATGCTTATCGGTGTAGAGTAATCATATATATCACCATTACACGCGACACGACAGCTTCCGGGTTCCATGTGTTTTATGAACGCGCACGAATAACCACAACGGTTAACCACAACGGTTAACCATTTGAAAGTCAGCGTTTTGCAACCTAACCTTCCCTGTTCTTCCCAATTGGCAGAAGGTTCAAAAATTTCCCACTTCACATTATTTGAAATGCAGGATGGAAGCAAGTTGGTGGCAAAATAGTCGAGTTTGACACTTGAAATATGGTTAACCGTTTGCCGTAGATAATAAGTTAACTACGTAACTACCCTTTTTATTTCAATTGAACGGTTAACCATATCAACCTTCTCGGAAAGCTCTCTGTTGCTAGTTCTTGATCCCAGACAATGTTCAATGGTTTTTCGTAATTCCTATAAAGCGGAAAAAGGTATAATTCGAATGACACGTAGCAGTTTGGAACCAAAAAGTGTTACCAGAATGGTTAACCGTAAGGGTTAATGGCGGCGGTTAACCCGGTGGCACTTCTGAAGCCGAAAACACACCTCGCTTTATACGCGTTCCGGTATTAGAGGGGAAAACGAAGAAAGACATGCATAATTTAACCGCGTTTAGGTAGCAGCGACGCTTTATTGCTGTCCACAGATTAACTCCGCGAAACGGCGAGGACAAGGCGAAAATATCCACTTGCCCGGCAGCTACTGTTTCAACCGAATTTGCATCATTTCTGTTTCGCGCCAATCAACCACCCCTCTAAAGACGTAGACAAGGTCGTATTTTTCAGTGCAGGAAATAGAAACATCCTTTTTAAACACAACATCTTGTGCAAAGTTGCATTTTACGGGCAAGCAAGTGGGCCGTTTGCCCCTCAAGAGGCAACAGAAGTTCATGCCACGGACTTACCAATCCCCTACCGTAGAAGGTCATTTAGAAAGATGACTTTACGTTTCTTAGTGCCCGACCAGGTAAAACTTGTCATTGTATGTTGTTTCTTTTTAGTAGCGCTCGTTAGCTGTACCCGCGAGACGTTACAACTCCCCTCTTCTCCAAGCTTTGTTAGAGCGAGTGGTGTGACATTCTTTAAATTCTTCTTTCAGACAATCTCAGACAAAAGACTTGAGACACGAAGCAAGTTCTCCCCTCCCCCCACTTTCAATGTTGATAATCAGGTGATTTTTCCCTTTTTTGTTGGAGAAAACGCGATATTTTCCAACATTGATTAGGGGGGAAGGGGTATACGTGATACAGCTCAAGTGTCCCAACTACTTTTGGCCGGGATTGTCTGAAAGAGATATGCGAGGAATTTTCCAATAAAGGTAACGCCAGCGATCGTCATGGCGTCACGATATTTTAGAATTTGATTTCGGCTTAATGACGTACACTTTGTTTCTGGAAATTGGACAGAACGTTTCTACGTTAATCTAGATTAAGCTTCGGTGCAGATATTCGTGGAATATAACCCGTAACCGCCTGTAGCAAAACGAAATTTGGGACTTGCTTCAAGCAAAATGGCATTTAAGGAAAGGTTAGAACTCGTGTCTATTACTTAAGACATTTTCCAGGATTATCAATTCGCAAAGTAGCAGATCTTTGTGTTGTTTAACGGAATAGTGTTAAATAAATTGACTTAAACCCAATGAAATGCTTATCGGTGTAGAGTAATCATATATATCACCATTACACGCGACACGACAGCTTCCGGGTTCCATGTGTTTTATGAACGCGCACGAATAACCACAACGGTTAACCACAACGGTTAACCATTTGAAAGTCAGCGTTTTGCAACCTAACCTTCCCTGTTCTTCCCAATTGGCAGAAGGTTCAAAAATTTCCCACTTCACATTATTTGAAATGCAGGATGGAAGCAAGTTGGTGGCAAAATAGTCGAGTTTGACACTTGAAATATGGTTAACCGTTTGCCGTAGATAATAAGTTAACTACGTAACTACCCTTTTTATTTCAATTGAACGGTTAACCATATCAACCTTCTCGGAAAGCTCTCTGTTGCTAGTTCTTGATCCCAGACAATGTTCAATGGTTTTTCGTAATTCCTATAAAGCGGAAAAAGGTATAATTCGAATGACACGTAGCAGTTTGGAACCAAAAAGTGTTACCAGAATGGTTAACCGTAAGGGTTAATGGCGGCGGTTAACCCGGTGGCACTTCTGAAGCCGAAAACACACCTCGCTTTATACGCGTTCCGGTATTAGAGGGGAAAACGAAGAAAGACATGCATAATTTAACCGCGTTTAGGTAGCAGCGACGCTTTATTGCTGTCCACAGATTAACTCCGCGAAACGGCGAGGACAAGGCGAAAATATCCACTTGCCCGGCAGCTACTGTTTCAACCGAATTTGCATCATTTCTGTTTCGCGCCAATCAACCACCCCTCTAAAGACGTAGACAAGGTCGTATTTTTCAGTGCAGGAAATAGAAACATCCTTTTTAAACACAACATCTTGTGCAAAGTTGCATTTTACGGGCAAGCAAGTGGGCCGTTTGCCCCTCAAGAGGCAACAGAAGTTCATGCCACGGACTTACCAATCCCCTACCGTAGAAGGTCATTTAGAAAGATGACTTTACGTTTCTTAGTGCCCGACCAGGTAAAACTTGTCATTGTATGTTGTTTCTTTTTAGTAGCGCTCGTTAGCTGTACCCGCGAGACGTTACAACTCCCCTCTTCTCCAAGCTTTGTTAGAGCGAGTGGTGTGACATTCTTTAAATTCTTCTTTCAGACAATCTCAGACAAAAGACTTGAGACACGAAGCAAGTTCTCCCCTCCCCCCACTTTCAATGTTGATAATCAGGTGATTTTTCCCTTTTTTGTTGGAGAAAACGCGATATTTTCCAACATTGATTAGGGGGGAAGGGGTATACGTGATACAGCTCAAGTGTCCCAACTACTTTTGGCCGGGATTGTCTGAAAGAGATATGCGAGGAATTTTCCAATAAAGGTAACGCCAGCGATCGTCATGGCGTCACGATATTTTAGAATTTGATTTCGGCTTAATGACGTACACTTTGTTTCTGGAAATTGGACAGAACGTTTCTACGTTAATCTAGATTAAGCTTCGGTGCAGATATTCGTGGAATATAACCCGTAACCGCCTGTAGCAAAACGAAATTTGGGACTTGCTTCAAGCAAAATGGCATTTAAGGAAAGGTTAGAACTCGTGTCTATTACTTAAGACATTTTCCAGGATTATCAATTCGCAAAGTAGCAGATCTTTGTGTTGTTTAACGGAATAGTGTTAAATAAATTGACTTAAACCCAATGAAATGCTTATCGGTGTAGAGTAATCATATATATCACCATTACACGCGACACGACAGCTTCCGGGTTCCATGTGTTTTATGAACGCGCACGAATAACCACAACGGTTAACCACAACGGTTAACCATTTGAAAGTCAGCGTTTTGCAACCTAACCTTCCCTGTTCTTCCCAATTGGCAGAAGGTTCAAAAATTTCCCACTTCACATTATTTGAAATGCAGGATGGAAGCAAGTTGGTGGCAAAATAGTCGAGTTTGACACTTGAAATATGGTTAACCGTTTGCCGTAGATAATAAGTTAACTACGTAACTACCCTTTTTATTTCAATTGAACGGTTAACCATATCAACCTTCTCGGAAAGCTCTCTGTTGCTAGTTCTTGATCCCAGACAATGTTCAATGGTTTTTCGTAATTCCTATAAAGCGGAAAAAGGTATAATTCGAATGACACGTAGCAGTTTGGAACCAAAAAGTGTTACCAGAATGGTTAACCGTAAGGGTTAATGGCGGCGGTTAACCCGGTGGCACTTCTGAAGCCGAAAACACACCTCGCTTTATACGCGTTCCGGTATTAGAGGGGAAAACGAAGAAAGACATGCATAATTTAACCGCGTTTAGGTAGCAGCGACGCTTTATTGCTGTCCACAGATTAACTCCGCGAAACGGCGAGGACAAGGCGAAAATATCCACTTGCCCGGCAGCTACTGTTTCAACCGAATTTGCATCATTTCTGTTTCGCGCCAATCAACCACCCCTCTAAAGACGTAGACAAGGTCGTATTTTTCAGTGCAGGAAATAGAAACATCCTTTTTAAACACAACATCTTGTGCAAAGTTGCATTTTACGGGCAAGCAAGTGGGCCGTTTGCCCCTCAAGAGGCAACAGAAGTTCATGCCACGGACTTACCAATCCCCTACCGTAGAAGGTCATTTAGAAAGATGACTTTACGTTTCTTAGTGCCCGACCAGGTAAAACTTGTCATTGTATGTTGTTTCTTTTTAGTAGCGCTCGTTAGCTGTACCCGCGAGACGTTACAACTCCCCTCTTCTCCAAGCTTTGTTAGAGCGAGTGGTGTGACATTCTTTAAATTCTTCTTTCAGACAATCTCAGACAAAAGACTTGAGACACGAAGCAAGTTCTCCCCTCCCCCCACTTTCAATGTTGATAATCAGGTGATTTTTCCCTTTTTTGTTGGAGAAAACGCGATATTTTCCAACATTGATTAGGGGGGAAGGGGTATACGTGATACAGCTCAAGTGTCCCAACTACTTTTGGCCGGGATTGTCTGAAAGAGATATGCGAGGAATTTTCCAATAAAGGTAACGCCAGCGATCGTCATGGCGTCACGATATTTTAGAATTTGATTTCGGCTTAATGACGTACACTTTGTTTCTGGAAATTGGACAGAACGTTTCTACGTTAATCTAGATTAAGCTTCGGTGCAGATATTCGTGGAATATAACCCGTAACCGCCTGTAGCAAAACGAAATTTGGGACTTGCTTCAAGCAAAATGGCATTTAAGGAAAGGTTAGAACTCGTGTCTATTACTTAAGACATTTTCCAGGATTATCAATTCGCAAAGTAGCAGATCTTTGTGTTGTTTAACGGAATAGTGTTAAATAAATTGACTTAAACCCAATGAAATGCTTATCGGTGTAGAGTAATCATATATATCACCATTACACGCGACACGACAGCTTCCGGGTTCCATGTGTTTTATGAACGCGCACGAATAACCACAACGGTTAACCACAACGGTTAACCATTTGAAAGTCAGCGTTTTGCAACCTAACCTTCCCTGTTCTTCCCAATTGGCAGAAGGTTCAAAAATTTCCCACTTCACATTATTTGAAATGCAGGATGGAAGCAAGTTGGTGGCAAAATAGTCGAGTTTGACACTTGAAATATGGTTAACCGTTTGCCGTAGATAATAAGTTAACTACGTAACTACCCTTTTTATTTCAATTGAACGGTTAACCATATCAACCTTCTCGGAAAGCTCTCTGTTGCTAGTTCTTGATCCCAGACAATGTTCAATGGTTTTTCGTAATTCCTATAAAGCGGAAAAAGGTATAATTCGAATGACACGTAGCAGTTTGGAACCAAAAAGTGTTACCAGAATGGTTAACCGTAAGGGTTAATGGCGGCGGTTAACCCGGTGGCACTTCTGAAGCCGAAAACACACCTCGCTTTATACGCGTTCCGGTATTAGAGGGGAAAACGAAGAAAGACATGCATAATTTAACCGCGTTTAGGTAGCAGCGACGCTTTATTGCTGTCCACAGATTAACTCCGCGAAACGGCGAGGACAAGGCGAAAATATCCACTTGCCCGGCAGCTACTGTTTCAACCGAATTTGCATCATTTCTGTTTCGCGCCAATCAACCACCCCTCTAAAGACGTAGACAAGGTCGTATTTTTCAGTGCAGGAAATAGAAACATCCTTTTTAAACACAACATCTTGTGCAAAGTTGCATTTTACGGGCAAGCAAGTGGGCCGTTTGCCCCTCAAGAGGCAACAGAAGTTCATGCCACGGACTTACCAATCCCCTACCGTAGAAGGTCATTTAGAAAGATGACTTTACGTTTCTTAGTGCCCGACCAGGTAAAACTTGTCATTGTATGTTGTTTCTTTTTAGTAGCGCTCGTTAGCTGTACCCGCGAGACGTTACAACTCCCCTCTTCTCCAAGCTTTGTTAGAGCGAGTGGTGTGACATTCTTTAAATTCTTCTTTCAGACAATCTCAGACAAAAGACTTGAGACACGAAGCAAGTTCTCCCCTCCCCCCACTTTCAATGTTGATAATCAGGTGATTTTTCCCTTTTTTGTTGGAGAAAACGCGATATTTTCCAACATTGATTAGGGGGGAAGGGGTATACGTGATACAGCTCAAGTGTCCCAACTACTTTTGGCCGGGATTGTCTGAAAGAGATATGCGAGGAATTTTCCAATAAAGGTAACGCCAGCGATCGTCATGGCGTCACGATATTTTAGAATTTGATTTCGGCTTAATGACGTACACTTTGTTTCTGGAAATTGGACAGAACGTTTCTACGTTAATCTAGATTAAGCTTCGGTGCAGATATTCGTGGAATATAACCCGTAACCGCCTGTAGCAAAACGAAATTTGGGACTTGCTTCAAGCAAAATGGCATTTAAGGAAAGGTTAGAACTCGTGTCTATTACTTAAGACATTTTCCAGGATTATCAATTCGCAAAGTAGCAGATCTTTGTGTTGTTTAACGGAATAGTGTTAAATAAATTGACTTAAACCCAATGAAATGCTTATCGGTGTAGAGTAATCATATATATCACCATTACACGCGACACGACAGCTTCCGGGTTCCATGTGTTTTATGAACGCGCACGAATAACCACAACGGTTAACCACAACGGTTAACCATTTGAAAGTCAGCGTTTTGCAACCTAACCTTCCCTGTTCTTCCCAATTGGCAGAAGGTTCAAAAATTTCCCACTTCACATTATTTGAAATGCAGGATGGAAGCAAGTTGGTGGCAAAATAGTCGAGTTTGACACTTGAAATATGGTTAACCGTTTGCCGTAGATAATAAGTTAACTACGTAACTACCCTTTTTATTTCAATTGAACGGTTAACCATATCAACCTTCTCGGAAAGCTCTCTGTTGCTAGTTCTTGATCCCAGACAATGTTCAATGGTTTTTCGTAATTCCTATAAAGCGGAAAAAGGTATAATTCGAATGACACGTAGCAGTTTGGAACCAAAAAGTGTTACCAGAATGGTTAACCGTAAGGGTTAATGGCGGCGGTTAACCCGGTGGCACTTCTGAAGCCGAAAACACACCTCGCTTTATACGCGTTCCGGTATTAGAGGGGAAAACGAAGAAAGACATGCATAATTTAACCGCGTTTAGGTAGCAGCGACGCTTTATTGCTGTCCACAGATTAACTCCGCGAAACGGCGAGGACAAGGCGAAAATATCCACTTGCCCGGCAGCTACTGTTTCAACCGAATTTGCATCATTTCTGTTTCGCGCCAATCAACCACCCCTCTAAAGACGTAGACAAGGTCGTATTTTTCAGTGCAGGAAATAGAAACATCCTTTTTAAACACAACATCTTGTGCAAAGTTGCATTTTACGGGCAAGCAAGTGGGCCGTTTGCCCCTCAAGAGGCAACAGAAGTTCATGCCACGGACTTACCAATCCCCTACCGTAGAAGGTCATTTAGAAAGATGACTTTACGTTTCTTAGTGCCCGACCAGGTAAAACTTGTCATTGTATGTTGTTTCTTTTTAGTAGCGCTCGTTAGCTGTACCCGCGAGACGTTACAACTCCCCTCTTCTCCAAGCTTTGTTAGAGCGAGTGGTGTGACATTCTTTAAATTCTTCTTTCAGACAATCTCAGACAAAAGACTTGAGACACGAAGCAAGTTCTCCCCTCCCCCCACTTTCAATGTTGATAATCAGGTGATTTTTCCCTTTTTTGTTGGAGAAAACGCGATATTTTCCAACATTGATTAGGGGGGAAGGGGTATACGTGATACAGCTCAAGTGTCCCAACTACTTTTGGCCGGGATTGTCTGAAAGAGATATGCGAGGAATTTTCCAATAAAGGTAACGCCAGCGATCGTCATGGCGTCACGATATTTTAGAATTTGATTTCGGCTTAATGACGTACACTTTGTTTCTGGAAATTGGACAGAACGTTTCTACGTTAATCTAGATTAAGCTTCGGTGCAGATATTCGTGGAATATAACCCGTAACCGCCTGTAGCAAAACGAAATTTGGGACTTGCTTCAAGCAAAATGGCATTTAAGGAAAGGTTAGAACTCGTGTCTATTACTTAAGACATTTTCCAGGATTATCAATTCGCAAAGTAGCAGATCTTTGTGTTGTTTAACGGAATAGTGTTAAATAAATTGACTTAAACCCAATGAAATGCTTATCGGTGTAGAGTAATCATATATATCACCATTACACGCGACACGACAGCTTCCGGGTTCCATGTGTTTTATGAACGCGCACGAATAACCACAACGGTTAACCACAACGGTTAACCATTTGAAAGTCAGCGTTTTGCAACCTAACCTTCCCTGTTCTTCCCAATTGGCAGAAGGTTCAAAAATTTCCCACTTCACATTATTTGAAATGCAGGATGGAAGCAAGTTGGTGGCAAAATAGTCGAGTTTGACACTTGAAATATGGTTAACCGTTTGCCGTAGATAATAAGTTAACTACGTAACTACCCTTTTTATTTCAATTGAACGGTTAACCATATCAACCTTCTCGGAAAGCTCTCTGTTGCTAGTTCTTGATCCCAGACAATGTTCAATGGTTTTTCGTAATTCCTATAAAGCGGAAAAAGGTATAATTCGAATGACACGTAGCAGTTTGGAACCAAAAAGTGTTACCAGAATGGTTAACCGTAAGGGTTAATGGCGGCGGTTAACCCGGTGGCACTTCTGAAGCCGAAAACACACCTCGCTTTATACGCGTTCCGGTATTAGAGGGGAAAACGAAGAAAGACATGCATAATTTAACCGCGTTTAGGTAGCAGCGACGCTTTATTGCTGTCCACAGATTAACTCCGCGAAACGGCGAGGACAAGGCGAAAATATCCACTTGCCCGGCAGCTACTGTTTCAACCGAATTTGCATCATTTCTGTTTCGCGCCAATCAACCACCCCTCTAAAGACGTAGACAAGGTCGTATTTTTCAGTGCAGGAAATAGAAACATCCTTTTTAAACACAACATCTTGTGCAAAGTTGCATTTTACGGGCAAGCAAGTGGGCCGTTTGCCCCTCAAGAGGCAACAGAAGTTCATGCCACGGACTTACCAATCCCCTACCGTAGAAGGTCATTTAGAAAGATGACTTTACGTTTCTTAGTGCCCGACCAGGTAAAACTTGTCATTGTATGTTGTTTCTTTTTAGTAGCGCTCGTTAGCTGTACCCGCGAGACGTTACAACTCCCCTCTTCTCCAAGCTTTGTTAGAGCGAGTGGTGTGACATTCTTTAAATTCTTCTTTCAGACAATCTCAGACAAAAGACTTGGGACACGAAGCAAGTTCTCCCCTCCCCCCACTTTCAATGTTGATAATCAGGTGATTTTTCCCTTTTTTGTTGGAGAAAACGCGATATTTTCCAACATTGATTAGGGGGGAAGGGGTATACGTGATACAGCTCAAGTGTCCCAACTACTTTTGGCCGGGATTGTCTGAAAGAGATATGCGAGGAATTTTCCAATAAAGGTAACGCCAGCGATCGTCATGGCGTCACGATATTTTAGAATTTGATTTCGGCTTAATGACGTACACTTTGTTTCTGGAAATTGGACAGAACGTTTCTACGTTAATCTAGATTAAGCTTCGGTGCAGATATTCGTGGAATATAACCCGTAACCGCCTGTAGCAAAACGAAATTTGGGACTTGCTTCAAGCAAAATGGCATTTAAGGAAAGGTTAGAACTCGTGTCTATTACTTAAGACATTTTCCAGGATTATCAATTCGCAAAGTAGCAGATCTTTGTGTTGTTTAACGGAATAGTGTTAAATAAATTGACTTAAACCCAATGAAATGCTTATCGGTGTAGAGTAATCATATATATCACCATTACACGCGACACGACAGCTTCCGGGTTCCATGTGTTTTATGAACGCGCACGAATAACCACAACGGTTAACCACAACGGTTAACCATTTGAAAGTCAGCGTTTTGCAACCTAACCTTCCCTGTTCTTCCCAATTGGCAGAAGGTTCAAAAATTTCCCACTTCACATTATTTGAAATGCAGGATGGAAGCAAGTTGGTGGCAAAATAGTCGAGTTTGACACTTGAAATATGGTTAACCGTTTGCCGTAGATAATAAGTTAACTACGTAACTACCCTTTTTATTTCAATTGAACGGTTAACCATATCAACCTTCTCGGAAAGCTCTCTGTTGCTAGTTCTTGATCCCAGACAATGTTCAATGGTTTTTCGTAATTCCTATAAAGCGGAAAAAGGTATAATTCGAATGACACGTAGCAGTTTGGAACCAAAAAGTGTTACCAGAATGGTTAACCGTAAGGGTTAATGGCGGCGGTTAACCCGGTGGCACTTCTGAAGCCGAAAACACACCTCGCTTTATACGCGTTCCGGTATTAGAGGGGAAAACGAAGAAAGACATGCATAATTTAACCGCGTTTAGGTAGCAGCGACGCTTTATTGCTGTCCACAGATTAACTCCGCGAAACGGCGAGGACAAGGCGAAAATATCCACTTGCCCGGCAGCTACTGTTTCAACCGAATTTGCATCATTTCTGTTTCGCGCCAATCAACCACCCCTCTAAAGACGTAGACAAGGTCGTATTTTTCAGTGCAGGAAATAGAAACATCCTTTTTAAACACAACATCTTGTGCAAAGTTGCATTTTACGGGCAAGCAAGTGGGCCGTTTGCCCCTCAAGAGGCAACAGAAGTTCATGCCACGGACTTACCAATCCCCTACCGTAGAAGGTCATTTAGAAAGATGACTTTACGTTTCTTAGTGCCCGACCAGGTAAAACTTGTCATTGTATGTTGTTTCTTTTTAGTAGCGCTCGTTAGCTGTACCCGCGAGACGTTACAACTCCCCTCTTCTCCAAGCTTTGTTAGAGCGAGTGGTGTGACATTCTTTAAATTCTTCTTTCAGACAATCTCAGACAAAAGACTTGGGACACGAAGCAAGTTCTCCCCTCCCCCCACTTTCAATGTTGATAATCAGGTGATTTTTCCCTTTTTTGTTGGAGAAAACGCGATATTTTCCAACATTGATTAGGGGGGAAGGGGTATACGTGATACAGCTCAAGTGTCCCAACTACTTTTGGCCGGGATTGTCTGAAAGAGATATGCGAGGAATTTTCCAATAAAGGTAACGCCAGCGATCGTCATGGCGTCACGATATTTTAGAATTTGATTTCGGCTTAATGACGTACACTTTGTTTCTGGAAATTGGACAGAACGTTTCTACGTTAATCTAGATTAAGCTTCGGTGCAGATATTCGTGGAATATAACCCGTAACCGCCTGTAGCAAAACGAAATTTGGGACTTGCTTCAAGCAAAATGGCATTTAAGGAAAGGTTAGAACTCGTGTCTATTACTTAAGACATTTTCCAGGATTATCAATTCGCAAAGTAGCAGATCTTTGTGTTGTTTAACGGAATAGTGTTAAATAAATTGACTTAAACCCAATGAAATGCTTATCGGTGTAGAGTAATCATATATATCACCATTACACGCGACACGACAGCTTCCGGGTTCCATGTGTTTTATGAACGCGCACGAATAACCACAACGGTTAACCACAACGGTTAACCATTTGAAAGTCAGCGTTTTGCAACCTAACCTTCCCTGTTCTTCCCAATTGGCAGAAGGTTCAAAAATTTCCCACTTCACATTATTTGAAATGCAGGATGGAAGCAAGTTGGTGGCAAAATAGTCGAGTTTGACACTTGAAATATGGTTAACCGTTTGCCGTAGATAATAAGTTAACTACGTAACTACCCTTTTTATTTCAATTGAACGGTTAACCATATCAACCTTCTCGGAAAGCTCTCTGTTGCTAGTTCTTGATCCCAGACAATGTTCAATGGTTTTTCGTAATTCCTATAAAGCGGAAAAAGGTATAATTCGAATGACACGTAGCAGTTTGGAACCAAAAAGTGTTACCAGAATGGTTAACCGTAAGGGTTAATGGCGGCGGTTAACCCGGTGGCACTTCTGAAGCCGAAAACACACCTCGCTTTATACGCGTTCCGGTATTAGAGGGGAAAACGAAGAAAGACATGCATAATTTAACCGCGTTTAGGTAGCAGCGACGCTTTATTGCTGTCCACAGATTAACTCCGCGAAACGGCGAGGACAAGGCGAAAATATCCACTTGCCCGGCAGCTACTGTTTCAACCGAATTTGCATCATTTCTGTTTCGCGCCAATCAACCACCCCTCTAAAGACGTAGACAAGGTCGTATTTTTCAGTGCAGGAAATAGAAACATCCTTTTTAAACACAACATCTTGTGCAAAGTTGCATTTTACGGGCAAGCAAGTGGGCCGTTTGCCCCTCAAGAGGCAACAGAAGTTCATGCCACGGACTTACCAATCCCCTACCGTAGAAGGTCATTTAGAAAGATGACTTTACGTTTCTTAGTGCCCGACCAGGTAAAACTTGTCATTGTATGTTGTTTCTTTTTAGTAGCGCTCGTTAGCTGTACCCGCGAGACGTTACAACTCCCCTCTTCTCCAAGCTTTGTTAGAGCGAGTGGTGTGACATTCTTTAAATTCTTCTTTCAGACAATCTCAGACAAAAGACTTGGGACACGAAGCAAGTTCTCCCCTCCCCCCACTTTCAATGTTGATAATCAGGTGATTTTTCCCTTTTTTGTTGGAGAAAACGCGATATTTTCCAACATTGATTAGGGGGGAAGGGGTATACGTGATACAGCTCAAGTGTCCCAACTACTTTTGGCCGGGATTGTCTGAAAGAGATATGCGAGGAATTTTCCAATAAAGGTAACGCCAGCGATCGTCATGGCGTCACGATATTTTAGAATTTGATTTCGGCTTAATGACGTACACTTTGTTTCTGGAAATTGGACAGAACGTTTCTACGTTAATCTAGATTAAGCTTCGGTGCAGATATTCGTGGAATATAACCCGTAACCGCCTGTAGCAAAACGAAATTTGGGACTTGCTTCAAGCAAAATGGCATTTAAGGAAAGGTTAGAACTCGTGTCTATTACTTAAGACATTTTCCAGGATTATCAATTCGCAAAGTAGCAGATCTTTGTGTTGTTTAACGGAATAGTGTTAAATAAATTGACTTAAACCCAATGAAATGCTTATCGGTGTAGAGTAATCATATATATCACCATTACACGCGACACGACAGCTTCCGGGTTCCATGTGTTTTATGAACGCGCACGAATAACCACAACGGTTAACCACAACGGTTAACCATTTGAAAGTCAGCGTTTTGCAACCTAACCTTCCCTGTTCTTCCCAATTGGCAGAAGGTTCAAAAATTTCCCACTTCACATTATTTGAAATGCAGGATGGAAGCAAGTTGGTGGCAAAATAGTCGAGTTTGACACTTGAAATATGGTTAACCGTTTGCCGTAGATAATAAGTTAACTACGTAACTACCCTTTTTATTTCAATTGAACGGTTAACCATATCAACCTTCTCGGAAAGCTCTCTGTTGCTAGTTCTTGATCCCAGACAATGTTCAATGGTTTTTCGTAATTCCTATAAAGCGGAAAAAGGTATAATTCGAATGACACGTAGCAGTTTGGAACCAAAAAGTGTTACCAGAATGGTTAACCGTAAGGGTTAATGGCGGCGGTTAACCCGGTGGCACTTCTGAAGCCGAAAACACACCTCGCTTTATACGCGTTCCGGTATTAGAGGGGAAAACGAAGAAAGACATGCATAATTTAACCGCGTTTAGGTAGCAGCGACGCTTTATTGCTGTCCACAGATTAACTCCGCGAAACGGCGAGGACAAGGCGAAAATATCCACTTGCCCGGCAGCTACTGTTTCAACCGAATTTGCATCATTTCTGTTTCGCGCCAATCAACCACCCCTCTAAAGACGTAGACAAGGTCGTATTTTTCAGTGCAGGAAATAGAAACATCCTTTTTAAACACAACATCTTGTGCAAAGTTGCATTTTACGGGCAAGCAAGTGGGCCGTTTGCCCCTCAAGAGGCAACAGAAGTTCATGCCACGGACTTACCAATCCCCTACCGTAGAAGGTCATTTAGAAAGATGACTTTACGTTTCTTAGTGCCCGACCAGGTAAAACTTGTCATTGTATGTTGTTTCTTTTTAGTAGCGCTCGTTAGCTGTACCCGCGAGACGTTACAACTCCCCTCTTCTCCAAGCTTTGTTAGAGCGAGTGGTGTGACATTCTTTAAATTCTTCTTTCAGACAATCTCAGACAAAAGACTTGGGACACGAAGCAAGTTCTCCCCTCCCCCCACTTTCAATGTTGATAATCAGGTGATTTTTCCCTTTTTTGTTGGAGAAAACGCGATATTTTCCAACATTGATTAGGGGGGAAGGGGTATACGTGATACAGCTCAAGTGTCCCAACTACTTTTGGCCGGGATTGTCTGAAAGAGATATGCGAGGAATTTTCCAATAAAGGTAACGCCAGCGATCGTCATGGCGTCACGATATTTTAGAATTTGATTTCGGCTTAATGACGTACACTTTGTTTCTGGAAATTGGACAGAACGTTTCTACGTTAATCTAGATTAAGCTTCGGTGCAGATATTCGTGGAATATAACCCGTAACCGCCTGTAGCAAAACGAAATTTGGGACTTGCTTCAAGCAAAATGGCATTTAAGGAAAGGTTAGAACTCGTGTCTATTACTTAAGACATTTTCCAGGATTATCAATTCGCAAAGTAGCAGATCTTTGTGTTGTTTAACGGAATAGTGTTAAATAAATTGACTTAAACCCAATGAAATGCTTATCGGTGTAGAGTAATCATATATATCACCATTACACGCGACACGACAGCTTCCGGGTTCCATGTGTTTTATGAACGCGCACGAATAACCACAACGGTTAACCACAACGGTTAACCATTTGAAAGTCAGCGTTTTGCAACCTAACCTTCCCTGTTCTTCCCAATTGGCAGAAGGTTCAAAAATTTCCCACTTCACATTATTTGAAATGCAGGATGGAAGCAAGTTGGTGGCAAAATAGTCGAGTTTGACACTTGAAATATGGTTAACCGTTTGCCGTAGATAATAAGTTAACTACGTAACTACCCTTTTTATTTCAATTGAACGGTTAACCATATCAACCTTCTCGGAAAGCTCTCTGTTGCTAGTTCTTGATCCCAGACAATGTTCAATGGTTTTTCGTAATTCCTATAAAGCGGAAAAAGGTATAATTCGAATGACACGTAGCAGTTTGGAACCAAAAAGTGTTACCAGAATGGTTAACCGTAAGGGTTAATGGCGGCGGTTAACCCGGTGGCACTTCTGAAGCCGAAAACACACCTCGCTTTATACGCGTTCCGGTATTAGAGGGGAAAACGAAGAAAGACATGCATAATTTAACCGCGTTTAGGTAGCAGCGACGCTTTATTGCTGTCCACAGATTAACTCCGCGAAACGGCGAGGACAAGGCGAAAATATCCACTTGCCCGGCAGCTACTGTTTCAACCGAATTTGCATCATTTCTGTTTCGCGCCAATCAACCACCCCTCTAAAGACGTAGACAAGGTCGTATTTTTCAGTGCAGGAAATAGAAACATCCTTTTTAAACACAACATCTTGTGCAAAGTTGCATTTTACGGGCAAGCAAGTGGGCCGTTTGCCCCTCAAGAGGCAACAGAAGTTCATGCCACGGACTTACCAATCCCCTACCGTAGAAGGTCATTTAGAAAGATGACTTTACGTTTCTTAGTGCCCGACCAGGTAAAACTTGTCATTGTATGTTGTTTCTTTTTAGTAGCGCTCGTTAGCTGTACCCGCGAGACGTTACAACTCCCCTCTTCTCCAAGCTTTGTTAGAGCGAGTGGTGTGACATTCTTTAAATTCTTCTTTCAGACAATCTCAGACAAAAGACTTGGGACACGAAGCAAGTTCTCCCCTCCCCCCACTTTCAATGTTGATAATCAGGTGATTTTTCCCTTTTTTGTTGGAGAAAACGCGATATTTTCCAACATTGATTAGGGGGGAAGGGGTATACGTGATACAGCTCAAGTGTCCCAACTACTTTTGGCCGGGATTGTCTGAAAGAGATATGCGAGGAATTTTCCAATAAAGGTAACGCCAGCGATCGTCATGGCGTCACGATATTTTAGAATTTGATTTCGGCTTAATGACGTACACTTTGTTTCTGGAAATTGGACAGAACGTTTCTACGTTAATCT
This sequence comes from Orbicella faveolata, assembly GCF_042242905.1. Classification (NCBI taxonomy): domain Eukaryota; kingdom Metazoa; phylum Cnidaria; class Anthozoa; order Scleractinia; family Merulinidae; genus Orbicella; species Orbicella faveolata. The sequence continues at coordinate 2,067,094 of NW_028301536.1, read as the reverse complement.
AGATTAAGCTTCGGTGCAGATATTCGTGGAATATAACCCGTAACCGCCTGTAGCAAAACGAAATTTGGGACTTGCTTCAAGCAAAATGGCATTTAAGGAAAGGTTAGAACTCGTGTCTATTACTTAAGACATTTTCCAGGATTATCAATTCGCAAAGTAGCAGATCTTTGTGTTGTTTAACGGAATAGTGTTAAATAAATTGACTTAAACCCAATGAAATGCTTATCGGTGTAGAGTAATCATATATATCACCATTACACGCGACACGACAGCTTCCGGGTTCCATGTGTTTTATGAACGCGCACGAATAACCACAACGGTTAACCACAACGGTTAACCATTTGAAAGTCAGCGTTTTGCAACCTAACCTTCCCTGTTCTTCCCAATTGGCAGAAGGTTCAAAAATTTCCCACTTCACATTATTTGAAATGCAGGATGGAAGCAAGTTGGTGGCAAAATAGTCGAGTTTGACACTTGAAATATGGTTAACCGTTTGCCGTAGATAATAAGTTAACTACGTAACTACCCTTTTTATTTCAATTGAACGGTTAACCATATCAACCTTCTCGGAAAGCTCTCTGTTGCTAGTTCTTGATCCCAGACAATGTTCAATGGTTTTTCGTAATTCCTATAAAGCGGAAAAAGGTATAATTCGAATGACACGTAGCAGTTTGGAACCAAAAAGTGTTACCAGAATGGTTAACCGTAAGGGTTAATGGCGGCGGTTAACCCGGTGGCACTTCTGAAGCCGAAAACACACCTCGCTTTATACGCGTTCCGGTATTAGAGGGGAAAACGAAGAAAGACATGCATAATTTAACCGCGTTTAGGTAGCAGCGACGCTTTATTGCTGTCCACAGATTAACTCCGCGAAACGGCGAGGACAAGGCGAAAATATCCACTTGCCCGGCAGCTACTGTTTCAACCGAATTTGCATCATTTCTGTTTCGCGCCAATCAACCACCCCTCTAAAGACGTAGACAAGGTCGTATTTTTCAGTGCAGGAAATAGAAACATCCTTTTTAAACACAACATCTTGTGCAAAGTTGCATTTTACGGGCAAGCAAGTGGGCCGTTTGCCCCTCAAGAGGCAACAGAAGTTCATGCCACGGACTTACCAATCCCCTACCGTAGAAGGTCATTTAGAAAGATGACTTTACGTTTCTTAGTGCCCGACCAGGTAAAACTTGTCATTGTATGTTGTTTCTTTTTAGTAGCGCTCGTTAGCTGTACCCGCGAGACGTTACAACTCCCCTCTTCTCCAAGCTTTGTTAGAGCGAGTGGTGTGACATTCTTTAAATTCTTCTTTCAGACAATCTCAGACAAAAGACTTGGGACACGAAGCAAGTTCTCCCCTCCCCCCACTTTCAATGTTGATAATCAGGTGATTTTTCCCTTTTTTGTTGGAGAAAACGCGATATTTTCCAACATTGATTAGGGGGGAAGGGGTATACGTGATACAGCTCAAGTGTCCCAACTACTTTTGGCCGGGATTGTCTGAAAGAGATATGCGAGGAATTTTCCAATAAAGGTAACGCCAGCGATCGTCATGGCGTCACGATATTTTAGAATTTGATTTCGGCTTAATGACGTACACTTTGTTTCTGGAAATTGGACAGAACGTTTCTACGTTAATCTAGATTAAGCTTCGGTGCAGATATTCGTGGAATATAACCCGTAACCGCCTGTAGCAAAACGAAATTTGGGACTTGCTTCAAGCAAAATGGCATTTAAGGAAAGGTTAGAACTCGTGTCTATTACTTAAGACATTTTCCAGGATTATCAATTCGCAAAGTAGCAGATCTTTGTGTTGTTTAACGGAATAGTGTTAAATAAATTGACTTAAACCCAATGAAATGCTTATCGGTGTAGAGTAATCATATATATCACCATTACACGCGACACGACAGCTTCCGGGTTCCATGTGTTTTATGAACGCGCACGAATAACCACAACGGTTAACCACAACGGTTAACCATTTGAAAGTCAGCGTTTTGCAACCTAACCTTCCCTGTTCTTCCCAATTGGCAGAAGGTTCAAAAATTTCCCACTTCACATTATTTGAAATGCAGGATGGAAGCAAGTTGGTGGCAAAATAGTCGAGTTTGACACTTGAAATATGGTTAACCGTTTGCCGTAGATAATAAGTTAACTACGTAACTACCCTTTTTATTTCAATTGAACGGTTAACCATATCAACCTTCTCGGAAAGCTCTCTGTTGCTAGTTCTTGATCCCAGACAATGTTCAATGGTTTTTCGTAATTCCTATAAAGCGGAAAAAGGTATAATTCGAATGACACGTAGCAGTTTGGAACCAAAAAGTGTTACCAGAATGGTTAACCGTAAGGGTTAATGGCGGCGGTTAACCCGGTGGCACTTCTGAAGCCGAAAACACACCTCGCTTTATACGCGTTCCGGTATTAGAGGGGAAAACGAAGAAAGACATGCATAATTTAACCGCGTTTAGGTAGCAGCGACGCTTTATTGCTGTCCACAGATTAACTCCGCGAAACGGCGAGGACAAGGCGAAAATATCCACTTGCCCGGCAGCTACTGTTTCAACCGAATTTGCATCATTTCTGTTTCGCGCCAATCAACCACCCCTCTAAAGACGTAGACAAGGTCGTATTTTTCAGTGCAGGAAATAGAAACATCCTTTTTAAACACAACATCTTGTGCAAAGTTGCATTTTACGGGCAAGCAAGTGGGCCGTTTGCCCCTCAAGAGGCAACAGAAGTTCATGCCACGGACTTACCAATCCCCTACCGTAGAAGGTCATTTAGAAAGATGACTTTACGTTTCTTAGTGCCCGACCAGGTAAAACTTGTCATTGTATGTTGTTTCTTTTTAGTAGCGCTCGTTAGCTGTACCCGCGAGACGTTACAACTCCCCTCTTCTCCAAGCTTTGTTAGAGCGAGTGGTGTGACATTCTTTAAATTCTTCTTTCAGACAATCTCAGACAAAAGACTTGGGACACGAAGCAAGTTCTCCCCTCCCCCCACTTTCAATGTTGATAATCAGGTGATTTTTCCCTTTTTTGTTGGAGAAAACGCGATATTTTCCAACATTGATTAGGGGGGAAGGGGTATACGTGATACAGCTCAAGTGTCCCAACTACTTTTGGCCGGGATTGTCTGAAAGAGATATGCGAGGAATTTTCCAATAAAGGTAACGCCAGCGATCGTCATGGCGTCACGATATTTTAGAATTTGATTTCGGCTTAATGACGTACACTTTGTTTCTGGAAATTGGACAGAACGTTTCTACGTTAATCTAGATTAAGCTTCGGTGCAGATATTCGTGGAATATAACCCGTAACCGCCTGTAGCAAAACGAAATTTGGGACTTGCTTCAAGCAAAATGGCATTTAAGGAAAGGTTAGAACTCGTGTCTATTACTTAAGACATTTTCCAGGATTATCAATTCGCAAAGTAGCAGATCTTTGTGTTGTTTAACGGAATAGTGTTAAATAAATTGACTTAAACCCAATGAAATGCTTATCGGTGTAGAGTAATCATATATATCACCATTACACGCGACACGACAGCTTCCGGGTTCCATGTGTTTTATGAACGCGCACGAATAACCACAACGGTTAACCACAACGGTTAACCATTTGAAAGTCAGCGTTTTGCAACCTAACCTTCCCTGTTCTTCCCAATTGGCAGAAGGTTCAAAAATTTCCCACTTCACATTATTTGAAATGCAGGATGGAAGCAAGTTGGTGGCAAAATAGTCGAGTTTGACACTTGAAATATGGTTAACCGTTTGCCGTAGATAATAAGTTAACTACGTAACTACCCTTTTTATTTCAATTGAACGGTTAACCATATCAACCTTCTCGGAAAGCTCTCTGTTGCTAGTTCTTGATCCCAGACAATGTTCAATGGTTTTTCGTAATTCCTATAAAGCGGAAAAAGGTATAATTCGAATGACACGTAGCAGTTTGGAACCAAAAAGTGTTACCAGAATGGTTAACCGTAAGGGTTAATGGCGGCGGTTAACCCGGTGGCACTTCTGAAGCCGAAAACACACCTCGCTTTATACGCGTTCCGGTATTAGAGGGGAAAACGAAGAAAGACATGCATAATTTAACCGCGTTTAGGTAGCAGCGACGCTTTATTGCTGTCCACAGATTAACTCCGCGAAACGGCGAGGACAAGGCGAAAATATCCACTTGCCCGGCAGCTACTGTTTCAACCGAATTTGCATCATTTCTGTTTCGCGCCAATCAACCACCCCTCTAAAGACGTAGACAAGGTCGTATTTTTCAGTGCAGGAAATAGAAACATCCTTTTTAAACACAACATCTTGTGCAAAGTTGCATTTTACGGGCAAGCAAGTGGGCCGTTTGCCCCTCAAGAGGCAACAGAAGTTCATGCCACGGACTTACCAATCCCCTACCGTAGAAGGTCATTTAGAAAGATGACTTTACGTTTCTTAGTGCCCGACCAGGTAAAACTTGTCATTGTATGTTGTTTCTTTTTAGTAGCGCTCGTTAGCTGTACCCGCGAGACGTTACAACTCCCCTCTTCTCCAAGCTTTGTTAGAGCGAGTGGTGTGACATTCTTTAAATTCTTCTTTCAGACAATCTCAGACAAAAGACTTGGGACACGAAGCAAGTTCTCCCCTCCCCCCACTTTCAATGTTGATAATCAGGTGATTTTTCCCTTTTTTGTTGGAGAAAACGCGATATTTTCCAACATTGATTAGGGGGGAAGGGGTATACGTGATACAGCTCAAGTGTCCCAACTACTTTTGGCCGGGATTGTCTGAAAGAGATATGCGAGGAATTTTCCAATAAAGGTAACGCCAGCGATCGTCATGGCGTCACGATATTTTAGAATTTGATTTCGGCTTAATGACGTACACTTTGTTTCTGGAAATTGGACAGAACGTTTCTACGTTAATCTAGATTAAGCTTCGGTGCAGATATTCGTGGAATATAACCCGTAACCGCCTGTAGCAAAACGAAATTTGGGACTTGCTTCAAGCAAAATGGCATTTAAGGAAAGGTTAGAACTCGTGTCTATTACTTAAGACATTTTCCAGGATTATCAATTCGCAAAGTAGCAGATCTTTGTGTTGTTTAACGGAATAGTGTTAAATAAATTGACTTAAACCCAATGAAATGCTTATCGGTGTAGAGTAATCATATATATCACCATTACACGCGACACGACAGCTTCCGGGTTCCATGTGTTTTATGAACGCGCACGAATAACCACAACGGTTAACCACAACGGTTAACCATTTGAAAGTCAGCGTTTTGCAACCTAACCTTCCCTGTTCTTCCCAATTGGCAGAAGGTTCAAAAATTTCCCACTTCACATTATTTGAAATGCAGGATGGAAGCAAGTTGGTGGCAAAATAGTCGAGTTTGACACTTGAAATATGGTTAACCGTTTGCCGTAGATAATAAGTTAACTACGTAACTACCCTTTTTATTTCAATTGAACGGTTAACCATATCAACCTTCTCGGAAAGCTCTCTGTTGCTAGTTCTTGATCCCAGACAATGTTCAATGGTTTTTCGTAATTCCTATAAAGCGGAAAAAGGTATAATTCGAATGACACGTAGCAGTTTGGAACCAAAAAGTGTTACCAGAATGGTTAACCGTAAGGGTTAATGGCGGCGGTTAACCCGGTGGCACTTCTGAAGCCGAAAACACACCTCGCTTTATACGCGTTCCGGTATTAGAGGGGAAAACGAAGAAAGACATGCATAATTTAACCGCGTTTAGGTAGCAGCGACGCTTTATTGCTGTCCACAGATTAACTCCGCGAAACGGCGAGGACAAGGCGAAAATATCCACTTGCCCGGCAGCTACTGTTTCAACCGAATTTGCATCATTTCTGTTTCGCGCCAATCAACCACCCCTCTAAAGACGTAGACAAGGTCGTATTTTTCAGTGCAGGAAATAGAAACATCCTTTTTAAACACAACATCTTGTGCAAAGTTGCATTTTACGGGCAAGCAAGTGGGCCGTTTGCCCCTCAAGAGGCAACAGAAGTTCATGCCACGGACTTACCAATCCCCTACCGTAGAAGGTCATTTAGAAAGATGACTTTACGTTTCTTAGTGCCCGACCAGGTAAAACTTGTCATTGTATGTTGTTTCTTTTTAGTAGCGCTCGTTAGCTGTACCCGCGAGACGTTACAACTCCCCTCTTCTCCAAGCTTTGTTAGAGCGAGTGGTGTGACATTCTTTAAATTCTTCTTTCAGACAATCTCAGACAAAAGACTTGGGACACGAAGCAAGTTCTCCCCTCCCCCCACTTTCAATGTTGATAATCAGGTGATTTTTCCCTTTTTTGTTGGAGAAAACGCGATATTTTCCAACATTGATTAGGGGGGAAGGGGTATACGTGATACAGCTCAAGTGTCCCAACTACTTTTGGCCGGGATTGTCTGAAAGAGATATGCGAGGAATTTTCCAATAAAGGTAACGCCAGCGATCGTCATGGCGTCACGATATTTTAGAATTTGATTTCGGCTTAATGACGTACACTTTGTTTCTGGAAATTGGACAGAACGTTTCTACGTTAATCTAGATTAAGCTTCGGTGCAGATATTCGTGGAATATAACCCGTAACCGCCTGTAGCAAAACGAAATTTGGGACTTGCTTCAAGCAAAATGGCATTTAAGGAAAGGTTAGAACTCGTGTCTATTACTTAAGACATTTTCCAGGATTATCAATTCGCAAAGTAGCAGATCTTTGTGTTGTTTAACGGAATAGTGTTAAATAAATTGACTTAAACCCAATGAAATGCTTATCGGTGTAGAGTAATCATATATATCACCATTACACGCGACACGACAGCTTCCGGGTTCCATGTGTTTTATGAACGCGCACGAATAACCACAACGGTTAACCACAACGGTTAACCATTTGAAAGTCAGCGTTTTGCAACCTAACCTTCCCTGTTCTTCCCAATTGGCAGAAGGTTCAAAAATTTCCCACTTCACATTATTTGAAATGCAGGATGGAAGCAAGTTGGTGGCAAAATAGTCGAGTTTGACACTTGAAATATGGTTAACCGTTTGCCGTAGATAATAAGTTAACTACGTAACTACCCTTTTTATTTCAATTGAACGGTTAACCATATCAACCTTCTCGGAAAGCTCTCTGTTGCTAGTTCTTGATCCCAGACAATGTTCAATGGTTTTTCGTAATTCCTATAAAGCGGAAAAAGGTATAATTCGAATGACACGTAGCAGTTTGGAACCAAAAAGTGTTACCAGAATGGTTAACCGTAAGGGTTAATGGCGGCGGTTAACCCGGTGGCACTTCTGAAGCCGAAAACACACCTCGCTTTATACGCGTTCCGGTATTAGAGGGGAAAACGAAGAAAGACATGCATAATTTAACCGCGTTTAGGTAGCAGCGACGCTTTATTGCTGTCCACAGATTAACTCCGCGAAACGGCGAGGACAAGGCGAAAATATCCACTTGCCCGGCAGCTACTGTTTCAACCGAATTTGCATCATTTCTGTTTCGCGCCAATCAACCACCCCTCTAAAGACGTAGACAAGGTCGTATTTTTCAGTGCAGGAAATAGAAACATCCTTTTTAAACACAACATCTTGTGCAAAGTTGCATTTTACGGGCAAGCAAGTGGGCCGTTTGCCCCTCAAGAGGCAACAGAAGTTCATGCCACGGACTTACCAATCCCCTACCGTAGAAGGTCATTTAGAAAGATGACTTTACGTTTCTTAGTGCCCGACCAGGTAAAACTTGTCATTGTATGTTGTTTCTTTTTAGTAGCGCTCGTTAGCTGTACCCGCGAGACGTTACAACTCCCCTCTTCTCCAAGCTTTGTTAGAGCGAGTGGTGTGACATTCTTTAAATTCTTCTTTCAGACAATCTCAGACAAAAGACTTGGGACACGAAGCAAGTTCTCCCCTCCCCCCACTTTCAATGTTGATAATCAGGTGATTTTTCCCTTTTTTGTTGGAGAAAACGCGATATTTTCCAACATTGATTAGGGGGGAAGGGGTATACGTGATACAGCTCAAGTGTCCCAACTACTTTTGGCCGGGATTGTCTGAAAGAGATATGCGAGGAATTTTCCAATAAAGGTAACGCCAGCGATCGTCATGGCGTCACGATATTTTAGAATTTGATTTCGGCTTAATGACGTACACTTTGTTTCTGGAAATTGGACAGAACGTTTCTACGTTAATCTAGATTAAGCTTCGGTGCAGATATTCGTGGAATATAACCCGTAACCGCCTGTAGCAAAACGAAATTTGGGACTTGCTTCAAGCAAAATGGCATTTAAGGAAAGGTTAGAACTCGTGTCTATTACTTAAGACATTTTCCAGGATTATCAATTCGCAAAGTAGCAGATCTTTGTGTTGTTTAACGGAATAGTGTTAAATAAATTGACTTAAACCCAATGAAATGCTTATCGGTGTAGAGTAATCATATATATCACCATTACACGCGACACGACAGCTTCCGGGTTCCATGTGTTTTATGAACGCGCACGAATAACCACAACGGTTAACCACAACGGTTAACCATTTGAAAGTCAGCGTTTTGCAACCTAACCTTCCCTGTTCTTCCCAATTGGCAGAAGGTTCAAAAATTTCCCACTTCACATTATTTGAAATGCAGGATGGAAGCAAGTTGGTGGCAAAATAGTCGAGTTTGACACTTGAAATATGGTTAACCGTTTGCCGTAGATAATAAGTTAACTACGTAACTACCCTTTTTATTTCAATTGAACGGTTAACCATATCAACCTTCTCGGAAAGCTCTCTGTTGCTAGTTCTTGATCCCAGACAATGTTCAATGGTTTTTCGTAATTCCTATAAAGCGGAAAAAGGTATAATTCGAATGACACGTAGCAGTTTGGAACCAAAAAGTGTTACCAGAATGGTTAACCGTAAGGGTTAATGGCGGCGGTTAACCCGGTGGCACTTCTGAAGCCGAAAACACACCTCGCTTTATACGCGTTCCGGTATTAGAGGGGAAAACGAAGAAAGACATGCATAATTTAACCGCGTTTAGGTAGCAGCGACGCTTTATTGCTGTCCACAGATTAACTCCGCGAAACGGCGAGGACAAGGCGAAAATATCCACTTGCCCGGCAGCTACTGTTTCAACCGAATTTGCATCATTTCTGTTTCGCGCCAATCAACCACCCCTCTAAAGACGTAGACAAGGTCGTATTTTTCAGTGCAGGAAATAGAAACATCCTTTTTAAACACAACATCTTGTGCAAAGTTGCATTTTACGGGCAAGCAAGTGGGCCGTTTGCCCCTCAAGAGGCAACAGAAGTTCATGCCACGGACTTACCAATCCCCTACCGTAGAAGGTCATTTAGAAAGATGACTTTACGTTTCTTAGTGCCCGACCAGGTAAAACTTGTCATTGTATGTTGTTTCTTTTTAGTAGCGCTCGTTAGCTGTACCCGCGAGACGTTACAACTCCCCTCTTCTCCAAGCTTTGTTAGAGCGAGTGGTGTGACATTCTTTAAATTCTTCTTTCAGACAATCTCAGACAAAAGACTTGGGACACGAAGCAAGTTCTCCCCTCCCCCCACTTTCAATGTTGATAATCAGGTGATTTTTCCCTTTTTTGTTGGAGAAAACGCGATATTTTCCAACATTGATTAGGGGGGAAGGGGTATACGTGATACAGCTCAAGTGTCCCAACTACTTTTGGCCGGGATTGTCTGAAAGAGATATGCGAGGAATTTTCCAATAAAGGTAACGCCAGCGATCGTCATGGCGTCACGATATTTTAGAATTTGATTTCGGCTTAATGACGTACACTTTGTTTCTGGAAATTGGACAGAACGTTTCTACGTTAATCTAGATTAAGCTTCGGTGCAGATATTCGTGGAATATAACCCGTAACCGCCTGTAGCAAAACGAAATTTGGGACTTGCTTCAAGCAAAATGGCATTTAAGGAAAGGTTAGAACTCGTGTCTATTACTTAAGACATTTTCCAGGATTATCAATTCGCAAAGTAGCAGATCTTTGTGTTGTTTAACGGAATAGTGTTAAATAAATTGACTTAAACCCAATGAAATGCTTATCGGTGTAGAGTAATCATATATATCACCATTACACGCGACACGACAGCTTCCGGGTTCCATGTGTTTTATGAACGCGCACGAATAACCACAACGGTTAACCACAACGGTTAACCATTTGAAAGTCAGCGTTTTGCAACCTAACCTTCCCTGTTCTTCCCAATTGGCAGAAGGTTCAAAAATTTCCCACTTCACATTATTTGAAATGCAGGATGGAAGCAAGTTGGTGGCAAAATAGTCGAGTTTGACACTTGAAATATGGTTAACCGTTTGCCGTAGATAATAAGTTAACTACGTAACTACCCTTTTTATTTCAATTGAACGGTTAACCATATCAACCTTCTCGGAAAGCTCTCTGTTGCTAGTTCTTGATCCCAGACAATGTTCAATGGTTTTTCGTAATTCCTATAAAGCGGAAAAAGGTATAATTCGAATGACACGTAGCAGTTTGGAACCAAAAAGTGTTACCAGAATGGTTAACCGTAAGGGTTAATGGCGGCGGTTAACCCGGTGGCACTTCTGAAGCCGAAAACACACCTCGCTTTATACGCGTTCCGGTATTAGAGGGGAAAACGAAGAAAGACATGCATAATTTAACCGCGTTTAGGTAGCAGCGACGCTTTATTGCTGTCCACAGATTAACTCCGCGAAACGGCGAGGACAAGGCGAAAATATCCACTTGCCCGGCAGCTACTGTTTCAACCGAATTTGCATCATTTCTGTTTCGCGCCAATCAACCACCCCTCTAAAGACGTAGACAAGGTCGTATTTTTCAGTGCAGGAAATAGAAACATCCTTTTTAAACACAACATCTTGTGCAAAGTTGCATTTTACGGGCAAGCAAGTGGGCCGTTTGCCCCTCAAGAGGCAACAGAAGTTCATGCCACGGACTTACCAATCCCCTACCGTAGAAGGTCATTTAGAAAGATGACTTTACGTTTCTTAGTGCCCGACCAGGTAAAACTTGTCATTGTATGTTGTTTCTTTTTAGTAGCGCTCGTTAGCTGTACCCGCGAGACGTTACAACTCCCCTCTTCTCCAAGCTTTGTTAGAGCGAGTGGTGTGACATTCTTTAAATTCTTCTTTCAGACAATCTCAGACAAAAGACTTGGGACACGAAGCAAGTTCTCCCCTCCCCCCACTTTCAATGTTGATAATCAGGTGATTTTTCCCTTTTTTGTTGGAGAAAACGCGATATTTTCCAACATTGATTAGGGGGGAAGGGGGATACGTGATACAGCTCAAGTGTCCCAACTACTTTTGGCCGGGATTGTCTGAAAGAGATATGCGAGGAATTTTCCAATAAAGGTAACGCCAGCGATCGTCATGGCGTCACGATATTTTAGAATTTGATTTCGGCTTAATGACGTACACTTTGTTTCTGGAAATTGGACAGAACGTTTCTACGTTAATCTAGATTAAGCTTCGGTGCAGATATTCGTGGAATATAACCCGTAACCGCCTGTAGCAAAACGAAATTTGGGACTTGCTTCAAGCAAAATGGCATTTAAGGAAAGGTTAGAACTCGTGTCTATTACTTAAGACATTTTCCAGGATTATCAATTCGCAAAGTAGCAGATCTTTGTGTTGTTTAACGGAATAGTGTTAAATAAATTGACTTAAACCCAATGAAATGCTTATCGGTGTAGAGTAATCATATATATCACCATTACACGCGACACGACAGCTTCCGGGTTCCATGTGTTTTATGAACGCGCACGAATAACCACAACGGTTAACCACAACGGTTAACCATTTGAAAGTCAGCGTTTTGCAACCTAACCTTCCCTGTTCTTCCCAATTGGCAGAAGGTTCAAAAATTTCCCACTTCACATTATTTGAAATGCAGGATGGAAGCAAGTTGGTGGCAAAATAGTCGAGTTTGACACTTGAAATATGGTTAACCGTTTGCCGTAGATAATAAGTTAACTACGTAACTACCCTTTTTATTTCAATTGAACGGTTAACCATATCAACCTTCTCGGAAAGCTCTCTGTTGCTAGTTCTTGATCCCAGACAATGTTCAATGGTTTTTCGTAATTCCTATAAAGCGGAAAAAGGTATAATTCGAATGACACGTAGCAGTTTGGAACCAAAAAGTGTTACCAGAATGGTTAACCGTAAGGGTTAATGGCGGCGGTTAACCCGGTGGCACTTCTGAAGCCGAAAACACACCTCGCTTTATACGCGTTCCGGTATTAGAGGGGAAAACGAAGAAAGACATGCATAATTTAACCGCGTTTAGGTAGCAGCGACGCTTTATTGCTGTCCACAGATTAACTCCGCGAAACGGCGAGGACAAGGCGAAAATATCCACTTGCCCGGCAGCTACTGTTTCAACCGAATTTGCATCATTTCTGTTTCGCGCCAATCAACCACCCCTCTAAAGACGTAGACAAGGTCGTATTTTTCAGTGCAGGAAATAGAAACATCCTTTTTAAACACAACATCTTGTGCAAAGTTGCATTTTACGGGCAAGCAAGTGGGCCGTTTGCCCCTCAAGAGGCAACAGAAGTTCATGCCACGGACTTACCAATCCCCTACCGTAGAAGGTCATTTAGAAAGATGACTTTACGTTTCTTAGTGCCCGACCAGGTAAAACTTGTCATTGTATGTTGTTTCTTTTTAGTAGCGCTCGTTAGCTGTACCCGCGAGACGTTACAACTCCCCTCTTCTCCAAGCTTTGTTAGAGCGAGTGGTGTGACATTCTTTAAATTCTTCTTTCAGACAATCTCAGACAAAAGACTTGGGACACGAAGCAAGTTCTCCCCTCCCCCCACTTTCAATGTTGATAATCAGGTGATTTTTCCCTTTTTTGTTGGAGAAAACGCGATATTTTCCAACATTGATTAGGGGGGAAGGGGGATACGTGATACAGCTCAAGTGTCCCAACTACTTTTGGCCGGGATTGTCTGAAAGAGATATGCGAGGAATTTTCCAATAAAGGTAACGCCAGCGATCGTCATGGCGTCACGATATTTTAGAATTTGATTTCGGCTTAATGACGTACACTTTGTTTCTGGAAATTGGACAGAACGTTTCTACGTTAATCTAGATTAAGCTTCGGTGCAGATATTCGTGGAATATAACCCGTAACCGCCTGTAGCAAAACGAAATTTGGGACTTGCTTCAAGCAAAATGGCATTTAAGGAAAGGTTAGAACTCGTGTCTATTACTTAAGACATTTTCCAGGATTATCAATTCGCAAAGTAGCAGATCTTTGTGTTGTTTAACGGAATAGTGTTAAATAAATTGACTTAAACCCAATGAAATGCTTATCGGTGTAGAGTAATCATATATATCACCATTACACGCGACACGACAGCTTCCGGGTTCCATGTGTTTTATGAACGCGCACGAATAACCACAACGGTTAACCACAACGGTTAACCATTTGAAAGTCAGCGTTTTGCAACCTAACCTTCCCTGTTCTTCCCAATTGGCAGAAGGTTCAAAAATTTCCCACTTCACATTATTTGAAATGCAGGATGGAAGCAAGTTGGTGGCAAAATAGTCGAGTTTGACACTTGAAATATGGTTAACCGTTTGCCGTAGATAATAAGTTAACTACGTAACTACCCTTTTTATTTCAATTGAACGGTTAACCATATCAACCTTCTCGGAAAGCTCTCTGTTGCTAGTTCTTGATCCCAGACAATGTTCAATGGTTTTTCGTAATTCCTATAAAGCGGAAAAAGGTATAATTCGAATGACACGTAGCAGTTTGGAACCAAAAAGTGTTACCAGAATGGTTAACCGTAAGGGTTAATGGCGGCGGTTAACCCGGTGGCACTTCTGAAGCCGAAAACACACCTCGCTTTATACGCGTTCCGGTATTAGAGGGGAAAACGAAGAAAGACATGCATAATTTAACCGCGTTTAGGTAGCAGCGACGCTTTATTGCTGTCCACAGATTAACTCCGCGAAACGGCGAGGACAAGGCGAAAATATCCACTTGCCCGGCAGCTACTGTTTCAACCGAATTTGCATCATTTCTGTTTCGCGCCAATCAACCACCCCTCTAAAGACGTAGACAAGGTCGTATTTTTCAGTGCAGGAAATAGAAACATCCTTTTTAAACACAACATCTTGTGCAAAGTTGCATTTTACGGGCAAGCAAGTGGGCCGTTTGCCCCTCAAGAGGCAACAGAAGTTCATGCCACGGACTTACCAATCCCCTACCGTAGAAGGTCATTTAGAAAGATGACTTTACGTTTCTTAGTGCCCGACCAGGTAAAACTTGTCATTGTATGTTGTTTCTTTTTAGTAGCGCTCGTTAGCTGTACCCGCGAGACGTTACAACTCCCCTCTTCTCCAAGCTTTGTTAGAGCGAGTGGTGTGACATTCTTTAAATTCTTCTTTCAGACAATCTCAGACAAAAGACTTGGGACACGAAGCAAGTTCTCCCCTCCCCCCACTTTCAATGTTGATAATCAGGTGATTTTTCCCTTTTTTGTTGGAGAAAACGCGATATTTTCCAACATTGATTAGGGGGGAAGGGGGATACGTGATACAGCTCAAGTGTCCCAACTACTTTTGGCCGGGATTGTCTGAAAGAGATATGCGAGGAATTTTCCAATAAAGGTAACGCCAGCGATCGTCATGGCGTCACGATATTTTAGAATTTGATTTCGGCTTAATGACGTACACTTTGTTTCTGGAAATTGGACAGAACGTTTCTACGTTAATCTAGATTAAGCTTCGGTGCAGATATTCGTGGAATATAACCCGTAACCGCCTGTAGCAAAACGAAATTTGGGACTTGCTTCAAGCAAAATGGCATTTAAGGAAAGGTTAGAACTCGTGTCTATTACTTAAGACATTTTCCAGGATTATCAATTCGCAAAGTAGCAGATCTTTGTGTTGTTTAACGGAATAGTGTTAAATAAATTGACTTAAACCCAATGAAATGCTTATCGGTGTAGAGTAATCATATATATCACCATTACACGCGACACGACAGCTTCCGGGTTCCATGTGTTTTATGAACGCGCACGAATAACCACAACGGTTAACCACAACGGTTAACCATTTGAAAGTCAGCGTTTTGCAACCTAACCTTCCCTGTTCTTCCCAATTGGCAGAAGGTTCAAAAATTTCCCACTTCACATTATTTGAAATGCAGGATGGAAGCAAGTTGGTGGCAAAATAGTCGAGTTTGACACTTGAAATATGGTTAACCGTTTGCCGTAGATAATAAGTTAACTACGTAACTACCCTTTTTATTTCAATTGAACGGTTAACCATATCAACCTTCTCGGAAAGCTCTCTGTTGCTAGTTCTTGATCCCAGACAATGTTCAATGGTTTTTCGTAATTCCTATAAAGCGGAAAAAGGTATAATTCGAATGACACGTAGCAGTTTGGAACCAAAAAGTGTTACCAGAATGGTTAACCGTAAGGGTTAATGGCGGCGGTTAACCCGGTGGCACTTCTGAAGCCGAAAACACACCTCGCTTTATACGCGTTCCGGTATTAGAGGGGAAAACGAAGAAAGACATGCATAATTTAACCGCGTTTAGGTAGCAGCGACGCTTTATTGCTGTCCACAGATTAACTCCGCGAAACGGCGAGGACAAGGCGAAAATATCCACTTGCCCGGCAGCTACTGTTTCAACCGAATTTGCATCATTTCTGTTTCGCGCCAATCAACCACCCCTCTAAAGACGTAGACAAGGTCGTATTTTTCAGTGCAGGAAATAGAAACATCCTTTTTAAACACAACATCTTGTGCAAAGTTGCATTTTACGGGCAAGCAAGTGGGCCGTTTGCCCCTCAAGAGGCAACAGAAGTTCATGCCACGGACTTACCAATCCCCTACCGTAGAAGGTCATTTAGAAAGATGACTTTACGTTTCTTAGTGCCCGACCAGGTAAAACTTGTCATTGTATGTTGTTTCTTTTTAGTAGCGCTCGTTAGCTGTACCCGCGAGACGTTACAACTCCCCTCTTCTCCAAGCTTTGTTAGAGCGAGTGGTGTGACATTCTTTAAATTCTTCTTTCAGACAATCTCAGACAAAAGACTTGGGACACGAAGCAAGTTCTCCCCTCCCCCCACTTTCAATGTTGATAATCAGGTGATTTTTCCCTTTTTTGTTGGAGAAAACGCGATATTTTCCAACATTGATTAGGGGGGAAGGGGGATACGTGATACAGCTCAAGTGTCCCAACTACTTTTGGCCGGGATTGTCTGAAAGAGATATGCGAGGAATTTTCCAATAAAGGTAACGCCAGCGATCGTCATGGCGTCACGATATTTTAGAATTTGATTTCGGCTTAATGACGTACACTTTGTTTCTGGAAATTGGACAGAACGTTTCTACGTTAATCTAGATTAAGCTTCGGTGCAGATATTCGTGGAATATAACCCGTAACCGCCTGTAGCAAAACGAAATTTGGGACTTGCTTCAAGCAAAATGGCATTTAAGGAAAGGTTAGAACTCGTGTCTATTACTTAAGACATTTTCCAGGATTATCAATTCGCAAAGTAGCAGATCTTTGT
The DNA here is from genome assembly GCF_042242905.1 of Orbicella faveolata. Lineage (NCBI taxonomy): Eukaryota > Metazoa > Cnidaria > Anthozoa > Scleractinia > Merulinidae > Orbicella > Orbicella faveolata. The sequence continues at coordinate 2,050,543 of NW_028301536.1, read as the reverse complement.
GTTGTTTAACGGAATAGTGTTAAATAAATTGACTTAAACCCAATGAAATGCTTATCGGTGTAGAGTAATCATATATATCACCATTACACGCGACACGACAGCTTCCGGGTTCCATGTGTTTTATGAACGCGCACGAATAACCACAACGGTTAACCACAACGGTTAACCATTTGAAAGTCAGCGTTTTGCAACCTAACCTTCCCTGTTCTTCCCAATTGGCAGAAGGTTCAAAAATTTCCCACTTCACATTATTTGAAATGCAGGATGGAAGCAAGTTGGTGGCAAAATAGTCGAGTTTGACACTTGAAATATGGTTAACCGTTTGCCGTAGATAATAAGTTAACTACGTAACTACCCTTTTTATTTCAATTGAACGGTTAACCATATCAACCTTCTCGGAAAGCTCTCTGTTGCTAGTTCTTGATCCCAGACAATGTTCAATGGTTTTTCGTAATTCCTATAAAGCGGAAAAAGGTATAATTCGAATGACACGTAGCAGTTTGGAACCAAAAAGTGTTACCAGAATGGTTAACCGTAAGGGTTAATGGCGGCGGTTAACCCGGTGGCACTTCTGAAGCCGAAAACACACCTCGCTTTATACGCGTTCCGGTATTAGAGGGGAAAACGAAGAAAGACATGCATAATTTAACCGCGTTTAGGTAGCAGCGACGCTTTATTGCTGTCCACAGATTAACTCCGCGAAACGGCGAGGACAAGGCGAAAATATCCACTTGCCCGGCAGCTACTGTTTCAACCGAATTTGCATCATTTCTGTTTCGCGCCAATCAACCACCCCTCTAAAGACGTAGACAAGGTCGTATTTTTCAGTGCAGGAAATAGAAACATCCTTTTTAAACACAACATCTTGTGCAAAGTTGCATTTTACGGGCAAGCAAGTGGGCCGTTTGCCCCTCAAGAGGCAACAGAAGTTCATGCCACGGACTTACCAATCCCCTACCGTAGAAGGTCATTTAGAAAGATGACTTTACGTTTCTTAGTGCCCGACCAGGTAAAACTTGTCATTGTATGTTGTTTCTTTTTAGTAGCGCTCGTTAGCTGTACCCGCGAGACGTTACAACTCCCCTCTTCTCCAAGCTTTGTTAGAGCGAGTGGTGTGACATTCTTTAAATTCTTCTTTCAGACAATCTCAGACAAAAGACTTGGGACACGAAGCAAGTTCTCCCCTCCCCCCACTTTCAATGTTGATAATCAGGTGATTTTTCCCTTTTTTGTTGGAGAAAACGCGATATTTTCCAACATTGATTAGGGGGGAAGGGGGATACGTGATACAGCTCAAGTGTCCCAACTACTTTTGGCCGGGATTGTCTGAAAGAGATATGCGAGGAATTTTCCAATAAAGGTAACGCCAGCGATCGTCATGGCGTCACGATATTTTAGAATTTGATTTCGGCTTAATGACGTACACTTTGTTTCTGGAAATTGGACAGAACGTTTCTACGTTAATCTAGATTAAGCTTCGGTGCAGATATTCGTGGAATATAACCCGTAACCGCCTGTAGCAAAACGAAATTTGGGACTTGCTTCAAGCAAAATGGCATTTAAGGAAAGGTTAGAACTCGTGTCTATTACTTAAGACATTTTCCAGGATTATCAATTCGCAAAGTAGCAGATCTTTGTGTTGTTTAACGGAATAGTGTTAAATAAATTGACTTAAACCCAATGAAATGCTTATCGGTGTAGAGTAATCATATATATCACCATTACACGCGACACGACAGCTTCCGGGTTCCATGTGTTTTATGAACGCGCACGAATAACCACAACGGTTAACCACAACGGTTAACCATTTGAAAGTCAGCGTTTTGCAACCTAACCTTCCCTGTTCTTCCCAATTGGCAGAAGGTTCAAAAATTTCCCACTTCACATTATTTGAAATGCAGGATGGAAGCAAGTTGGTGGCAAAATAGTCGAGTTTGACACTTGAAATATGGTTAACCGTTTGCCGTAGATAATAAGTTAACTACGTAACTACCCTTTTTATTTCAATTGAACGGTTAACCATATCAACCTTCTCGGAAAGCTCTCTGTTGCTAGTTCTTGATCCCAGACAATGTTCAATGGTTTTTCGTAATTCCTATAAAGCGGAAAAAGGTATAATTCGAATGACACGTAGCAGTTTGGAACCAAAAAGTGTTACCAGAATGGTTAACCGTAAGGGTTAATGGCGGCGGTTAACCCGGTGGCACTTCTGAAGCCGAAAACACACCTCGCTTTATACGCGTTCCGGTATTAGAGGGGAAAACGAAGAAAGACATGCATAATTTAACCGCGTTTAGGTAGCAGCGACGCTTTATTGCTGTCCACAGATTAACTCCGCGAAACGGCGAGGACAAGGCGAAAATATCCACTTGCCCGGCAGCTACTGTTTCAACCGAATTTGCATCATTTCTGTTTCGCGCCAATCAACCACCCCTCTAAAGACGTAGACAAGGTCGTATTTTTCAGTGCAGGAAATAGAAACATCCTTTTTAAACACAACATCTTGTGCAAAGTTGCATTTTACGGGCAAGCAAGTGGGCCGTTTGCCCCTCAAGAGGCAACAGAAGTTCATGCCACGGACTTACCAATCCCCTACCGTAGAAGGTCATTTAGAAAGATGACTTTACGTTTCTTAGTGCCCGACCAGGTAAAACTTGTCATTGTATGTTGTTTCTTTTTAGTAGCGCTCGTTAGCTGTACCCGCGAGACGTTACAACTCCCCTCTTCTCCAAGCTTTGTTAGAGCGAGTGGTGTGACATTCTTTAAATTCTTCTTTCAGACAATCTCAGACAAAAGACTTGGGACACGAAGCAAGTTCTCCCCTCCCCCCACTTTCAATGTTGATAATCAGGTGATTTTTCCCTTTTTTGTTGGAGAAAACGCGATATTTTCCAACATTGATTAGGGGGGAAGGGGGATACGTGATACAGCTCAAGTGTCCCAACTACTTTTGGCCGGGATTGTCTGAAAGAGATATGCGAGGAATTTTCCAATAAAGGTAACGCCAGCGATCGTCATGGCGTCACGATATTTTAGAATTTGATTTCGGCTTAATGACGTACACTTTGTTTCTGGAAATTGGACAGAACGTTTCTACGTTAATCTAGATTAAGCTTCGGTGCAGATATTCGTGGAATATAACCCGTAACCGCCTGTAGCAAAACGAAATTTGGGACTTGCTTCAAGCAAAATGGCATTTAAGGAAAGGTTAGAACTCGTGTCTATTACTTAAGACATTTTCCAGGATTATCAATTCGCAAAGTAGCAGATCTTTGTGTTGTTTAACGGAATAGTGTTAAATAAATTGACTTAAACCCAATGAAATGCTTATCGGTGTAGAGTAATCATATATATCACCATTACACGCGACACGACAGCTTCCGGGTTCCATGTGTTTTATGAACGCGCACGAATAACCACAACGGTTAACCACAACGGTTAACCATTTGAAAGTCAGCGTTTTGCAACCTAACCTTCCCTGTTCTTCCCAATTGGCAGAAGGTTCAAAAATTTCCCACTTCACATTATTTGAAATGCAGGATGGAAGCAAGTTGGTGGCAAAATAGTCGAGTTTGACACTTGAAATATGGTTAACCGTTTGCCGTAGATAATAAGTTAACTACGTAACTACCCTTTTTATTTCAATTGAACGGTTAACCATATCAACCTTCTCGGAAAGCTCTCTGTTGCTAGTTCTTGATCCCAGACAATGTTCAATGGTTTTTCGTAATTCCTATAAAGCGGAAAAAGGTATAATTCGAATGACACGTAGCAGTTTGGAACCAAAAAGTGTTACCAGAATGGTTAACCGTAAGGGTTAATGGCGGCGGTTAACCCGGTGGCACTTCTGAAGCCGAAAACACACCTCGCTTTATACGCGTTCCGGTATTAGAGGGGAAAACGAAGAAAGACATGCATAATTTAACCGCGTTTAGGTAGCAGCGACGCTTTATTGCTGTCCACAGATTAACTCCGCGAAACGGCGAGGACAAGGCGAAAATATCCACTTGCCCGGCAGCTACTGTTTCAACCGAATTTGCATCATTTCTGTTTCGCGCCAATCAACCACCCCTCTAAAGACGTAGACAAGGTCGTATTTTTCAGTGCAGGAAATAGAAACATCCTTTTTAAACACAACATCTTGTGCAAAGTTGCATTTTACGGGCAAGCAAGTGGGCCGTTTGCCCCTCAAGAGGCAACAGAAGTTCATGCCACGGACTTACCAATCCCCTACCGTAGAAGGTCATTTAGAAAGATGACTTTACGTTTCTTAGTGCCCGACCAGGTAAAACTTGTCATTGTATGTTGTTTCTTTTTAGTAGCGCTCGTTAGCTGTACCCGCGAGACGTTACAACTCCCCTCTTCTCCAAGCTTTGTTAGAGCGAGTGGTGTGACATTCTTTAAATTCTTCTTTCAGACAATCTCAGACAAAAGACTTGGGACACGAAGCAAGTTCTCCCCTCCCCCCACTTTCAATGTTGATAATCAGGTGATTTTTCCCTTTTTTGTTGGAGAAAACGCGATATTTTCCAACATTGATTAGGGGGGAAGGGGGATACGTGATACAGCTCAAGTGTCCCAACTACTTTTGGCCGGGATTGTCTGAAAGAGATATGCGAGGAATTTTCCAATAAAGGTAACGCCAGCGATCGTCATGGCGTCACGATATTTTAGAATTTGATTTCGGCTTAATGACGTACACTTTGTTTCTGGAAATTGGACAGAACGTTTCTACGTTAATCTAGATTAAGCTTCGGTGCAGATATTCGTGGAATATAACCCGTAACCGCCTGTAGCAAAACGAAATTTGGGACTTGCTTCAAGCAAAATGGCATTTAAGGAAAGGTTAGAACTCGTGTCTATTACTTAAGACATTTTCCAGGATTATCAATTCGCAAAGTAGCAGATCTTTGTGTTGTTTAACGGAATAGTGTTAAATAAATTGACTTAAACCCAATGAAATGCTTATCGGTGTAGAGTAATCATATATATCACCATTACACGCGACACGACAGCTTCCGGGTTCCATGTGTTTTATGAACGCGCACGAATAACCACAACGGTTAACCACAACGGTTAACCATTTGAAAGTCAGCGTTTTGCAACCTAACCTTCCCTGTTCTTCCCAATTGGCAGAAGGTTCAAAAATTTCCCACTTCACATTATTTGAAATGCAGGATGGAAGCAAGTTGGTGGCAAAATAGTCGAGTTTGACACTTGAAATATGGTTAACCGTTTGCCGTAGATAATAAGTTAACTACGTAACTACCCTTTTTATTTCAATTGAACGGTTAACCATATCAACCTTCTCGGAAAGCTCTCTGTTGCTAGTTCTTGATCCCAGACAATGTTCAATGGTTTTTCGTAATTCCTATAAAGCGGAAAAAGGTATAATTCGAATGACACGTAGCAGTTTGGAACCAAAAAGTGTTACCAGAATGGTTAACCGTAAGGGTTAATGGCGGCGGTTAACCCGGTGGCACTTCTGAAGCCGAAAACACACCTCGCTTTATACGCGTTCCGGTATTAGAGGGGAAAACGAAGAAAGACATGCATAATTTAACCGCGTTTAGGTAGCAGCGACGCTTTATTGCTGTCCACAGATTAACTCCGCGAAACGGCGAGGACAAGGCGAAAATATCCACTTGCCCGGCAGCTACTGTTTCAACCGAATTTGCATCATTTCTGTTTCGCGCCAATCAACCACCCCTCTAAAGACGTAGACAAGGTCGTATTTTTCAGTGCAGGAAATAGAAACATCCTTTTTAAACACAACATCTTGTGCAAAGTTGCATTTTACGGGCAAGCAAGTGGGCCGTTTGCCCCTCAAGAGGCAACAGAAGTTCATGCCACGGACTTACCAATCCCCTACCGTAGAAGGTCATTTAGAAAGATGACTTTACGTTTCTTAGTGCCCGACCAGGTAAAACTTGTCATTGTATGTTGTTTCTTTTTAGTAGCGCTCGTTAGCTGTACCCGCGAGACGTTACAACTCCCCTCTTCTCCAAGCTTTGTTAGAGCGAGTGGTGTGACATTCTTTAAATTCTTCTTTCAGACAATCTCAGACAAAAGACTTGGGACACGAAGCAAGTTCTCCCCTCCCCCCACTTTCAATGTTGATAATCAGGTGATTTTTCCCTTTTTTGTTGGAGAAAACGCGATATTTTCCAACATTGATTAGGGGGGAAGGGGTATACGTGATACAGCTCAAGTGTCCCAACTACTTTTGGCCGGGATTGTCTGAAAGAGATATGCGAGGAATTTTCCAATAAAGGTAACGCCAGCGATCGTCATGGCGTCACGATATTTTAGAATTTGATTTCGGCTTAATGACGTACACTTTGTTTCTGGAAATTGGACAGAACGTTTCTACGTTAATCTAGATTAAGCTTCGGTGCAGATATTCGTGGAATATAACCCGTAACCGCCTGTAGCAAAACGAAATTTGGGACTTGCTTCAAGCAAAATGGCATTTAAGGAAAGGTTAGAACTCGTGTCTATTACTTAAGACATTTTCCAGGATTATCAATTCGCAAAGTAGCAGATCTTTGTGTTGTTTAACGGAATAGTGTTAAATAAATTGACTTAAACCCAATGAAATGCTTATCGGTGTAGAGTAATCATATATATCACCATTACACGCGACACGACAGCTTCCGGGTTCCATGTGTTTTATGAACGCGCACGAATAACCACAACGGTTAACCACAACGGTTAACCATTTGAAAGTCAGCGTTTTGCAACCTAACCTTCCCTGTTCTTCCCAATTGGCAGAAGGTTCAAAAATTTCCCACTTCACATTATTTGAAATGCAGGATGGAAGCAAGTTGGTGGCAAAATAGTCGAGTTTGACACTTGAAATATGGTTAACCGTTTGCCGTAGATAATAAGTTAACTACGTAACTACCCTTTTTATTTCAATTGAACGGTTAACCATATCAACCTTCTCGGAAAGCTCTCTGTTGCTAGTTCTTGATCCCAGACAATGTTCAATGGTTTTTCGTAATTCCTATAAAGCGGAAAAAGGTATAATTCGAATGACACGTAGCAGTTTGGAACCAAAAAGTGTTACCAGAATGGTTAACCGTAAGGGTTAATGGCGGCGGTTAACCCGGTGGCACTTCTGAAGCCGAAAACACACCTCGCTTTATACGCGTTCCGGTATTAGAGGGGAAAACGAAGAAAGACATGCATAATTTAACCGCGTTTAGGTAGCAGCGACGCTTTATTGCTGTCCACAGATTAACTCCGCGAAACGGCGAGGACAAGGCGAAAATATCCACTTGCCCGGCAGCTACTGTTTCAACCGAATTTGCATCATTTCTGTTTCGCGCCAATCAACCACCCCTCTAAAGACGTAGACAAGGTCGTATTTTTCAGTGCAGGAAATAGAAACATCCTTTTTAAACACAACATCTTGTGCAAAGTTGCATTTTACGGGCAAGCAAGTGGGCCGTTTGCCCCTCAAGAGGCAACAGAAGTTCATGCCACGGACTTACCAATCCCCTACCGTAGAAGGTCATTTAGAAAGATGACTTTACGTTTCTTAGTGCCCGACCAGGTAAAACTTGTCATTGTATGTTGTTTCTTTTTAGTAGCGCTCGTTAGCTGTACCCGCGAGACGTTACAACTCCCCTCTTCTCCAAGCTTTGTTAGAGCGAGTGGTGTGACATTCTTTAAATTCTTCTTTCAGACAATCTCAGACAAAAGACTTGGGACACGAAGCAAGTTCTCCCCTCCCCCCACTTTCAATGTTGATAATCAGGTGATTTTTCCCTTTTTTGTTGGAGAAAACGCGATATTTTCCAACATTGATTAGGGGGGAAGGGGGATACGTGATACAGCTCAAGTGTCCCAACTACTTTTGGCCGGGATTGTCTGAAAGAGATATGCGAGGAATTTTCCAATAAAGGTAACGCCAGCGATCGTCATGGCGTCACGATATTTTAGAATTTGATTTCGGCTTAATGACGTACACTTTGTTTCTGGAAATTGGACAGAACGTTTCTACGTTAATCTAGATTAAGCTTCGGTGCAGATATTCGTGGAATATAACCCGTAACCGCCTGTAGCAAAACGAAATTTGGGACTTGCTTCAAGCAAAATGGCATTTAAGGAAAGGTTAGAACTCGTGTCTATTACTTAAGACATTTTCCAGGATTATCAATTCGCAAAGTAGCAGATCTTTGTGTTGTTTAACGGAATAGTGTTAAATAAATTGACTTAAACCCAATGAAATGCTTATCGGTGTAGAGTAATCATATATATCACCATTACACGCGACACGACAGCTTCCGGGTTCCATGTGTTTTATGAACGCGCACGAATAACCACAACGGTTAACCACAACGGTTAACCATTTGAAAGTCAGCGTTTTGCAACCTAACCTTCCCTGTTCTTCCCAATTGGCAGAAGGTTCAAAAATTTCCCACTTCACATTATTTGAAATGCAGGATGGAAGCAAGTTGGTGGCAAAATAGTCGAGTTTGACACTTGAAATATGGTTAACCGTTTGCCGTAGATAATAAGTTAACTACGTAACTACCCTTTTTATTTCAATTGAACGGTTAACCATATCAACCTTCTCGGAAAGCTCTCTGTTGCTAGTTCTTGATCCCAGACAATGTTCAATGGTTTTTCGTAATTCCTATAAAGCGGAAAAAGGTATAATTCGAATGACACGTAGCAGTTTGGAACCAAAAAGTGTTACCAGAATGGTTAACCGTAAGGGTTAATGGCGGCGGTTAACCCGGTGGCACTTCTGAAGCCGAAAACACACCTCGCTTTATACGCGTTCCGGTATTAGAGGGGAAAACGAAGAAAGACATGCATAATTTAACCGCGTTTAGGTAGCAGCGACGCTTTATTGCTGTCCACAGATTAACTCCGCGAAACGGCGAGGACAAGGCGAAAATATCCACTTGCCCGGCAGCTACTGTTTCAACCGAATTTGCATCATTTCTGTTTCGCGCCAATCAACCACCCCTCTAAAGACGTAGACAAGGTCGTATTTTTCAGTGCAGGAAATAGAAACATCCTTTTTAAACACAACATCTTGTGCAAAGTTGCATTTTACGGGCAAGCAAGTGGGCCGTTTGCCCCTCAAGAGGCAACAGAAGTTCATGCCACGGACTTACCAATCCCCTACCGTAGAAGGTCATTTAGAAAGATGACTTTACGTTTCTTAGTGCCCGACCAGGTAAAACTTGTCATTGTATGTTGTTTCTTTTTAGTAGCGCTCGTTAGCTGTACCCGCGAGACGTTACAACTCCCCTCTTCTCCAAGCTTTGTTAGAGCGAGTGGTGTGACATTCTTTAAATTCTTCTTTCAGACAATCTCAGACAAAAGACTTGGGACACGAAGCAAGTTCTCCCCTCCCCCCACTTTCAATGTTGATAATCAGGTGATTTTTCCCTTTTTTGTTGGAGAAAACGCGATATTTTCCAACATTGATTAGGGGGGAAGGGGGATACGTGATACAGCTCAAGTGTCCCAACTACTTTTGGCCGGGATTGTAGTTTCATCAAATCGAGAACGCTTCACATACTACCAACACATTTCTTACTTTTTTGAAATTCGTTGTATGTATACACGCGGGGAATCCTAGGGTGCCGGCCAAAACCCTGCGGGGGCAATAACTTTTGTAGTTAAAGAACTTCAAATTCTGCAGAGTTTTTTTGATTGAATATTAACAATGTCATTATTTCTATGTACAGAGTACAATACTTAGTGTTTTTCTTAAACTCTTGCCCAAGTGCATTTTCGTTTTTAATTTTTTAATTTTTTTACAAAAAAATTTAATTTTTTAATTTTTTATCAACATACAAGTATGCATTAAGGCATTTCTTGTAACATCCGTTTACAGCATGTTTCAGCAGTTATTCACTTCTGTCGGGCGGTACAGACGACTCAAACAATATCGAGAGCTCAATGAACACAGTCTTTATTCCTGAGCTTGACCACGAGGACTTCGTGTTACAACAACAACACGATCTGGGGAGCCCGGATGTAGTTTCCCTCAGGGAGGGCCTAGGTACAAGTGACAGGCCAGCATCCCCCCTTCTTTGAAAAAAAAAAATAGTAATAATAAATAAAACAGAATAAAGTAGGCAATATTAGCCTTATATAAGATTCTGTTCTGACTGTTATCATGAAAGGTCCTGCAACCATGCTGTTATGCAGCGCAAACGTTAATGACAGGCATTACTTGAGTTCAAAGTCTTTGAACCTAGTTGGTGGTTTGATGAGTCTTGTGCGTGTTCTCACTTTGGGTTGGTTATCCCTGGGCGGTTCTTGGATTGTAGCAAGGGGTGTGTCGGTAGGCCGCTCACTTTGGCCCGTGTCTGGTGTGCTGAGTTCTTGTGGTTGTGGCGGGGAAGAGGTGTCGAGATCAGGGCCGCTGTTACTTGTGTCCGATGAGGGAGGTGGTTGCTGTTTAGGCTGATTTGTGGGCATGTTCAGCGCTGATCCTAGAGGATTGTAGTGATGTGCAGGACTGTGTCCTGGTTGAGGCAGGAGTGTAGGTGGAGTGCAGGGTGGTGTTGGGGGAGGAGCAGGTGCTGCACGCCTGATGTGTATCCGATTTCGTCGAATGGTGCTGTGGGGCGTTTGTATGGTGTAGGATCTTGAGTGGCGTTTTTCAGCGACACGGCCATATGCCCATGGGTTGCCTGGTTTGTTTGTCGGTGGTCGTGCATACACAAATTCACCAATGTTGATAATATTGTGCTCTGGACCCGCTGTCTTGTCATAGTGAGCTTTACTGGCGTTGCGTTTGGCTTTGATTTCTGCTGATACAGTGTCACGGTTGATTAACATGGGCTCGAGAAGGTGGTCAGGTGTTGGGAGCGTCGTGCGTGTCCGGCGGCTCACCATGCGTTGGGCCGGAGAGTAGGTGTGGCCCTTTGGTGGTGTGTTTCTGTAGTTGAGCAAGGCGATTTGGAAGTCATCTGATTTCTTTAGCATTGACTCCGATACTTTCACTGCTGCCTCTGCTCGACCGTTGCCTTGGGAGTGGTAGGGACTTGAGGTGGTATGTTTGAAGTCCATGTAATCCTTACTGGTGAATTGTGGTCCGTTGTCTGTGTGGCAGATACGTGGAACGCCAAACCTGGCAAAATGAGCTTTGGTTTTGTTGATGACTGATGCTGCCAAAGTGTCGTCAAGTTCATCCACTTCGATCCAGGCAGAAAAATGGCACACTGTTACAAGGTAGGCTTTCTGTCTGTGCATGAAGATGTCTTGGCTGATGATCTGTCATGGCAGTGTTGGAATCGGGAGTGATCACATAGGTTCTTTTGTTGACTTTGATCCATACTGTGCGCAGGTACTGCAGTTGTTGCACATATCAAAAACTGCTTGTCTCATCCCGGGCCAGAATAGTACTTCTCGTGCCATGCGTACATTTGAATCAGGACCAAAGTGGTTTTCATGGATTTTCAGCAGCATTTCAGCTTGCATGGACTGCGGTATCATAACTTGTGCGCCTTTGTAGATGAGGCCAATGTCAGTGGTTAGCTCGTCTCTGTAGGTCCAGTATGCTCGTAGTGGTTGTGGTAGCTGCTTTCTGTCATCTGGCCAGCCTTGGGCGATTGTGGCCATTAACTTGGAGAGGTGTTCATCCTTTTTGGTCTCGTCGCGTAGGCGAGATTCGGTGGTTTCTGTGAGGCGAGGGTTGTGGATATCGGATTCCTCTGTGAGTTCGGTCCTGAATACTTCAAAGTCTGTGACCCTGGCATGTACTGGGGTAGGCAGTGCTGCTCTCGAAAGAGTGTCTGCCAGGTAGAGTGAGGTTCCTTTCTTGCATTTGATGGTGAAGCGGTATCTCTGCAGTCTCATTAGCATTTTCTGTAGCCGTGCTGGGGCTTTATGGAGAGGCTTTTTGCAGATGGTCTCAAGTGGCTGGTGGTCGGTCCGAACTTCTATGTCAGATTTGCCATAGAGCCAGTGGTCAAATTTTCCAAATGCGTTACAAATGGCCAGGCACTCTTTTTCGATTTGGGAGTATCGTTGCTCTGTTGCGTTGAGGCTGTTTGATGTGTATGCTACAGGTTGAAGGCGTCCCTCACTATTGGGCTGAAGAAGAGCACCGCCCAGGCCTTCTTCACTTACATCGACTTGAAGTGTGACCGGTTTGCTGAGGTCATAGTATTGGAGCACTGGTGCAGTGGAAATGAGGTGTTTGGCTTTGTTAAATGCGTCGTCTTGTGCTTGTGCCCACATAAAGGGGGTATCTGACTTGGTGAGTTGGGTGAGAGGTCGGATAACGGTGCTGAGGTTCGGACAATAGGGTGAGAGATAGTTGGCCATTCCTACGAATCGCTGAACACCTGCTTTGTTTCGGGGTGGGGCCATTGCTGACATTGCTACTATCTTGTCTGGGTCTGCTTGCATTCCTCGATCAGTTATGACATTGCCCATGAATTTGACTTGTTTTAGTTTGAACTGTAGTTTGCTCTGGTTTAATTTTATGTTCTTTTTTGAGCAGCGCTCCACAAGCGCGACAAGACGGCGGTCATGATCTTTCTCAGCTTCTTGGTAGGTTGTTCCGTCTCCAAAGACAAGTATATCATCTGCGATGCACAATACTCAATCAAGGCCCTCTAGAGCTGACATGAGGCGCTTTTGAAATTCCTCGGGGGCGCTTGATATGCCAAATGGGAGGCGGAGCCATCGGTATCTCCCATAGGACGTGTGCATTGTCGTCATCAGTGACGATTCTTCATCAAGGGGTACGTGTAGAAAACCTTCTCTGACATCAACTAGTGAGAAACAGTTGGCATGGCAGAGTTTATGGAGTTGTTCAGACAGTGTTGGCATTTGATACACTGGTCTGAGAATACCTTTATTGACTGTTTGACAGGGGTCAATGCAGATTCTTGTCTTCTTTGGTGTCTCTTTAATGACTTCATTGGAGCACCACGAGGTGGGTTCCTCTACTTTCTTTATGATACCAGCTGCAGTATATCTGTCAAGGGCTTCCTTTTCTTTGATGCGTTTCGCCACAGGGAAGGCCTTCGAAGTTTTCAGGATACTGTTTGAGTATGTCTTCCTTTGTGAGTTTCCCGGGTGGGGCCAGGCGTCTTTTGGAAGGGATCATTATAGGTTTAGAAGGTGAGGGCGTTGCTGGGTCACCGTATGGGCTGGCACTGTTGGTTTGGTCAGGGTGGTGGCCTTTTACTCCATTGAGTGTACTGTTGGTTTGAGCTGTTGGGGTGCCTGGGTCTGGATTGGTTTGTGATGAGCTGGCTGGGTAGGCAGGGGCTCTCTTGCCTGACGAGTCTTTTACTGCTGATGTGAGTGAAAATATTTCGTGTGCCCTGATGGTGATGAGCCCCAGTGCCTCGCAGTCGGAGCCAGAGAGAAGGGCTGGTTTGTTCATCATGACATCTCTAGGAAGTATCTGGAATGTGAGCGATTCGTATCTTTCGTTTCTTTCGCACAGAAGGTCAATCTGCCCAAGTGGTTTCAGCGGCTGGGAGTCGCCATAGGGGTGTAGTAGGTAGGGTGACTTTCTAAGCTTCATGTTTGGCATGAGCGTGAGAAGGGTATCTTCAGACAAGGTATTGCAGGTGGCGGCGGTGTCTATCTGGAATGTCACTGGGGTGAATTTGTTCCCAGTTGCAGACATGGGCAGTGTAACAAAGTACTTTTTCTTTGCGTGGTTTGTGTGGATGCTGTGTATTTGCCGTGTTTCCAGGGAGTAGCACTGTTCTTCGTAGTCATCAGTGTAGTATTCCACAGGGTGGTGATCATTTGCCGTCTGCAGCAGATGTATGTTTTGTTCAGGGGGGTTTTGGTTGAGACCGGCCGCGAGGTGCTCTGTGGCCTCGACTCCTGCCCTGAGCTTGCCATTGAGTAGTTCTCCGTGGTTGTTCTTGTTGAGAGGGACCTGTCTCGAGACAGACTCTGGAGAAGTGGTCGTTAATGCCACACTTAGTGCAGGTTTTACCATTTGCAGGGCATGTTTTCCAAGGGTGGGGTCCACGTCGGTCTCCGCACCAAAAGCAGGTTCCAGGCTCCCGCTTTAGTTTCATTTGTTTGTGGCTTATCCAATTTACTTGTTCCTCAATTCCTTTTGTGGCGTCTGTAATGAGTTTGTTGGCTTTTTGGGCTGACTCGAGGGCCTTGGCTTCGACGACGACGTCTTGCATGTTCTTAGGCATTCCATCCGACTTTAAATGCGTTTTTAGTAACTCAGCTCTCATTGTGCCATCGTGCAAGCCAAAAACGAATTTGTCGCGGCACATTTCGTCTGTCAGTGTATTGTACGAGCACAGGCTGCCCGCCTGTCTGACCTTAACTTCCCATTCTTGAACAGATTCGTGTGGGCTTTGTTGAGTGTTCCAGAATTTAAATCTGTCTGCCAGTAGGGAGCTTCCGATAGATCCAGTGTAATGAAGTCGTAATTTGCCCATCCAGATCCATGGTTTTTTCTGATCATCAGCTGTTATCTGGGGTTCGATTGTGTAACGGATCACCTGCAAAGCTTCGTCCGGCATTGACGATCGGAGCGCTGATATTTCCAGTAATGGTTTCTTGTAGTAATTTGCTCTCTCTGTCTCGGGATTTTTCGCCAAGTTTCTGTAGTCGGCTTGGATACAGTAGTCGTGGAATCTGAGTTCGAAGTTCTTGAAATTTTCTGACATATTCCCCCCGAGTTTCAATTCGGGTCGCTTGAGGTTCGCCATCGCTGTTTGACGAGTCGGCTGTGGTCGTTGAATTCGCTAAATGTACGTTTACTCTCCGTGAATGCTTCTCTTGTCGATTTATCGGATCGATCCCACTTCTGACACCATGTCGGGCGGTACAGACGACTCAAAAAATATCGAGAGCTCAATGAACACAGTCTTTATTCCTGAGCTTGACCACGAGGACTTCGTGTTACAACAACAACATGATCTGGGGAGCCCGGATGCAGTTTCCCTCAGGGAGGGCCTAGGTACAAGTGACAGGCCAACACTTCCATGGGAAGTTAAACTTAGGCACGTTTATGTGCTACATGTGCTGTTCAATGTTAGTTGTAATCATTCCCTGAAGAAGTCTCAGATAGAGACGAAATGCCTCTTACAACTAAAAGAAGTCTTCCTTTGTGCTGTTCACCAGTCTTCGTTAAAAAATAGCACAGTTACCATTGATCGCCATGCACTGAACTCTTGTTACTTTAGGCACCTTAATAAATATCAAAAAGTAAAATCCACGAAAACAGTGTTCAGCAGATTCACATGAGGCAATAATGAAGCACTGGTACCAGTACAGTTGTTTTCTTAATGTAGGTTGACATTCTGGTGAACAATGCTGGTAGGTCACAGAAAGCCTTGGTGGAAAAAACATCATTAGAGGTGGATAGAGCACTTTTGGATTTAAATGTTGTTGGTCCCATCTCTTTGACCAAAGCAGTCCCCCCACATATGATTGAACGTCATGAGGGGCAGATTGTGGTGGTGAGCAGTATTGCTGGAAAAACTGGTAATTTTAATTCATTTGTTGGAATGAATAAATTTAATGAGTTTTGGGTTTTATAAAATATTCATTAACTGCAGGGGTTAATAATTTATTGTTAAACTTGTTTTATAAATTTAAACTGAAAAGTCTTGAAATGAGTGGCTGATGACATGACTCCTGACTGACTGACTGACTGACTGACCGACCGACCGACCGACTGACTGACTGACTGACTCACTGACTGACTCACTGACTCACTGACTCACTGACTCACTGACTCACTGACTCACTGACTCACTGACTCACTGACTCACTGACTCACTGACTGACTGACTCACTGACTCACTCACCCACTCACTCAGTCACTCACTCACTCACTCACTCACTCACTCACTCAATAGGCCCTTTGCACAATACGATCACAAGGTATAAGATCTGCCATGCTGGATAGCAAACTGCACACTGAGAAATCCAAAACAAAAAAATTTTGTGCCTGAGTGAGTTAATAGCTTCTGTGTGTAAGAAGTCCCAGTGCAAAATTTGCCATCCAGCGTGACAGATCTTATATCATATGGTTGTTTTGTACAAAGGGGCTATTCGACTGACTGACTGACTGCTTGACTGACTGACTGACTGACTGACTGACTGACTGACTGACTGAATTATGATGGTACATCAAAATGTGGAAGTAGAATTCATGTAGTTTTTTGTCAAAACGTCCTTTGAATTGTCAGCTTCCATACATGTACTTTAAGGTCATTCCTCACATTTGCATCCCGCATCCTTACTGCGCATAATTTATGGCGTCATTAGCGCACGCTCGTGCACGCGCATATTGAAAACATGATGGATTTACCTTGATGTTGATCTCTGTCAGTTGAAAAATGGCTTTAGCTCACCTACGAGCACGGGCACCCCAATTTTTTTTCCAGTAATTGTAATCAACTAATCATAAGCTTTGCATGAGAAAAGACTGATCTAATTTCTATTGCTGAAAATTGAATAAATAAGAAAAATAGCAGATACACTGTGGCCTTTTCTATTTTGCAGTCGGTAACCACGTCAAGAAATTTGGTTTAAATTTTTAATCAAGGATTTAGCTTTCTGTCTGAATCAAACTTAAAATGTTTAGTTCTGTCCGACACAATGTATTGACTGTGGTTTAATGTGTATTCTTATGAGTCTGGGCTCACAAAGATTTTACAATTACTGGGAATGCATTTTTATAATAAGTATTAAATAATGCCAAAATGGGGCATTTTCAATGCCTCACTGCTCCTTGATGAGCATGGGCACCCCCTTTTTTATTTCAAAATGGAAGTTGTCATATGACAAATATTCAGTGGACAAAGTTTGAACGAAAATCTATTGTCACTTTTATTTCAGAGGAATTACCTTAACAGTAAGTAGCTTGACAGGTCGAAGCTCTTGAGATTATTGATGACGCAATTTTAATGTTAATTCTGAAGGTTAAAATAGGTATGCAGGATCAGCATCATTAAAGCAATGACCGATCCTGTAGAGCATGAAATTGTGATTTAATGATTTGCAGTTAAAGGGGTTACCCCAAACTTGCAACTTGATTTTCAAGAAGATTTTGTGAGTAGATCTGTGTTAACACTGATAGCTATGTATAAATTAAATTATTCTTCGTAGAATTACCTTTTGCAGCAACTTATGGTGCGAGTAAACATGCATTGCAGGTATGTAATTGGTATCGTGAAGTTCTGCAACCATTGTAAGCTACATGTAGGAATTACTAGCACTTCTCAACACATGGCTAAATCACACTTTTTTTTCTTAATTTTTTTTTTCTGGGGGAAGACTGTCTATTTCTTGTTTTGTCTTCTGTCCAGTTTTTAACTCTTCCTGTCTTCTTTCTTTTCGTCCTTCCTTCGATTCCTGTTAACTTTTTCTACATCCGCTGGCCAATATATAAAGCAATTGCACTCTCTTGCGACCAAGTTGAAAAGATTTATTCACCAAGTGATTTGCCTCTGTGGCAATGTCTCTTATTCGTGGATCGTTTCTGCACGGTCTACGTGCGTATGTTTTTTGGCTTGAAGTTCTCACTGTGAAACCAATTCAGTGCTGTTCAATGGAAGTAGTACCCTGTATGATTGACCTGAATGTAACACCAGGATACAAGTCGCATTTAAGCTTGGGGAAGACTTCAAGGTTCATCCTCCTCAATTCGATTGTACGGGAAAGTTATCATTGTTTTTCCTTTGCAATCCTATCTGACATTAGTGGTAACTTAGGGCTTGACAAAGGCTAGCATATTTTGAGTTCGAAATCGATCAATGTGCTGGACAAATTCTCGAATGATTAATGCTCTAGATGATTTTTTCATCGGAAAGCAAAGGCTGTGTTTTGGTAAACGTTATATATATATATATATATATATATATATATATATATATATATATATATATATATATATATATATATATATATACACATATCCATTAATAAGGAAAAAAAAGTGAAAAAAGATAATTTTGTGTCCTGGAGGATTTGATCTCCGGGTGGCCTCTCGCGTTTCAGGCTACCATCTACTCAACTTTGCCACATCCGCATTGAAGGAAAATTGGTGAAACATATTCATTATATTGGTTTCTACGGAAACACCGGGTTGTTAGAACAGCAGGCTCACGTGAAAAGAGTTGCGAGAAAGTCGTACCAATGGATGGCTGTTTCCAGCTTATCCTTCAAGTAAAATGTGGCTGAGCTCGTTCGAGTGGAAGTGAATTGTGGTTTTTCTGGAAATGTTTCTCATTCGTACATTTGTGGATGTTTAGATGTTTGACGGTGGCATCATTTGTCACAAACTCAATGGAGTTGGAGTAGCGGGAGAATGTACAGCTAATCTATTTTTGAACAACTTCGTTTGGACATATGCTATGAATGGACTTGCGTTATTTAATTAATACAAAAACTCCATTCTCAGCCTTTCATAATTCATTATCCAAATTTGATTTTGTCTTATATGTCCAAGGAAACAAGAGTATTTGAATTGAACCTCATAAGGTTCAACAATAGTTTGAATGGCACATAATCAGGTTGTGTCTCAAGAAAGGCTTAATTACCCACCTGACAGACTAGACTTAAGAGAGGGGCGAAAATCAAGCTTGCTAATAAGTCTCAAGTCAAATGGAAAATTTTGAAACATGTATGAATTCTTTCAGAATTTATATGCTTGCTTGATCCCACAGGAAACAGTTAGTTCTGTTTCCCCTCAAACCTCTGGCTAGTGCTCTCTAATGGCTCTGTCTTGAGAACAACGCTAAACCTTGGCCAGAAAATGCATAGTACTTACTGCCATTATCATTTTGGTAGGGCTACTTTGATACTGCACGGCTGGAGCTGGCTGAGCACAACATTCATGTACAGACTGTTCTGCCAGGACCAGTCAAGTCAAGCATCTCTCTTCATGCTTTCACTGAAAACATTGATGAGGTAAGAAAACAGATAATGTTTCTTAATTGATATCTATGCAACTTGCAATCAATTGTGTATTTTAGTACCAATTGGCATAGAAAATACAGCCAAACAGAATACAGGAAAGCCATTAAATATGCTCAATGGTATCAGACAACCAGCTAGCCCATCATGTGCTGCATTGATTGTGTTGGCCGCTGTATTTTCTATGACATGGTATAAAATGGTTATGCAGTACTTTCTTGTGGTGTACAATTGTGGAATATGCCACTTGTTACTTGTGTTTTCTTGGTATTACACTCTTGCCTATAGGCTTCTGTGTATAGAGAGAAAATAAAAGTGCCTCCTGGGATATTATGGTATGCCATTCTGAAGCATTGCCTACCTTGTAACCTTTTGGTCAGCCTAAAAAGCACACAGATTAGCCGAAATGCCACTAACTCGACAGTGTTTAGCTCTCAATAGTTGTAAGCGTTCATACCAGTTTGTTATACTGACTCGATTTTTAGAGAAACAATGCCAGTAGCAGGGTTTTCTTCCTAATTGACTTGTCATGGATGTCAGCTACATTAGACATCTTAGACTTTGATCGGTCAGTTGAAATGGGAACAGAGACATCTAGACATGAGTATTACAGTGCTGTCTTGTGTCTGCAGGGCAGAAAGCGACTTTGCGTGTTTACAATGAAGAGCTATCAACAACTGACAATCAGTAATGTAACTGCGACAGTTCGCATATTTGTGAAAAAATTTCCAGTAACTCAAGGCTTTTGTCCTTGCAGAAGCTTACAGATCCACCAGGTGCATCTGACTCCGTTCAAATAATGTCGACTGAGCGCTGTGCAGAGTTAATGGTAGTAAGCATCGCAAACAACTTGGATGAAGTTTGGATTTCAAGGGAACCAGCCCTACTAATGACCTACTTAAACCAGTACTTCCCAAACCTCTATAGATGGTATGTGCTGTACAATGTCACAAGTCAGTTTATGTGATGATATTAAGTTAAACTTAATGGGCCGAATATTTAAACGAAGTCTCAACCGGTAAACCGGGTTATTTAAACGGCACTTATCTTAAACCCCACTTAAACGGAGTCTAAACACAGCCTTGCAAACAATAGTAACTTAGACCTGGTCTTGAGTAGGTTTAGACATAGCCTAACGTTTTATTAGTGAAGGTTTTTGTCATGGATGGAAGGTTGAGATATAAACGCCTACAGCAATGGGTTAATACTCGACGTGTTCAAAGAATCCGACACTTGCGGGATAGGCTTAATCCTTTAGAAGAATATGATGACGCCAATTTTTGTTACCATCGGGATTTCCAGCGTTGAAACTTTTTCCCATGATGACTGTTTCCTTTTTAAGCTGACATTGTCATATCCTTTGTTTTCTATATCGGGATATAGCTTCCCGAGCTCGGCAAGTAGAAGTTTTTCTTCTTGGCTAAAATTTGCATTTCGAGATTTTGACGCCAATTTTTCATCTGGCCTCTTCAAAATTCTGAACACGCGGTTTTTGGAAAACAATAGAAATGTTCGTTAAACCACGCTTAAACTTGGTCTCCGCGGAATGCGGCTCGACTGCATTTAAATAATGCGATTTAGACCACGCCTAGCCGTGGTCTTTGGAGGCCTTGTCTAAACCTCGATTTAGTCAAAAACCAGGTCTACCCCAAACTTCGTTTAAACATTCGGCTCAATGTTGTTATGATCAAGCCTTTTTGAAACCACAAAAATAGTCACTCTTTGTTAGTACGTGCAATTTGACCCCCCAAAAAAGATTCCATTCACAAGTTACACATAAATTAAGGCACGGCCATCGAATGTTTCCATCTCTGAAGAAATTTGCAGACCTCATTCCTCGTCGATCACCATGACCACCATATGCAGCCCTAAACGATATCTTGATGGGTAAAAACATATTTAGGTGTTTTGTTCTGAACATTATTATTAAATGGCGTAAATGATGTTAGAGGATATTACATGGCCACTTGGAGATGCAAAATTTCTCTCCGAGTGTTGAAAAATATTTCATGTGCGAATGCAGTGAATGAGTGAAGTATTTTCGACATTTGAAGAGTAATTTCGCATCTCCAAGCGGCCATGTAATGTTCAATTTATTATTTTAACACCAACGAATTACTAATTGAAACCATTTCATTTTCGCTGCGGAAGGCACGATTTGTTACGTAATCATAGTGTGTGTGAAGGTAACATGTTACTTTAACGAGTGAAGATATCGTTTCCACACGAAAGCTTACTTGGTATTTCAATTTGACAAGTGTGCATATAATCAAAATCTACAATTTTCACCCCTAAACGAGATGGGGGTATCCCCACCCCTTTAACAGCGGAATGTCACCCCCCTCCCCCGGCTCAGACTACCGTACCTTGATTTGAATGTTGTGGCATTGTCACCTATCTCCAGGTTTTCTAAGATGTTCTTTATGGAACTCATAAAAAGTCTTTACATGGACAAGAAATCTTCATCAGAAAGCAACAAGTCAAAGAGTTAGGAAAATGGAATGTAGAACAGTCGGGAAAATGATGTAACATTGTACTTCCCCCTTTCCCTTCTGTACATCAAATATGTACAATTTTAGAGACCTTCCACCGATCATGTACTTTTTGATATGCAACATACAAAGGCCAGTTTTTCAAAGCGTGGATTACGCTATTCATGGGATAAATCGCCCTCCAGTAGATAAGTGTTGACGAAACAAACTACACTATGCACTGCATGGTGATTTATCCGCTGGGTAGATTTTTCGGCGCTTTGAAGAACTGGGGTCAGCAGATTAGCTACCGTAAGCTTTATAAGAAAGTAGCTAAGTCAGAAGCGCAAGTGCGCGTTTTTTAAGAGGTGGTCTTGTAGACGCGTTGTTTGATTGTTGACTTACATCATTTTTCAATCAATTAGTCAGTCAGTCAGTCAGTCAGTCAGTCAGTCAATCAATCAATCAGTCTATCCATCCATCCATCCACCCACCCACCCACCCATCCATCCACCCATCCATCCATCCATCCATCTATCCATCAATATATCAGTATATCAATATATCAATACATCAATACATCAATACATCAATACATCAATACATCAATACATCAATACATCAATACATCAATACATCAATACATCAATACATCAATACATCAATACATCAATACATCAATACATCAATACATCAATACATCAATACATCAATACATCAATACATCAATACATCAATACATCAATACATCAATACATCAATACATCAATACATCAATACATCAATACATCAATACATCAATACATCAATACATCAATACATCAATACATCAATACATCAATACATCAATACATCAATACATCAATACATCAATACATCAATACATCAATACATCAATACATCAATACATCAATACATCAATACATCAATACATCAATACATCAATACATCAATACATCAATTTATCAATACATCAATATATCAATATATCAATTTATCAATTTATCAATTTATTACATGCCTGTGTCTCACAAGGACTGGGAACTACCGAATTCACGAATTTGATTGGCTGAAATCGATATTGAAAGCGGTCTAGATTTTTCCATCTAGACCGGTAATGTTTTGCGGTGAAAAAGTCGCAAACTTTAATCCAAAATTATTGGCTATTTTCTTCTAACAATATTTACAAAGAGGACGAGAACACTTCGGCAGAGTTAAGTTCAGTTCATCACCGTTCGCAAGCAAAAGTTCGGCTAGTTAACAAACCAGTTTCATTGAATAAACAAGGACAATTCCCTCGGTCGTGTGTACAGACCTCACTGCGTTTGGTCTGTACTCATGACCTCGGTCAAGATTCTCCCATACAGACCGAGTAAGCTCGGTTAATTTGAGCTACATATCAATATATCAGTCAATCAATTTATCAATCAATCAATCCTTTATTTGGTAACGGAGGTTATGGTGCATACAGTTGTAATATTAGCGGAGCTCCGGCGGCCCGAAGGACCCCTAAGCGGAGCCCCATACCCATATAGGAAAGAAAAGGAAACCCATGCATTGATTTTCTCATGGTTATCATGGCTAGCGGTTGCTTTGGTGGCGTTCGAATGGCTCGATAGAAAACCTGTAAGTTTGATCGAATGACAGATAACGATCTGCACGTGAAATCGAAGCCTGAGGTAAAAGTATTTTTAATTAATTAAGTATCAACTTATAAGTAAAGGTTTTTTAAAACAATTTGAAGTAAAAACTACGGGTAAACGAGCGTGCATTTTATTGTTCTTAACACCCCTTTTTTACATTTTCATACTTTACATACTTTCACTTCTTTGTTTTATATTTATATCTATGCAAAATTTTTGTCTTCACTTTTAAGCTTGATAATGACCGAAGTTCGGTCGAAATGTCGCGCTCTTTTCCCAGTAGTTTTTACTTCAAAGTATTAACTTGTACTAAAAAGGCATTTGAACTGTTGGCGACGGCATAGGGTAAGATATGGACTGGACCAATGGACCCTTGGACCATTGAACTGTTGGACTATTATTTGGACCATTTTCTAGACCTGTTTTTATCAAAAATTAACTCTTAGGGAGGGGTGGGTAGGTATTTTCTTCATCTATGGGGGAAGGGGAGGGTGTAGGGGAGGGCCGGGGAGGGTGGAAAAGGTGACACGAAAATGGCCCTGAAACATTGACAGGAGTGGTATATTGCGACAATTTGAACCAACAGTCAGCCAAATGCAAAGACGAATATATAAATATCTGTATTTTAAAAATAATGGATAGAACGAGTTAAGAGTACACTGTCTCAAATTTTCTTTTAGATCTATTTTATATGAGGTCACCCACGTACCTTTGAAATCGACCTGTGAAATCACGAATCATTTACCACTTGCTTACTAATTCCCTGGTATTTCCGTTGTTGATAAGACAATTTCCCTTACTGTCATCGTTTCTACTATCGCGCCATCACGCTAGCAGCTGATAGACATCACTGAATTTCCACCGCTATAGCCTAATTCTACTTGGCGACACAGTATTCACATGCTCTCTCACATTTTTAATGTTTTATTATGACAATTATGCCTCACTCGTGATAAGCCATCCTATAAAATAAAATTCTCCCGTTATCGATCTTTATCTTTTCAGTACACACCGCGATTAATACATACATTTTTTTCCCTTTCAGACAGAACAATAACAAACGACTACCATCTGTCGCAATCACATGCGGCAAAACGAAATTCCAGTGTAGTTCCCGACACAATCTGTGTTGAGGATGATAAGGCAATCCCATATAAAAAGGACGGGGGTGCTCGTCGTATCTTTCAGGGGTCAATTCAAAACAGCGGTTTTGGTACCTCTTTAAGGCCCGTATGTACAGTGCAATATTGCGCGCACGATTACTTACTCGACGTGGCTACACGGTTGCAATATTTCGCGCAATATATGATGAGCGGCTACCAAGCTCTCATCCAACCATGTTTACATCGCGCAATCCAAAATCCTTTCCTGCCTTTGTATATCGATAAACGGAGCAAAATTCCGCGCGCTACGACTACTCCTTGCCACCACGCGAGCAATATAAAAGCTGGTAAAAGAAGTGAATGAAAATATCCAGAACAAAACGTTTGGACTCCGAACCACAGGTAAGGCTTAGGAAAAAGATTACTTACCTCTGTAATCGTCAATTAGCATAGTTTCTTCTGCGGCTGACCAAGCCATCGCTTTCTTTTTTGACGACCCGTAAACTTGACTTGAATTTATGTGGAACGTACGACGGGCAACATTCGGATGAGCGGTTAAATTTGAATGTGAGATTTGATTGGCTGAACCCTGAAATTTGGGTACACGAAGAAATTTGTTGCGCGCAACGTGGCAGAAGTTGGACGAAATTCTACTGCTGCAATATTGCGCGCAACAATTTCAGGGGTGGATACACGATGCAGTTGAGCCTGTGGGGGCAATATTGCACCGTGAATCCGACCTTTAGGGTGTTTAGCCTCAAAAGGTCCACAGCGGGAGCTTTTATGGTAGCTTTAAGGGTTTTGAGTCAAAAAAAATTGACATGAGTTAATGTTTTATGTAAGAATTGGTGTCTCTTAGGGGAGAAAAATTTTCAAAGCCACGCCCACAAAACAGGATCTTGGTACCTCTTAGGTATTCTTTTCAAAATTTCGGACGGGCGCCTCCGTCCGTTTTATGTGGGAGTACCCCCTCCCCCCCCCCTCCCCCCCTCCCACGCCGGTGAGCGCTAATCTCAATTGTTTATTCATTTAAAAGCACCGGAAGGTAAACTTTAGGGTATAAAAGAAGTATATACCGTTTTGCTCCTATTATCTTTGTCAGTGTAGGTTAAAATTATATATTTCCAAATTACGTTAACTTTGCTGTACTGTGGAAGTTGTTTTCCTCCAAGTGAAGTTACAAACGTTTTTTTAAATGCATATGTTCTCGATTCATAATCTGCTTCCAATAAACAATTTCAAATACCTGTTTACGTGTTTCACCTACACCCGAGGCGTTCTCTAGACCAACCAAAAGTTACTTCACGTGTAATAATATAATTACAAGTTCATCTCACATAATTGTGATCTTCTACGGAGCCGTGCAAGTTGCCAAGAAAAGTGTCTGTGAAGAGGACTTGATAAAGCAAACTACTAGTAGATTTGCACTAAAATAATTAGATTGTTTCGCTCTCCAGTTTAAACATTTCTTAATGCTTAATTTTTATTTCTTCGACTTTTCATAAAAGTTATAGAATAAAATTGTTGTATACGAATTGAAGTTGTTTCACTTCCACCAAGTGACTGATTGTCAAGTTAAGCCCGGTTCTCATTAGCGACATAACGACATCGACATAAAGACATAAGGAAAAGATCAGTTTGATCTTTATGTCGTTATGTTCATGCTGTCATGTTGCTAATATGTCATTCTAGTTATGTCTACATGTTCACACTACAAATATAATGTCCTTTTTACGTCGAATTAACGTCCCTTTTTTGTCGTTAGTGACGATGTCGTTGTCGCTAGTGTGAACCAGGCTTTAGGAACTGAAGATAAGGTACATTTCACGACTGAATTATTAGTTGTGTTTTTCTGGTTGAGAAGTAAGGTAAACTCCAGATTTTATATCATGCTTTCACGAACGCTTTTCAAGTGTCAGGAACATTGGAAATCGCGTTTTAGAAGACAAAATCGGAAAAAAAAATGGGATGACCTCGGAGCCCCTTGGAAGCTCTCACCTGCAGCATTCGTTATCCTCGCCGATGGCGTCGAAAGTTTAAAGGTGTACAACCCCCCCCCCCCCCCCTCCCCTTTCAGAAATTCCTGGATCCGCCCCTGTACAAGTAGATGGGGTGTCCAGACTTTTATTAGAAGAGCTAAACTGTGTTTTCACTAGGCCGAAAACATGATCAGTCTGATCACGAATGAAACG
This sequence comes from Orbicella faveolata, assembly GCF_042242905.1. Classification (NCBI taxonomy): domain Eukaryota; kingdom Metazoa; phylum Cnidaria; class Anthozoa; order Scleractinia; family Merulinidae; genus Orbicella; species Orbicella faveolata. The sequence continues at coordinate 2,024,225 of NW_028301536.1, read as the reverse complement.
TGTTTCGTTATGAAAAGTGTTCACATCAGACAGTGCATTGCGCGAATGAAACATGATTATTCTGAGCATGATTAAAACAACCTTCAATTATGATCAGACCAAACACGTTCAAAATGGCGGATGGATGCGGAGAGGAGGCGACTGCCCTAAAGAACCAAAATTGGGGCTATTATGAGGCCAAATGTCTAGTTGAAATATGGACCGATGAAGAAATACGACGGCAGTTATCGGCGATGAATAGAAAGCAGAATATTTGTCGGCACACACGAGGGGACTATTCCCTGCCACTAGTCCCTGCAACTAGTCGCCTGAAGAGTTTACACGAAGGGACTGGTCGCAGGGACTTGTCCCACGAACAGTTCACACGAAGCGTTCTGAGGAACAAGTCGCAGGGACTTGTCCCAAAAATTCAAACTGGTTTGAATTCGTGGGACTAGTCACAGGGACCAAAATTAGCCCCTGCGACTAGATTTTGAAGCACAAATGGCCAGTTCACACGATGGGACTTGTCCCCGCGACTTGTTGCAGCTTTACTCTAATCATGTTTCGGCTTTAATGTAAAAAAAAAGCTATAGACGTATTCGGTTAAAGTGTTTATCCTTGTTGCCACCCAATTCAGATCACGTGTGGTTCTAATTGTGCAATTTGTCACGCGCAACTGAGTGCATGAGTATATGTACAAACAGAACAATTGCAACCTCCCAAATGAATCATCACGTGGTATGAATTGGGTGGCAACAAGCTGTAAACATGTTAACCCAATACGTCTATTGTCCATGTTTGCTTAGTTTTAATCAAGGTGCATGACAACCCTTTGCAGCACTCTCTCGCTTATCATCTGATGGATTACTACCAATCTTTATCACTTTATGCTGCAATAATAGTCTCAAACGATCGGCCAACCATTTGAGACAGAATAGCAAAGATTCAGTGACGTCATCTATTGTTATTAAGATGCCAACCAGAGAACTATTGGTTGGTGAAACAAAGAATTCTTTTGTTTAACGGTTTGTACATTTACATAACAAAAACAATTTTTGTAAACAAATATCTTTCCTATTAATCACCTTTAATTTTGCAAAAAAATAAATTCAGCAGTTCGCGCAGAGGGATACTTATTAAAGTCGCATGTGGAAAAAATACGTTAGCGAAAAGAATTTTTCTCTTGGGCTCACAGATTTACCTTGCACGTTACTTTTACTCTCGCAGACAACTCAAACAACCATTTCCATGCTAATCTATTTTCTATCGAGACCAAATACAAGCAGCAAAGATATAGCATTTCAGTTGGACCTCGCTAAATCGAATTCGGTTATGTCGAACTTAAAACCATATCCTTGGATTTGCGCTTCAGTCATTTACTATCGGTTATTTCGACCTCCTGCTATTTCGAGCTATTTTTTTATTCCCTGAGAATTTGGAATAGTGAGTTTCAACTAATTTATTAAGGACTAAACGGGGACTAAGTGGCAAAATCAGACAAATCTCTCCCATGCCAAATAATGTATAGCAACTGAGGGAATCTCTAAACACAAAGTTCTCGAATAATGACAAAAAAATAAATAGATAAAATTCCGCAGGTTTATCGATTATATGTTCTTTGTGGTGTAACACGTTTAGGTAAAACCAAAACTCCGTATTTCCCATTCCCTGTTCACTGTTCTTTCGTTCCTTAGTCCTTGGTCCCGATTCCTATTCCAATATTTTTTTGTTTTACCATCGATTGGTCACGTGTCTTGTTACAGACGTGGTCATAAGTTGCAAGGTCATCGTAATGGGCCGAGATTTCCTGATCGCTGCAGTTCTTGTTCCTCTTGTTTGTTTCTTACTTTTCAAATTCCAAGATGGTGATTTTTTATTGATGATTTATGAGAGGATCGGTCAAGATCCAGCGGTTGCCTTGCGCGGGAAAGTGGTCTGGATTACTGGCGCTTCGAGCGGTATCGGTGAATATTTGGCTTATGAACTAGTCAAATATGGCTGCAAATTAGTACTGTCTGCGAGAAGGAAGGCAGAATTAGAGAGAGTCAAGAAGAATTGTGCAGGTGGGTTGAATTAAGATAAAATAACTTGGGCAAAATAGGTTTGCATAAATTAAGTACGTCGTACTATTTTAATGGTAAGCTTTTGAGATCGCCTTAAAGCTCCGGGCCTTTGAAAATTTTACCACGGCCAGAGGACGGACACTTGCCCAGCCCCGGACTCTCTGGCGCAATCTCTGCCCAAACAAACGATAGCTCCCCGATTTATTGTCTAGAGCTGAGCTGTGGAACAGCTTGCCATCTGATTCGCGACAAGCAAACTCCCTGACGGGGGTGCTCGTCGGAATTTTCTTGTCTCCTATAAAGAGGTACAAATTCTTACATAACACATTATCTCCTGCCACATTTTCCCGGCTCAGTACTCTTAAAGGTACTGTAAAAGCTCCCGCTGTGGACCTTTTGAGGCTAAGCATCCTAAGAGGGACCAAAACTGCGTTTTTAACCCCAAAAAGGTACGAGGAGACTCCCCATCCTTTTTATTTGGGAGTCCCCCCACATACACACTCAGACACACACACATCGGGTCAAGGTCCCTGAATGATTTGATTATGTCACCACAGTTTTTCATAGAAGAGCAGCCTTGCAAGGGTAAAGGTAAAAGATAAAGTCTGCATACGAGCAAAGTGGCTCATCAAGCCACAGCTTATCTCAGTTTCTGTTGCATGAAGTGACTAGGAGTATTTCTACTCCCCCCTGGATTACCCCCAGCGTTAAGTTTGCTGGTACCCATTTATACACCTGGGTGGAGAGAGGCACTGTGAGAGTTAATTGTCTTGCCATTAGATTACACAGCATGATGCATGTCGGCTTTATACCAATAATATTACAATATTATTACAATATTATTACTTAGCTCTTATTAACCAAGCAGGGGGTCTGTATGGGAGAATCTTGACCGAGGTCGTGAGTACAGACCAAACGTAGTGAGTTCTGTACACACGACCTCGGTCAAGATTCTCCCATACAGACTGACTTAGCTTGGTTAATAAGATGTTTATTTTATGGCAAAGAAGAGAAATTTAATTCGTTTAATGTAACTGGTTTGCTGACATTTTGCTTGCAAACGGAGATGAGCTTAACTTAAACCTGCCAAAATTTGCTCGTCCTCGTTACTTTTTTTTGTCATCAGGCTTTTTGCAACCTCCATAAATGATTGAGAAAAAATAAAAGAAAACGGTGAACATTTTTGTATTTGAGTTTGCTACTTTTTCAATGCAAAATGAAAGCGGTCTAGATGCCGGTCTAGATGGGAAAATCTAGGCCGCGGTCAATATCGATTTCAGCCAATCAAATTCGTGAATTCGATAGTTCCCAGTCGTTGCAAGACACAGCCATATAATAAAAACCAATAATATTACAAGTTAGAATGAAATCTCACCAGCAACCATTTCCCGAGTTGATGTTAATCTCATTGTTTTAAAATCCACTTGCTAGATACCTTTATATGATAACTTTTAGACTTTGGGCTCTTTGTGCCATGTCTGACACGTAAAAAAAAAATTCATGTAAACCCTCTTTTATAATTTACTGTTATTGGCTAATTTCTAATGCCCATTTCATAATAAATTTTATGTAAATTTTTATATTTCAGCCATTGCCATTGCTCATGATTCCTCGTTTAAAACAGATCAAGATATTCTTGTCCTTCCCTTGGACTTGCTAAAATATGACACACATGAAAAACTGACCCAAGATGTCCTCAAACACTTTGGAAAGGTATACAGTGTTTTTTTCTTGATAATGTAAAGACAGAGTTTCAGACTGTCAAACAAGGCAATTTTGCTGGTATTATACACTGATTCTGCAATGAAAACAACAATTATGTTTTGGAAGGAGAGAGGTCCAATACTCCGCTGGAACCTGGGTTAAATTAGTAGTCAGATGACATCACAAAAAGGTGTTTTGTGATAGACCAGCTGTGTGTACAGGTGTATTTCATAATCTGTCCAATAATTTTACTGTGCACAGTTACAATAAAAATAATGACTTTTATATTATATAGACTCACGAATTATGTCATGAAGTTTTAACAGAGACAAGTTTTGTTTGATGTTTTGATATTGCCATGAAATATGATATTATAATTTATATTAATATTTATAAATAAGTGATTTTCTTGTTCTATGAGGTACAGTCATATACTCAGGTGCAATAGACTGGTTTAGTATAACTTTTGTAGTTAGAACATTCCGGTGTCATTATTTCTTTATTCATGCCCAAGTGCATTCCCAATTTTGCACAATCGATCGTCATGCACTGAACCTTAATAGAAATAAAAAAACAAAGCCCAAGAAAACAACAGCAGATTAACATGAGGCATTTGAAGCAGGACTACCAGTTCAGTTGTTTTCTCAATGTATTAGGTTGACATTCTGGTGAACAATGCTGGTAGGTCACAGATAGCTTTGGTGGAAAAAACATCATTAGAGGTGGATAGAGCACTTTTGGATTTAAACCTTGTTGGACCCATCTCTTTGACCAAAGCAGTCCTCCCGCATATGATTGAACGTCACGAGGGGCAGATTGTGGTGGTGAGCAGTACCGCTGGAAAAACATGTAATGTCATTAATTTTAATTCATTTGTTGGAATGACTAAATTTGACGAGTTTTGGGTTTTATAAAATATGTATTAACTGCATGGGTTTAAATTATTTATTGTTAACCTTGTTTTATAAAACTGAAAAGTCTTGAAAGGAGTGCCTGATGACTGACTGACTGACTGACTGAGTGACTGACTGAGTGACTGACTGACTCAATCTGACTGACTGACTGACTGACTGACTGACTGACTGACTGAATGGCTGGCTGGCTGGCAGAATGGCTGACCGACTGACTGACTGACAGACTGACTGACTGACTGACTCAATTTGACTGACTGAATGACTAATGCAGTCTGACTGACTGACTGACTCAATTTGACTGACTAACTGACTAACTGACTGACTGACTGACTCAATTTGACTGATGGACGGACTGAATGAATGAATGACTGACTGAATGAATGAATGAATGACTGGATGACTGACTGACTGACTGAATGACCGACCTACCGACCGACTGACCAACCGACCGACCAACTGAACGTGCAGCTGATTTTTATAATGAAATAATTTTGTGAGTGAATTCTGTAGTAATACTGATAACTATGTGTAAAATTGAATATTCTTCATAGGCGTACCTTTTTCAGCAACTTATTGTGCCAGTAAACATGCATTGCAGGTATGTACTAATAGGACACAAATGCTGCTAATCGAAGTGCATCTGCAAGCTACCCGTAGAAATTACTAACACATCTCAGCACATGGCTAAATCGCACAACAACATTATTACCTTTTTACTTAATTTTTTTTTTGTTAAATTAAGACTGTCTATATCTTGTTTTATCTTCTTTTCTCACATAATAATGTCCAAGGAAACAACAGCATTTAAATTGAACTTCATGAGGAAACAGTTAATTCTGTTTCCCCTCCAACCCCTGGCCAGTGCTCCCTAATGGCTCTGTCTTGGAAACAACACTAAGTCTAATGGCCAGAAAATGCATCAGGTACTTATGGCCATTATCATTTTGTTAGGGCTACTTTGATACTGCACGGCTGGAGCTGGCAGAGCACAACATTCATGTACAGACTGTTCTGCCAGGACCTGTCAAGACAAACATCTCTCTTCATTTTTTCACTGAGAACATTGATGAAGTAAGAAAACAATGTGTTTTTGATCGATATATCTATAAAGACTTGTAACCCTTTAAGGATCGGTCAATCAGGATACAGGAAAGCCATTGTTTTACACCCAATCCTCCCATCACACACACTGCAGTGTTTGTGTTGGCCACTGTATGTTCTATGACAGATAGTGACATCAATCAATCAATCAATCAATTTATTGATGTCGTGCATGGGATTAGGTTGCCCTCAGTATTTGAGCCAGGGGCTCATGTATAAAATGCATGACAAACATAATAATAAAATGAGAGGAAAAAAACTAGTTAAATATCCATCAAATAGATAAAATACTAAATAAAAGTGTAATTTAGTAAAACATATAATATGAAGTAACATAAAGCTATAGATATACATTTACACCAGTAGACGTGGTATTAAATGGTTATGCAACACTTTCTCATGGTATACTTTAACAAATAGATTCCATGTTGCCTTGCATCTGCTCAGTAATACTGATCACAGATGACATCAAAATCTGGTGATAAAAAAATGTTGCACACAAGGCGATAGCCGAGTGTGTCACTGATGTTCTTACCACATTTTGACGTTGTCTGTGATCTATTACTGAACAGATTCATGGCAACATGGAAATGATCTATTTGTTTTATGTAATAATGAAACAAGGTACCACAGGAAAAGCTTTTTTAATTCAAAATCTCTCAACTTATATAAACTCGAAAGCTGGGCCTCAATTGGCCACTTTGACAAAGTAACACAGAAATAGCAATTTGGAAAAATCTATGGTCTACACAATATGAAGTAATCTAATTGATTATTATGCATAGCAAAGAATTGTGATTGGTTCAGGGAAATCAATTGGCACAGTCAACCTTGAATAGAGCATCACTTCTCTTAGAATGAAAACTTACATGTACTGGGAAAGCAGAATTTCACTGCGAAATCTACAAGTCTTATAGAAAAAGCCTGAAAAATCAAGTCAGTTTTTGTCATCAGAGCAGCCCTGTGAGCTGAAAACCCGAACGTTGCCTTGAATATTGCAAGAGGAAAATATATGCTTGGTACAAAACTTGCGGTTGCAAACAACATTGGAGGCTATTCAATTAGAGTTTTGAATGAAAGGAGCGTTAGTGAAGGTGGAAATTTGTGTCTTCTGTGACTTCTGTGTTTGGTGATTCTCAAATCAGTTTGATATAGTGTCGGAGACACTTTTTAGCTGCGATACAGTTGGCCGTGAGCTTTAATGAGCTATACTTTTTTGCCTGACTGCTGTGCCCTGAAACGGACTGGAACATTTTGTGTGGGAAAGCAAGGTTAATTGTGTTAACTTTACTTTAACTGATTTTAAGAAGTGATGTTTTGATGTTTCATTCCTGACATCAATCTGTGTCAAGAATGATTTTGAGACTGAAAAAAGTTGAATTTTTTAAAGAATGTATTTTCCTAAACATTTTCATTTTATTGGGTTTGTTAAATTCGAGACAAATCAATCATGGTTTCTTACAAGACCAATTTTGTGTTTGGCTTAGTCTCACTCGAATGCTGGATGGGACAGCTTGAGTATTTTTTTGGGTCATTTTCTAAAAAAGAAACGGGTTTTTTTTATCTTCTCACGGCCTTGGCAAGGCATTTTGTACCTTAGTTATCTTTCACCCAATCTTGTAAAATATTATCCAAATTCTGAAAGCTTTCCGCCATTTAAAAACAGGGAAAATGTTTGTTATATTGATGTCATCAATGCGTCTGCCCTCTAATAGATCATAGGTGAGAACTAATCAAAATGCAACAAATAATTTGACTTATTATATAAAATGGAATGTCCCACTTGTCAGTTTTATTTTCTTGGTGTACACACTCATCTATAGGCTTTTGTGTGTGCCAACAAAATAAAAGTGACTCGTGGAATATCGTGGTATACCAACACGAAGCGTTGCCTAGTACCTTGTATGTCCTGGGGCGTGTAGAAAACACAAAATGGTAAAGTGACGAAATGGCACTTCTTGGTTAGCCTTAAAAGCAGGCAGGTTAGCCTAAATATCACCAACTGGACAGTGGCTAGCTCTCGATAGCTGTAAGGTACGTTATACCTTAACATACATTGACTCTTATGGGAAGTGCCATTTTGTCATCATACTGACAATTTTTAGACAAACAATGACTTGTCAGGGATGCCAACCATATATCTCAGACTTAAATAGAAAGGTGTAAATAACTGGCAAGACACATGTCTCTGGAATGAAAGAAAAACTTCTCGTCCCGAGCAGGATTCGAACCTGCGTTTCCCTGCATACTAGTTGGGCGTGATATCGACTACACCTTCGGGGCAACCACGCTGGCGTAATGATGTGAGTAGACTGAACGCAGCCAATCCAAGGTACATTTTTCCTAGTTTCTATTTCTACTTGTTATCTTAGACTTTGATTGGCCAATTGAAATGAGAACAGCGTGTCATGTAACTCTAATGCCCAAGGCATCTAGACATGAGTACTACGTACAGGGCTGACTCGTGTCTACGCGACAGAAACCGACTTTGTGTGTTTACAATGAAGAGCTATCAGCAACTGGTATTCAGTAATGTAACTGGAAGTGTAATCGCCATTTGAAATAAATTTCCAGTGACTTTTGCCCTTGCAGAAGTTTAAGGATCCACCTGATATATCTGGCTTACAATTAATGTCGACTGAGCGCTGTGCAGAGTTAATGGTAGTGAGCATGGCAAACAACTTGGATGAAGTTTGGATTTCAAGGGAACCAGCCCTACTAATGACCTACTTAAACCAGTACTTCCCAAACCTCTATAGATGGTATGTGTTGCTTAATTAATGTAACAAGTTTGTTTAATTGTGATGTGATATAAGTTATGATCAAGCTTTCCTGAAAGCACTTGAAAAAATAGTGACTAGTTGTGATAAGTAAATAAAGATGGTGAATTCACTTATCACCACTCGTAATGGCTACAGAAGTGCAGATCCTAGCAGTATGCAAGACGCCTGTCACATATGAACTGGCCTTGCTCTCCATCAGTTCTCATAGCTCGCTTCCCGCCCGTTGTTCGGGAGTTCATGGGTTCGATTCTTGTCAGGGCCTCGGATTTTTTCTTTGTCCCACGCTCGTGTCATGTTGATCAATTCACCTTCCACATTGTCACAAGTTGTTAGTATGTATGTGCTATCCTATCCTTGTGTTTCTTGGGGGCAAGTACCTACCTACAAGTTGAAACTAAAGACTCCTTCACTCCCATCCAAATACAATCAACAGCCTCGTCATCTTTCATCCGTTCCTAGAGAAGTTGGTACTTGTTTTTAACTGTGACCCTGAACTCCTTTAGCTTCTTTGCATCATTCTTTCAGCTGCCCGATTTCAAAGCTATTACGTCGAGGCGCTGCTTCAGTCCAGTTTTTCTTTAGTTTTAGCTTGAGATGTGCAACAGCTAAGTCTGGTCTGAAGCAACATCCGCACCTCATTTTACTCTCACGTCCTGGAGCGACTTCTGAATTTCTTTCCAATGCAAACATGGTCAGTCTGATTTTCTGTTGAGTGGTCTGGTGACATCTTCGTGGTCTTGTGAACCATTCTCAATTGAAATGGTCACTGGTCAATGACCATTGATCTGTCTTCTTAAGGACCTTCTCTCCCAAGAGCTGAGGCTTGAGTAATTTCTGTTTCTGTAGCAGGCTACCTTTTTATGGGGAGGGTTTGTTAGCCCCACGCCCAACCCTCCTCCTGTCTCATTTGGGCTTGGGACCGGCAGTGGCAGAGTCCAAATCACTAGGCTGGGATGTGATGTCCAATTAATTACTTAAACACCAACAAAATACACATACCAAACCATTTTGCTTTTACTATGAAAGGCGCGATTCATTACGTAGCCATTGGAAAGGTCATCGTTTCACCTGTGAATGTATCATGTACTCGCGCGAAAGCTCACCTGGTGTTTCATTGGTGTTTGTATAATAAATCAAAATCCGCAATTTTACATCCCTAAACGAGACAAGGAGCATCCCCACCCCTTCAACAGCGAAGTCACTCCCCGGGCTTTGACCACTGTACCGTGATTTTAACGTTGTGGCATTAATATCAAAACCACTTTGTCATGTCTTTTACTTGCAGGCTTACTAAGATGTTCCTTATGGAAGCCACAAAAACAATTTTGCAGCATAAAGAGAAATCTGCAGCAGAACTGACCAAGGAGTCATAGACTAAGGAAATGGAATGTAGAACAGTCGTGAAAATGTAACATTGTATTGCCCCCTTTCCCTTCTACATGTGACTCTCATCGCGCAGAATTGTGTGGCACATCTGGGATATTTACGGGTGCAATGGCGCTAAATTTGAAAGACCGAGACGAGAAATGGCATGACACAATAAAGAAAAATGGCCGCAACAGGCAAAGGTTCCCCTGCGTTTTATTCTGTCACGGCTCGACTATAAAATATGGAAAGGGTTGCATATGGCTTTTAAAGAAAAGATTTTCATAATAAAATAACAACCATTTTTGACTCGGTACCATCTCGTTAACCTTTATCAATTTTGTGTTCAACTTGACCTACTCTGGGTAAATTTGAGTATGGGAAATAGCTGTATGATAACTTTGAGACCGAATTTCTTCTAAATGAAGATGTCAGCTCGTTGGGTTCCACATGGATATGTTTTCTTAAAACCTATAAAGGGCTCATGCAACATATGAAGGAAATCCGATGTCTAGAAATAGTATCAAATCCAGCATTTCTGGAACATACATTTTCTCTCTTTGATTCCTCGCCGTCCCAAGAGCCTTTGGGAGTTGAACTGATTCATTTTGAACCTCGCGCGAGCATATTAATGACCCTAAGCTCCGCCTCTATGAACAATGGCAATGTTTCGGCTCATGCAAGCATGAAATCAGTAATAGCTGTGAAATGGCGGCATAGTTAGTGGAGGGGATAAACGAAGGCTAACATTTTACGGTCTAGCGAGTTTTGTTGTAAAAGTATTTTATTGAAAGTAATTGGCGACGTCTATGCTTGCATAAATTTCGCAACTGTATCTTGTGCGTTGAGACCAGTTAACTTAACCATCTTCATTTACAAAGCATTCGAAAGAAGTTCACCAACAGTCTCTTCGCTGCGAAGTAAATCAAATGTGTTCCGTTCAAGAATCGCAGCGAGTTGATCGGGAGCTCTTTTTAGAGCTCATAGAAACCCTGATTAACCCTACATTCTTCCACATGTCTACTCCTTTTGTTGACGGTTACAACCCGATGTTCTACCTCCAAATCAGCGGAGAGGGACTGGCAGTTGCGACGGTACGTCAGCGGAGGAGGGGAGGGGGATACTCCATTATATGGGCTATATAGGGTATGTGCGGCCCCAAGTGGTATGGTTTTTCAGCCATTTTGGTCATAAACAGGGTACTTCATATGGGTAAGTTTTTAAGAAGAAGCCACTTTTTCATCATTATCGAAAAGAAAAACGACAAAAGCCCTTCACAAATTATGTTTATGGTAACTTAACATTGGTCTGAACTAGGGAACCAATCATAACGCAGGTCTGAAACAAGGTTTTGATTTAAGGGTCAGGTCAAATAGGGTTTCGAATTTTTGGTCAGGTCATAAATAGGGTAGGGAATATCGCAGATTTTGGTCATAAATAGGGTAAGGGATTTGGGAAGGGGGCCGCACACCCCTGCCCAATTTTTCTGGGAGTACCCCCCCCCCCCCACCCCCGGGGAGTCAGTAGAAACACGGAGATCTTATTTGCAATTCTTCAAGATAATTTGTCTAGAATTGGATACCAGTTAACGCAGTCATCATCTTTTCGAGTTGGAAACATAATGAAGAACAGAGCACAATACATGGTCAAAAAGTTGTTTCTTCAAATGATATGAGAAAGAACGGAGTATAAGGCTTCGACCGCTTCGCATCCATAATGGCGGTTGTTTTGAAACTTTGAATGTAGTTGTGAAATGTTTACATTTTGTGATGTCTTACATGAGACGAAACAAATAATGCAAACAAACTCTCGAGAGTGCGCAGTACGGACTGGAAATCATCTTTAAGACCCATTTTGATTCAGGCCCGCTGGCAGACGGTTTTTTTTTCCCTAAGGGTGACTTAGACGAGTGTTCAGCCATCGCAAACGCAAAAGGGTTGTATGGCCGTGGCCGAGTAGGGAAGAGGGCGAGACAAGGCCGGTATGCTCGTCCCATTCCCCTCTAGGCTAAAGCGTCTCGCCTCATAATCCACCGTAGGAAAAAAGATGGCGGCTGTACATTTTACCACAATGCCTTGCGAACCTAGCAAAGCCTTCAAGGCACAAAGAACTTTAACAATATTTGTTCCTGTACTAAGTTCATTAAGTAGCCTAGGTTTGAAGATTTTATAACGTTTCTGTACGTTTTTATGAACGTTGTTACGGTTTTCGTGCGCTAAGAACTATGGGTATATGTACCAGCCGCCATCTTTTTTCCTACGGAGGATTCCTGCTGAACAACAGACAGACTGTCAGCAGCCTATTTTGATTTAAGTCAGTTTCGTAAACAATTTATTCTAGCTTGCTTCCTATTTCTCACCGCTGGAAAAAGACCTAAGTTGACTAAGTTAAGTTCGGCTGCTCATACCCTACACACCCGGCAAATTGATTAACAAAGTTAAAACCTAGTTGAAAAAAATATGTAAGCAAGGTGGTTTGAAATTTGACTTTTCAAAATGAATTCAATACGTGGTCCAAAAATTGGAAAAACCTAAACCCGATTTGATTAAACTTGATAACTTGGTATGATTTGGGCATTAGTCTATAGATAAGTAAGTAAGTAAGTAAAGACTTAATTTATGTATCATTCACTGGGACAACCAACGTTAGCGCAGCAGAAGTTAATCAAACATTTTATCCAGTAGTAAGGTATAGCGCTTTTAAGGTGTTGATGTCTATTTTTGTGGCCTTTTTAGATATTTCTTGCTATTGGTAAAGAATCAGGCCGTATATCTTTCTGTATTCCTGACGGTGTCGGAATGAAACCACGAATACAGGTGACCAATGAACTCTTCTTCAAGCTTGGAACAATCGTATCCTTGTGCATGAAAATCTATTCAAATGTAAAGGCAAAGGCTTGTACGAAAAAAACATCATCCCGCGCTTTGTTTAAAAAGGAAGCTTTAATTTGTGTTACGTTTTTTGCTGCAACAAGTCATGGCGGTTTAAGAGAACGATTCGCACTTCCCAGTGCAAAATTTTTGAAATCTATTTTCAGTTTCGGTGCGCGTTACGCTTGTGTCATATTACGTCGTCACATTTTCGTGACCTCATATGTCGTGGCAACCAGATTTTTTTCGCATATTGTTTCAGTTTCAGCGACCTCACGAAAATAAAACCAACAGATGCGACAATGTTATCTCAGTCAGGCATCTAAGTGCTTACAATAGCCACTCCCTGTCAATAGAGTGTGTGCATTGTCACGCAATAAAAAATAAAAGTAAAAGCCATTCAGTGGATAAATTCAAGAAATTGTGATATTATAGACGATAAATAAAGAAGACAGTTCTCCGAGTTTAAGGTGTGTGCGTTGTCCCAAAGTTGAGATATTCGTCGAAATGTTCCGTACAAAATTATAGTGCCTTGTATGGAGTCGCCATGCTGGAGGACCTCCTTAGTCCTCCAATATGGCGGCCGGAAAGACATTTGGAACTTACTTTGGCTATCTAGACAAATGGTTATCTGATCCAAACCAAAAAAACATCTACAAAAGCACTTTTCCTAATACTTTAACTCCTAAAATGGCTAAAAATCACGAGATAAGTGTATATTTTTCGACAAACGTGATCTTAGCTTCATGTCACGCACCGCCATGACTCCGAAATTCAAAATGCGCTGGTTTCCAACCGAAGGACGCTATTGAGCTGAAAAGTTGTAAACAGATATAAATTTAGTACTTCCTATGCCTGATGAGGACAAAACCTTTGGGGTTCTTTAGTTTTGGATTTGAGAATTTGATGACGTCCGCGGCGTTAACACACTCTATAGATTTAGGATAATTCACCCCGGAAGAGGTTCATGGATCATCCGCTCTTGGCTGCAGGCATGATCATATGTCACTGTGCTGTTTTAAGACGCGTCAAGTTGACCAATATCTGATTTCTCCTAACAACATTAGTGTGCTCTTAAGCAGACGGGTGATGAGAATATAGTCAATTGGCCGACATTATTTTTGAGGTACAATCATACCGTAGCCAGATTCGCAATTCAGAAGCCGTGTCTACTGTCCTGGGCAGAGGCTCTCCATGGCGATAACCGTTAGCCGTAAAACGAGTCAAAATTTAACCGTGAGGCGAAAAAATTGTTAAGTCAACCGTTAGCCGTAGAAAATGTTAACGGTGAAAACATTTCAGCTACGAAAGTGGAAGTCTCAAGATCTCTTGTCAAGACATTTTGTACCTTGTCTTGTGGCTTGTAAGCTATATTAGTCTACAATTCTTATAATAATACCGTTCTCCGTCCTGGAATGGTACTAAGACCTTAAATATGTTTTATAGTAATCAAATTAACCATTTTAAACACTGAAAGTTAATTTATAACTTTTTAAAACAATGGTAATAAATTTCTAGTTAAGAGTTCTGCTAACCCGTAAAAAAAAAAATTGAACGTTAGCAGCAAAAGCCACCACCCCATTGATACCCTCTGGGCATGATAACTTGCAATATTAAATCACTGATATGATATATCGCTGGATGACGGAATTTGTGTTCTCTAAATACCTAATTGTACCTTTTTTGCTGCGCTTCGGCGGCATATCAGACTCATTTCGTCTCAGTGGGTATTTTAACTGGACTGCATCTCGCCAGAATAGAAACCATGGCTCGACCAAACCGCCTGAAATGCCGTCGAAACATGCCGGAAAGGTACGATTTGTTGAAAATACATTCCTTTTAATTTAATGTTTTTGAGAAAGTGGGTCTTTGTCGAAACAATCTGTTTTCATTGCCTGATCGTTTTGTTGGTGCTTAAACCAACAAGGATCACTTTAAGCATGGATTGCTCCGCCAGTATGATTCCGAACGGGAGTCCTGTGAGTCGAGTTCAACGCTTAGACGCGCGTCTAACCCCCTCCCCCTTGCCCTCCTCCTCTCCCTACTCCTCCCCCTTTGAGTTCGCGTCACTATTTTAGTTCTCGTGTCTTTTTACGCTTCTCAATCGAAAGAGTATGCGAAAAGAAAACTCAAGTTCTGGTTGGGTTGTCTACATCCTCACGTCATATTTACGTCATATGACAATCTGTCTTCTTTGAATATGCTAAAATACTTGGATCATTTTTTTACAAAAAAAATGAAATGCTTTTTGCAAGGTGACAGGTTCTAGTTGGAGTTTATATCATATTTTCGAGCAAATGTAACTAAAATACGTTTGAAAAGATTTTTTGCGCCTGTAAATGTAATTAGAGTAAAAGTTTTAAAACGTTTTTAAAAGTAATGGTTACGCAAAACATATAAGCTTGACTTGATGTTAACCTAGAGCTAGCAGAATAACTTCAGTAATCTATGAGCCCCTAACTAATGCCTTTTATGTAAACAATTTAGGATGGAAGATCATGTGTGCCCATTTCACAATAAATCCAAAATGACACATGTAGATAGGTTAAAAACAAGCGTTTCATAATTTCAGTTTTTTTTTTTTTTTTTGGAAAGTGTAAAAAATGACACTTGGAAATTTCGTTTTCTAATTTCCTCGTGCAAGGTCTGATTTTATGAATTATTTATGGGTATCCGGTGTTTTACTTTCCAAAGCGAACAATATAAAACAAACCTGACAATAAAGATCTCTCCATGCAAGGAATATAAGTTGTTCTTCCGGCTTTTATTTCAACTGATTGGTGAGGTGAGCACAACCTGTCTTGTATTGTAAGCCTTAATTTTATAATTTTCACGAGTTGCACTAAGTAGGAAAAATATTGAGAGAATATCAGTATTTGCGGTGACTAGAAACATTTGTTTGTCTCTTTTTGTGTTAGATCGATTTAAGGATTATAGGTAAAGAAAGAAAATAAGTTAAGACGCAAGTTTTTCATTTGTCGTTCACCGTAAACGTCATTCTTCAACTCTCTGTTTGAGAAGCTTATTCACAAATGGACCTGAATGAATTTACTCATGAAAAGTTTCCAAAGGTGATTTGTACATTCCAATATTTTATAGATTGAGTGATTCGGAAATGTCAAGTACAAAATTGAGAAATTGAACTTGCAATGGTACACCCGAAATGAATTCGGCCCTTTTACAGCAAGCACTATTTTACCATTCATTTATTTAGTCGATCAGACCTAAAGATATAATGCACAGGTTCAGAATACTAATTTGCTCAAACTTGGCTTTTTTGAGTCCCTACCCTTCCTCGTAATAACACAAGACCAGGAGCCATAATCGGGGACGGAGACCGTAAGCCCGCGCCATTTCTAGTATTGGGGCTGTCCCTATGATACGGGACGATTTTTCTATTTTTAGGACAAATTGCGCCATCATGTGCGTCACACGCGCATACATGCTGCCAGGATTTTTGCGGATGTAGCGCGGGGAAATGGCGTCCAAAATTCCAGAAATGTTTAATGCTTTTGGCCCACAAATCAATACGTTCATGTCTGTTGGAATTTTGCTTCAGTATTTTCGTCGTAAGCTGCTCCAGTTTGAGTGAAGTAAGACAGTGTTTAATTTAGTTATGTCCAGCTTTATATCACTGACCAAGTTGTGTTCCGCTGCTTCTTTTACAAGACCTCCACATTACTCCGCTCTAAGTTTCACATATGTTGAAGATTAACAGCTTTTCCATAACACAGCAAAACATTAGTTGGATATATTTGGATATAGCAGCGTTTCAGGACTTCAGAGTTTCCCTCCTCTTGCCAGTTTGAGTTTCGCCTGAATTGTAAGCAACGCTTGATATTTTATCAAGGGCCAATAAGTGGCAATAAAGTTTATGTCTGTAGATGCTGCTCAGTTTTGTTTGTGTAAAAATCCAATAAATTGTCTGTTGTCGATGAAGAAGAGCGCCCGCCGATGCGTGTTTTATACAGTCAATAAAACATGACAAATTGGACTTCTGCACTTTCGTGTGAAATTGAAAACATACATCGAACTCATATAATATCTCTTGTTCTTAAATATGTTTAAGGTTGATAAATGTTTGAGAACATATTAAAAGCTTAGCTGAAAATATGTGAATACAGCAGAAATAATCAGCAAAGTTACGATGACGAGTTCTTTAATCAACTCGAATAACGATTTCGATTTCGTTGGTTGAGTTTTAAAACTCCTTGTCTATTTTATTTTCGCAGTGTAAAATTTTACTATGTTAAAGAAACATACATGAGGTTAGTAGCCTTTTGGCGTTGGTAAAAACTGTTGCAGCATCTCAGCACAAAAGATAACGAAAGAAATCTTTGTCAAGATTTGTTGACAATTGAAAACACCGACTCGGATTTGAAAGTGCTCGCGCTGCACTATGCAAATGAGCTACTTAACGTACGCGTCAGACTATCAAAAACAGGGTTTGGTTATGATTAAGCATTGTTTGGGAAACGAACAAATTAACTCGATACCAGGGTAAAGAGTTCTTTTGCATAACGTTTCTTTACAGAACAAACGCAAAATCTTACTCGTACAACTAGCGCGAGCAGATATTATCCATTCACAGCGCGAAATTGAGACTTGTTTTCGACCCTGAAAAACTCACCTTTTCTATAAGCTCAGAGCATCAAACTACATATAACAGCCCTGGTTCTTATTCCCTGCCTTATTCCCTGCCATCGCTGTGAAAAATCTGCAAGAGAATCTCGCAACTCTCACCATTTTATCACGCAACATGACAACATCCACGCGACAGCCCCCGACATGTGCGTGGATCCGCGCGGATATATGACGTCAGGATGGCGCAATTTGTTCTAAAAATAGAAAAATTGTCCCATATCATAGGTGAGCGCGGATCCCAAGACTTCTCCGTCCCTTATTATGGCTCCTGAAAAAGCTTATTACGTAATACGGCAAAAATTCTACACTCAGCCTTATGTGATTTATTTTTCAGTTACAAGACCTACTTCGGAAAGCGTCATGAACTACGCAGAAGAAATTTTACATGCTATTTTTTTAGCCATAGTTGTTGCAAATTTCCTTCTCAACACTAGTCGTGCCTTAAAAGCCATCGAGTAATGCAGAGAAAGCTTAGTTTTGCTCAGTAACAAAGTGCTGAGTGTAAAGAAGCCATTACGGCGAACAATTTACAGACAAATCTATCATACCATGTTTGAGGCGTACCGTCGTGTTAGCGATCACTCAAATGCAATAGCGTGCGGCTGGAAACTTCTCATAATTCTCTGCGAGTGTGGTGATACTGTCCAAGAAGGTATGCTTAGCTTAAACCTGGCACAGATATATCAGAATCAATTTATGTATGCTGAGGCAAAAGAACTTTATGAGAGAGCGGTCACTATGATGCAAAAAACTGGTAACAGGGGAGGAAAAGGAGTGGCTTGTGGAGGCCTAGGAACTGTGTTCATTTCTCTCGGTAAATATGTCAAGGCTAAAGAATATTATGAAAAAGCACTTACGATCAGCATGGAAATTGGTGACAGAGAAGGAGAAGAAGCATGCTATGGAAACCTAGGAAAGGTGTTTCGTTCTCTCGGTGACTATGTCAAGGCTAAAGAATATTATGAAAAAGCACTAGCGATCAGCATGGAAATTGGTGACAGAGCGAATGAAGGAACATGGTATGGAAACTTAGGAATTGTGTTTGGTTCTCTCTGTGAATATGTCAAGGCTAAAGAATATTATGAAAAAGCACTAGCGATCAGCATGGAAATTGGTGACAGAGCGAAAGAAGGAACATGGTATGGAAACTTAGGAAATGTGTTTCGTCATCTCGGTGAATATGTCAAGGCTAAAGAATATTATGGAAAATCACTTGCGATCAGCATGGAAATTGGTGACAGAGCGAATGAAGGATCATGGTATGGAAACTTAGGAAATGTGTTCATTTCTCTCGGTAAATATGTCAAGGCTAAAGAATATTATAAAAAAGCACTTGCGATCAGCATGGAAATTGGTGACAGAGAAGGAGAAGCAACATGGTATGGAAACTTAGGAAATGTGTTCATTTCTCTCGGTAAATATGTCAAGGCTAAAGAATATTATGAAAAAGCACTTGCGATCAGCATGGAAATTGGTGACAGAGAAGGAGAAGGAGCATGGTATGGAAACTTAGGAAATGTGTTTCGTTCTCTCGGTGAGTATGTCAAGGCTAAAGAATATTATGAAAAAGCACTTGCGATCAGCATGGAAATTGGTGACAGAGAAGGAGAAGGACCATGGTATGGAAACCTAGGAACTGTGTTTCTTTCTCTTGCTGAATATGTCAAGGCTAAAGAATATTATGAAAAAGCACTTGCGATCAGCATGGAAATTGGTGACAGAGCGAAAGAAGAAACATGGTATGGAAACTTAGGAACTGTGTTTTGTCATCTCGGTGAATATGTCAAGGCTAAAGAATATTATGAAAAAGCACTTGCGATCAGCATGGAAATTGGTGACAGAGCGAATGAAGGAACAGGGTATGGAAACTTAGGAACTGTGTTTCACTGTCTCGGTGAATATGTCAAGGTTAAAGAATATTATGAAAAAGCACTTGCGATCAGCATGGAAATTGGTGACAGAGCGAATGAAGGATCATGGTATGGAAACTTAGGAACTGTGTTTCACTGTCTCGGTGAATATGTCAAGGCTAAAGAATATTATGAAAAAGCACTTGCGATCAGCATGGAAATTGGTGACAGAGCGAATGAAGGATCATGGTATGGAAACTTAGGAAATGTGTTTTTTTCTCTCGGTGAATATGTCAAGGCTAAAGAATATTATGAAAAAGCACTTGCGATCAGCATGGAAATTGGTGACAGAGAAGGAGATGGAACAGGGTATGGAAACTTAGGAACTGTGTTTCGTTCTCTCGGTGAGTATGTCAAGGCTAAAGAATATTATGAAAAAGCACTTGCGATCAGCATGGAAATTGGTGACAGAGAAGGAGATGGAACAGGGTATGGAAACTTAGGAACTGTGTTTCACTGTCTCGGTGAATATGTCAAGGCTAAAGAATATTATGAAAAAGCACTTGCGATCAGCATGGAAATTGGTGACAGAGCGAATGAAGGATCATTGTATGGAAACTTAGGAAATGTGTTTCGTTCTCTCGGTGAATATGTCAAGGCTAAAGAATATTATGAAAAAGCACTTGCGATCAGTAGGGAAATTGGTAACCAGACAGACCAAGCACGCACCTACCTATCCCTGGCAAGTGTGTTTCTTAATCTTAGAGACTATAGGCAGAGTAAATTATCTTGTGATAATGCGCTTGAGATCATCATGAAAATTGGTGATAAAAAAGGACAAGCACAATATCACTTAACAGAAGGCAATTTTCATGAATCCCTTGGTGATAAAGATAAAGCTAAAGCCTGCTTCGAGAAAGGACTTGCGATTGCAGTTGAAATTGGTAACAGAAGATTAGAAGCATCAAGCTACCTCAGCCTTGGGAAAGTGTTTCAATCTGGCGGTGAACATGACATGGCCGAGGAATATCTTGACAAGGCACTCTCCATGAGTGAAAATATTGGAGAAGCTGAAATTGAGTTTTCTTGCTATTGTCATCTTTCACTGACGAAGTTAGGACAACACAATTTTCAGGAAGCTCATTCCTTTTTGTTACGAAGTATTGAAAAATCCGAAAAAATGCGAGGTCTTCTTCAAGGCAGCGATCAAATTAAGATATGCTTTGCAGTCAAGCATGTTTTTCCCTATCAGCTGCTCACTGAATTGTTTCGTCTCGCTGGAAATCCTAAGGATGCTCTTTATGTTGCAGAGCTTGGACGAGCTAGAGCCTTAGCGGACTTGATGGCAACTCAGTACTCTGTTGAAAATCGTATATCAGCTGACCCGCAATCATGGGTTGTTGTTGAAAATGTCATGAAGAAAGAAAGTAGCTCTACTTGTCTGTACATTTCTTATTTTGAACAAACAGTGTTTTTGTGGATTCTCAAGACAAGCGGAGTCATTCAGTTCCGAAAACTTGATGTGGATAAAAAGACTCTTTACACAAGATTAACAAAGGTTGCTGAAGATTTGGATGAATTTTTTGCTATCATGGCTGAAAGCTTCCAAGACTTTGGCAATTTACCCGAGGAGGTGTGCGAAGATCGCTCCTTGAATGGCAATGACATTGAAACAAATCCTGAATCTTGTCAAGAAGAGAACCTCACAACTTTGCGCCAAGATAAGCCTGGGAATACGGATGATCCCGAACCGAGTCTAACTTTGTTCTACGAACTGCTCGTCAATCCTGTATCCGACTTACTTGAGCAACCCGAAATCATCATTGTTCCTGATCGCAACCTGTACCGTGTTCCATTTCCAGCTTTACTCAATGGAAGTGGGAAATATTTATCGGAGCGTTTCAGAATCCGCGTGGTTCCTTCTTTGTCGACTCTGAAGCTCATTCAGGACAGTCCTGCAGACTATCACTGTGAGACTGGTGCTCTGGTAGTGGGTGATCCTCATGTTGGTGTGGTGATTTACAGAGAAGAAGTC
Organism: Orbicella faveolata; assembly: GCF_042242905.1. Lineage (NCBI taxonomy): Eukaryota > Metazoa > Cnidaria > Anthozoa > Scleractinia > Merulinidae > Orbicella > Orbicella faveolata. The sequence continues at coordinate 2,002,914 of NW_028301536.1, read as the reverse complement.
AATAAAAAGTTCGTACCTTTGCCTGGTGCAAGAAAGGAAGCAGAGATGATCGCACGACGGCTGGGCGTTTGGCCTTTGTTAGGACAGGACGCAACCAAGCAAGCGGTACTTGAGAAGCTAAATTCAGTGAGTCTGATACATATTGCTGCACATGGTAATGCTGAAAGAGGAGAAATTGCTCTTTCTCCTCCACGTTCCACCACCGGGGTTCCACTAGAAGACGACTACCTTTTGAAAGTGTCCGACATTTCAAAAGTGAAAGTGCGAGCTAAACTGGTGGTACTAAGCTGTTGTCACAGTGGCCGTGGACAAATTAGAGCCGAGGGTGTTGTTGGAATCGCTCGCGCGTTTCTAGGAGCCGGTGCACGCTCAGTGTTGGTGGCACTGTGGGCTCTAGACGACAGCACAACAAAGAAGTTGATGAGTCGCTTTTACGAGCACCTTGTTCGTGGAGAAAGTGCCAGTGTATCTCTTCACGCGGCCATGAAGTGGTTGAGAGATCACGGCTTTACCAAGGTTTCCAGCTGGGCACCGTTCATGCTGATTGGAGATGACGTCACATTTGCGTTGAAAAATAAAGGTATGTTTCCACTAGCGAAGAACAGATTTTAGGAATGTGCTTCGTTGGTTACCAATATTACTTAAAAGAACGCTACTTTCAGTTTCTGCTTTTGTGTTTAAAAGGGCAAAATCTAGCTGTGTTGTATGTAAAGCAGCTACAGTGTATCAACATATTTTCAATTCCAATTACTGAGAAAATGTTTTCTTTTAACAAAAAACTTTCTTGTAAGGCAATCAGATCCCTTATTCTTGTGATTTATCTACCTAACATTTGGTACTTACGTTTAAGAGATGATAGGGCGCGTATACCTTCAGTTCAAGAAACAAACTGTATTCATCATCTGCGAATATATTACGACAATGAACACACAAATAATCGATCAGCTCACAGTTGACTTGATAACTCAGTTGGTAAAGCACTGCACCGATATAGTAGCGGTCATAGTTTTGAGTCCCGTTCAAGCTTGACTTTTGTTTCTACTTTTTTTTTTTCAGGCTTTATTCTCTGCTAAAGAGAAACTAATGTTATACAATGGTTAGGAGACTTTAAGATAATATCTTCAAATTGTTGTTTTTTGTTGTTATAGGAAGGAAAGACTTCGTCAGTGGAGTACTCCATAGAACTTAAACATCAAGAAATGAACTAAGAAACTTCTGCAAGGACATTGGAAATAGAAAAGACAAGTTTGCTTTGCTTTTCTTTCGTTGCCATTGTCTAATACAAGTACAACTGGTTTTTCTTTTTTCACAGAAGCAGTAGAGAAACGAACGTTTTTTTTTTTGCCGTGGTTGCAAACGAATTTTTCTTAATGTTGTTATCGAAATTAATCACGCATATCTCTTAAGAAGGCTAGCTCTGTCGAGCGACTTTGTTACCTAATATTGATGCAAAGTTTCTCAGTTCGATGGGACGGACGGAGGGGTCCTCATGTCAAAGAGGCGGGGATGTTTTATGTTGTCTCTTTTAGAGAATTTACTTGCGAACTTTTTTCAATACTTGGGTCAATTTTCTCAGCAATCATTGAATTCTGAATTTCGTCTTATTGTGTAAGTGTTTTAAATCGACCGGGCATGGAAGTACTTAAACCTCTTCACAGAAGAAAGCCTTGAATGAAATTGTCACGAAAGTCATTAAAGTTCTGATTTGCCTTTTTTAGAAGTTGCATCTTTAAGGGGTAAAATATAGCTTAAGCCACACCCGAGGTGTTTAGGGGCTTTAACATTCAATTTTCTTTCGACAAACTTCCACGCCCCTTTCACGTGTTTATCTCCCCTAGCGAGCCAATCGACTGATTGGTTTTCTAAGAGGATGGAAAAAGTTTCTACTTGTTCAAAATAAGGAATAATAACAATTTACACTTTGCTAGGCGCAGATATACTGTTCAGTTGCGAATGTAAATTACTTAGAACCTGTGATTCATTAACAAATGTAAACGTGTAAGATAAAATGACATTACTTTAAAATAAATCATTGGATAAGGGACAAAATTAAAAAAAGAATTATCAAAAAGCTCTTTTAAGCAAGAAAGTCTTAATAAGTCAATTGCGCAGGCATTGCTAGCGTCAGCTTGATTGTACATATGACTATTGTTTTTACCTTTTAGCACAACGTGTGATTATTTTAGATTGTATTTCATGATTCTTGCTTATATATAGAAATTTTAAAATATCATAATTTTAAGCATATCATAATTATAATATCACTTTTAATTTGATTGTCTCTGGAATACTCTTGTGTCATCGAATCTTTCCTGTGATGTCACACCTCACATATAGCTAAGAGTATTACACAATAAATTTCTATTGCATTACATTGCATTGTATTGTTTTGTGTTATTTTGTAGTTCGTCATCGCAAGATTCCGCAGTTCAAATATACGATCTTTCATATATTCTCATTTATTTTTGTTTTCTTGTCCGCATTTTAACATTTCGTTCTCACAATGCCAACTACTAAAATGAAAAAAATAAATAAATAAATAAAATAAAAACGACATCTAAGTATGAAGCTTTTATTGCCACAATTATTGTACATACGAGTATTGCCCGCTTCAATACCTATTGCTTAAGAAGAAGCATATTACAACAGTCACATGTAAAAAATATATTGCGTGACACGAGTTGACCACCTTCCCATTTCTTTCTTAGTTTTGTGTTTTACAACTTTTTACATCGATTTGTGCAACTTCGACGATAGCAAGCAATGAAAGTGTCACCTAGTTCTTGCAAAATTTAGCTGCAATGAGGTAAGAAATTATTTATGTAGTCCTCGGGGCCAAATAACTGTTTAGGAATTACTAATTACGAGCTATTCCAGCTTGCGTCATAAAGACTGACTCCAGACCAACACAACGTATCTTGATCTGTTTCTTGAAAAATGAAAACTATCTTGCTTGACTCTTGTTAAGCTGGTAACTTTACCAAGATCCTCATGGGGAGCATGAATAGGAGAGCGCCAACAAAGTAACACCAGAAGGGCCCTACACACCAGTAGACTGAGGGACACAAATAGAGTATGAATGAATTATGCGTTCACTAAATAAAGATAGAAAAAAAATAAATAAACAAGCAAACAAACAAACAAGTAAAAAACAGTAATCAATAAACAGGCGAGGCGACAAAAAAAGACGAATACATGGACGGACGCATTCAGGAAGTGAACGCACCAAACACAAGAGTGTATAATGAGAACAACAATGGCTGTACATGTGCGTACACGTGGAGCCACTCTGGGCAAATGACTAAGTTTGCGTAGTCTAGGGAACGCGATCGACGGCAGCCAATTTTTCGTATTCCCATTTAGAATTGAACGCTGCTATACATCATTAGCCTGAGCAAGTTTTAACAGCCACAGGCGTTCTCAACAGATCCTGACAATGATTGGGTTTTTCAAAGGTAAAATCTACAGTCTTTTTTCACAAGATGTCATTCGGCTTTTCCGTCGTCATCTTTATGTTGTTTTTGAGGGGAACACGTAGTGTTTCTAGTTAATGTATAAAATAAGGTGGCATAGTGACTTCGCGTGCAGTCCAACTGGACTGCCAATCAGAATGGACCGCTCACCTGTACAGCTCACGACAGGACCAATCGCTCGTGCCAAGGCCCCAAGGGATCTGAAAATTCCCATGACTTTCCCCTTCTGATCAGCATTTCCTAAGTAAGCAAGTGTTAAATTACACTAAAATATAAATAACAACAAAACGTTTGGTATCACAACCCTTCACTCCTCTCCACTCTGAAAAAGCCAACCACAACAACAAACATTGTCATAAACTGTTTGTGTTAGAACAGAACAGAAGATTTACTTTTGTCAGTTCTATCACCTAGAGCACGACCATTAATAATTTTCATGATTTCTGCGAGACAAACATTTTGGTCAGTGCAATCAAGGCACTTGATAGGCTGCCCTTGAGCCTTGTAGTGGCCTGTGCATATCTCCAGTTTCTGAACATGAAGTGACCAGGAGTACTGTAATTCCACCCCCAACCTCCTGGATGAGATGCAAGCCCATTGCAGGGTTCCCTGGCATAAATTCACTGCTATCTATTTATACACCTGACAGGGGAGAGGCACCGCGACAGTTAAGTGTCTTGTCCAAGAACACAACACACTGATCAATGCAAGAATTCCAACTCAGAGTGCTTGGCGCAGACTAGTGAGCTAACTTTGCCTGTCTCATTACGGTGATTAGAGAGGTTAGGAAAAGCCAATTAGATTTTGAGTGTTTAAATGTATTTTACAGTGTCCCCATATTTTAGTATTTTTAGTGCTCTATTAATCTTAAGACTGAAATAAAGAAGCTATTCAATCATTCGTCTTACCGTGATGAGAGATCATAGTTGTCAGACAAGGTACTACTGTTGCTGATCCTAAAAAGGAAAAGTTAACCAAAAGATACTTTAATTTACAGTTACAGTGAAACTCGTCGTTGGGGTAAATTTTGTTATCAATTTCTTTTAAATTTCTCCTGGGAGGGAAGGGACCAGAGCCTGGTGAAACTTACAGTATTACAAGTCCTTGTGGCTGTATAACAGACAAGCCCTGTAAAGCCAGCTTTTTTCCCCAGTAAAGGCATCAACAAAACTTTGCCAATTGCATACCGTCTGGGATCACATTTTCAGCACTAAGCCAGTGCATTCAACTGTGGTTGCATGGCATAAATAAAATACCTCAAGATTATCTACTTGTACATAATGAGAAGACTGAAGAATAAAATCATCTGCTCTCAAAGAATTAAGTATCATTGAAAAAAGGACTTACCAAAGGAGAACAATGTTAGCCCCATGTAAAGAGTGGGGATAGTCTTTGCCAGGCCTACAATAACCATTGCTGGCATTATCGCTGCCATACCCTGCAGGATGTTAATGAAAAAAGGAAGAATGAGAAAAAGAAAGAAAAATGGAAGGAAGGAAGAAAGAATAAGAGATAGGATGGAAGCGAAGTTAAGAGTGAAGGTGTAAGGGTGGGAGGAAGGAGGGAGGTTCGGAGAAGGTGGGAGAGAGGAGAGAGGGAGGGAGGGTCAGGGAGAGAGGGAGGAGGGATGAAGGAAGGTTAAGGGAAGGAGGGAGGGTGGTTCAGAGAGGGAGGGAAAGAGGAGAGAGGAAGAGAGGGTTAGGGAAGGAGGGTGGAGGGAAGGAGACAGGGAGGGAGGAGGAGGGATGAAGGGAGGTTAAGGGAAGGAGGGAGGGTGGTTCAGAGAGGGAGGGAAAGAGGAAAAAGGAAGAGAGGGTTAGGGAAGGAGGGTGGAGGGAAGGAGAGAGGGAGGGAGGAGGAGGGAGGAAGGGAGGTTAAGGGAAGGAGGGAGGGTGGTTCAGAGAGGGAGGGAAAGAGGAAAAAGGAAGAGAGGGTTAGGGAAGGAGACAGGGAGGGAGGAGGAGGGAGGAGGAGGGAGGAAGGGAGGTCAAGGGAAGGAGGGAGGGTGGTTCAGAGAGGGAGGGAAAGAGGAAAAAGGAAGAGAGGGTTAGGGAAGGAGGGTGGAGGGAAGGAGACAGGGAGGGAGGAGGAGGGAGGAAGGGAGGTTAAGGGAAGGAGGGAGGGTGGTTCAGAGAGGGAGGGAAAGAGGAAAAAGGAAGAGAGGGTTAGGGAAGGAGGGTGGAGGGAAGGAGAGAGGGAGGGAGGAGGAGGGAGGAAGGGAGGTTAAGGGAAGGAGGGAGGGTGGTTCAGAGAGGGAGGGAAAGAGGAAAAAGGAAGAGAGGGTTAGGGAAGGAGGGTGGAGGGAAGGAGAGAGGGAGGGAGGAGGAGGGAGGAAGGGAGGTTAAGGGAAGGAGGGAGGGTGGTTCAGAGAGGGAGGGAAAGAGGAAAAAGGAAGAGAGGGTTAGGGAAGGAGGGTGGAGGGAAGGAGACAGGGAGGGAGGAGGAGGGAGGAAGGGAGGTCAAGGGAAGGAGGGAGGGTGGTTCAGAGAGGGAGGGAAAGAGGAAAAAGGTAGAGAGGGTTAGGGAAGGAGGGTGGAGGGAAGGAGACAGGGAGGGAGGAGGAGGGAGGGAGGGTGGTTCAGAGAGGGAGGGAAAGAGGAAAAAGGAAGAGAGGGTTAGGGAAGGAGGGTGGAGGGAAGGAGACAGGGAGGGAGGAGGAGGGAGGAAGGGAGGTTAAGGGAAGGAGGGAGGGTGGTTCAGAGAGGGAGGGAAAGAGGAAAAAGGAAGAGAGGGTTAGGGAAGGAGGGTGGAGGGAAGGAGACAGGGAGGGAGGAGGAGGGAGGAGGAGGGAGGAAGGGAGGTCAAGGGAAGGAGGGAGGGTGGTTCAGAGAGGGAGGGAAAGAGGAAAAAGGAAGAGAGGGTTAGGGAAGGAGGGTGGAGGGAAGGAGAGAGGGAGGGAAGAGGAGGGAAGAAGGGAGGTTAAGGGAAGGAGGGAGGGTGGTTCAGAGAGGGAGGGAAAGAGGAAAAAGGAAGAGAAGGTTAGGGAAGGAGGGTGGAGGGAAGGAGACAGGGAGGGAGGAGGAGGGAGGAAGGGAGGTCAAGGGAAGGAGGGAGGGTGGTTCAGAGAGGGAGGGAAAGAGGAAAAAGGAAGAGAGGGTTAGGGAAGGAGGGTGGAGGGAAGGAGACAGGGAGGGAGGAGGAGGGAGGAAGGGAGGTCAAGGGAAGGAGGGAGGGTGGTTCAGAGAGGGAGGGAAAGAGGAAAAAGGAAGAGAGGGTTAGGGAAGGAGGGTGGAGGGAAGGAGAGAGGGAGGGAAGAGGAGGGAAGAAGGGAGGTTAAGGGAAGGAGGGAGGGTGGTTCAGAGAGGGAGGGAAAGAGGAAAAAGGAAGAGAAGGTTAGGGAAGGAGGGTGGAGGGAAGGAGACAGGGAGGGAGGAGGAGGGAGGAAGGGAGGTCAAGGGAAGGAGGGAGGGTGGTTCAGAGAGGGAGGGAAAGAGGAAAAAGGAAGAGAGGGTTAGGGAAGGAGGGTGGAGGGAAGGAGACAGGGAGGGAGGAGGAGGGAGGAAGGGAGGTCAAGGGAAGGAGGGAGGGTGGTTCAGAGAGGGAGGGAAAGAGGAAAAAGGAAGAGAGGGTTAGAGAAGGAGGGTGGAGGGAAGGAGACAGGGAGGGAGGAGGAGGGAGGAAGGGAGGTTAAGGGAAGGAGGGAGGGTGGTTCAGAGAGGGAGGGAAAGAGGAAAAAGGAAGAGAAGGTTAGGGAAGGAGGGTGGAGGGAAGGAGACAGGGAGGGAGGAGGAGGGAGGAAGGGAGGTCAAGGGAAGGAGGGAGGGTGGTTCAGAGAGGGAGGGAAAGAGGAAAAAGGAAGAGAGGGTTAGGGAAGGAGGGTGGAGGGAAGGAGACAGGGAGGGAGGAGGAGGGAGGAAGGGAGGTTAAGGGAAGGAGGGAGGGTGGTTCAGAGAGGGAGGGAAAGAGGAAAAAGGAAGAGAGGGTTAGGGAAGGAGGGTGGAGGGAAGGAGACAGGGAGGGAGGAGGAGGGAGGAGGAGGGAGGAAGGGAGGTCAAGGGAAGGAGGGAGGGTGGTTCAGAGAGGGAGGGAAAGAGGAAAAAGGAAGAGAGGGTTAGGGAAGGAGGGTGGAGGGAAGGAGAGAGGGAGGGAAGAGGAGGGAAGAAGGGAGGTTAAGGGAAGGAGGGAGGGTGGTTCAGAGAGGGAGGGAAAGAGGAAAAAGGAAGAGAAGGTTAGGGAAGGAGGGTGGAGGGAAGGAGACAGGGAGGGAGGAGGAGGGAGGAAGGGAGGTCAAGGGAAGGAGGGAGGGTGGTTCAGAGAGGGAGGGAAAGAGGAAAAAGGAAGAGAGGGTTAGGGAAGGAGGGTGGAGGGAAGGAGACAGGGAGGGAGGAGGAGGGAGGAAGGGAGGTCAAGGGAAGGAGGGAGGGTGGTTCAGAGAGGGAGGGAAAGAGGAAAAAGGAAGAGAGGGTTAGAGAAGGAGGGTGGAGGGAAGGAGACAGGGAGGGAGGAGGAGGGAGGAAGGGAGGTTAAGGGAAGGAGGGAGGGTGGTTCAGAGAGGGAGGGAAAGAGGAAAAAGGAAGAGAAGGTTAGGGAAGGAGGGTGGAGGGAAGGAGACAGGGAGGGAGGAGGAGGGAGGAAGGGAGGTCAAGGGAAGGAGGGAGGGTGGTTCAGAGAGGGAGGGAAAGAGGAAAAAGGAAGAGAGGGTTAGGGAAGGAGGGTGGAGGGAAGGAGACAGGGAGGGAGGAGGAGGGAGGAAGGGAGGTCAAGGGAAGGAGGGAGGGTGGTTCAGAGAGGGAGGGAAAGAGGAAAAAGGAAGAGAGGGTTAGGGAAGGAGGGTGGAGGGAAGGAGACAGGGAGGGAGGAGGAGGGAGGAAGGGAGGTTAAGGGAAGGAGGGAGGGTGGTTCAGAGAGGGAGGGAAAGAGGAAAAAGGAAGAGAAGGTTAGGGAAGGAGGGTGGAGGGAAGGAGACAGGGAGGGAGGAGGAGGGAGGAAGGGAGGTCAAGGGAAGGAGGGAGGGTGGTTCAGAGAGGGAGGGAAAGAGGAAAAAGGAAGAGAGGGTTAGGGAAGGAGGGTGGAGGGAAGGAGAGAGGGAGGGAGGAGGAGGGAGGAAGGGAGGTTAAGGGAAGGAGGGAGGGTGGTTCAGAGAGGGAGGGAAAGAGGAAAAAGGAAGAGAGGGTTAGGGAAGGACGGTGGAGGGAAGGAGAGAGGGAGGGAGGAGGAGGGAGGAAGGGAGGTTAAGGGAAGGAGGGAGGGTGGTTCAGAGAGGGAGGGAAAGAGGAAAAAGGAAGAGAGGGTTAGGGAAGGAGGGTGGAGGGAAGGAGAGAGGGAGGGAAGAGGAGGGAGGAAGGGAGGTTAAGGGAAGGAGGGAGGGTGGTTCAGAGAGGGAGGGAAAGAGGAGAGAGGAAGAGAGGGTTAGGGAAGGAGGGTGGAGGGAAGGAGGGAGGGAGGGAGGAGGAGGGAGGAAGGGAGGTTAAGGGAAGGAGGGAGGGTGGTTCAGAGAGGGAGGGAAAGAGGAAAAAGGAAGAGAGGGTTAGGGAAGGAGGGTGGAGGGAAGGAGAGAGGGAGGGAAGAGGAGGGAGGAAGGGAGGTTAAGGGAAGGAGGGAGGGTGGTTCAGAGAGGGAGGGAAAGAGGAGAGAGGAAGAGAGGGTTAGGGAAGGAGGGTGGAGGGAAGGAGGGAGGGAGGGAGGAGGAGGGAGGAAGGGAGGTTAAGGGAAGGAGGGAGGGTGGTTCAGAGAGGGAGGGAAAGAGGAGAGAGGAAGAGAGGGTTAGGGAAGGAGGGTGGAGGGAAGGAGGGAGGGAGGGAGGAGGAGGGAGGAAGGGAGGTCAAGGGAAGGAGGGAGGGTGGTTCAGAGAGGGAGGGAAAGAGGAAAAAGGAAGAGAAGGTTAGGGAAGGAGGGTGGAGGGAAGGAGACAGGGAGGGAGGAGGAGGGAGGAGGAGGGAGGAAGGGAGGTCAAGGGAAGGAGGGAGGGTGGTTCAGAGAGGGAGGGAAAGAGGAAAAAGGAAGAGAGGGTTAGGGAAGGAGGGTGGAGGGAAGGAGAGAGGGAGGGAGGAGGAGGGAGGAAGGGAGGTTAAGGGAAGGAGGGAGGGTGGTTCAGAGAGGGAGGGAAAGAGGAGAAAGGAAGAGAGGGTTAGGGAAGGAGAGAGGGAGGGAGGAGGAGGGAGGAAGGGTCAGGAGAGGAGGGAGAGGAGAGAGGGAGAGGGAGGGTTAGGGAAGAAGAGAGGGAGGAGAGAAGAAGGATGTTCACAAACATTGTCAGGAAAATGCAGAGCAGTGGTTTTCAAAGCAAGCAAATCTGTTGATACTGAATGACATTTGTCTGTCAATCCTAAATACTAAAATGTCTAAGTTAACATTCCCTGTGCTTTTTCTGCCAGTCAAAATCAACAGTTACATAACTTCTACAGCATAAATGACAAAAGATGCTGCCTCATTAACATTGATCATTCCTGATCAATTTAATGCACTCTGGCTAGTGTAAAAGAAAACATTTGTGAACTGAAATGTGATTGGCATCCAGTTCTACCTTAAGAGCTGTCTTCTTTTCTGTTCCTGGAGCTTGTCTACGGACATAACCACCTAACAAGGATAAAACAAGAAAAGTCAACAAAGAACTTGATGAGTTTATAATCAATTTAAGCAAGGAAATATGCTCTGATACCTGTCCTCAAGAACCATGGCTCAGACACATGTAGCTGAGTGTTTATGTCTATATGTTGGTTTGACAAAAATTTCCTTTTTCATACTGTAGTAGCAAGTACAATATTGTGTCACAAATGTTCACTTTGAAATAATTATACATTGTATAACGCAATACACTCCTGTGTTTTCTGAGTAATTTGAATATCACATCTTATGCTGTTACTGAGACATTAATTAACATACATCATACTTTAACAGCAGTTAGCAAAATATTTAAGCTGTGGCTGAATTTTATTTAAGAAATAGAAAAAGTGTACCATGTTTCTATTGAGCTATAAATGTAGAAACGCAAGTGGAAGTTTGGGAGAATGAGAAATGCTGTGGGAACATGTACAAGACATAGTGGTGGATCTAGGGGAGGGGCCTGGGCCCGGCCCCCCTTATTTTGGGTGAAAAAAGGAGAAATGACTGAAGGAAGAAAAGCCGGCAGGGCAAGTAAAACAAAACCGCACCCCCCCCCCCCCCTGCCTTTAGCTAAAAGTCTGGATCCGCCACTAGGCAAGTGTAATATTCCACAGCTTTTTGAGTTCTCCCAAACTTTCACAAGTGTTTCTTATCTATAACTCGATGGAAACACAGAAAACATGTTTTCTATTTCTTTTAGAAGACACCACGATGAAAAAGGGAAGGAACTTGTATACTTTGATCATCAATTGAAAATGTATATTCTCTTGGCTCACGCCATCATTACATATAACTGGAATATTTTGCCTAATTGCCATCTGCAGAGTTCTTATAACCCTATGGAATAATTCAATAATACCTTGCACAATGGCCATGGTGATTCCTATGAAGAAAAACATCATTCCTTGCTGCATGCTAAAAAAATAAATACATTCATGAATACCATATTACAAAGCTTGCAGACATGCCATGTGGCCTCTACAAGGCACAGTCATGACCAATGTAAAACAAAGTTCCACTGTGTAATTTTCAGTAAATACTTCACTTACTTTTGGTACACACATACCTTGAATACTTGAAGTTCTTGTGCGTCAAAAATGTTAGTGTAAACTCAAGTCCAGAGAAGAAAAATAGAAATAGAAAATACACCAAGCCAAGGCCACGAACTGTATTTAGATCTAGAAAATACAACAAATCACAGCCACCTCATTCAAGATATCAAGATTGCTAATTATTGGAGTTGATCAGGCTTACAGGCCAGGTTATGCAGCACCATTATGAAACTGAGCTTTGAGTGGTGCATTCTAATTCTCCATAATTTGTTCTATTGTTCTGGCACAAAGTTGTTCTTTCTGTAATCAGCTGTTTTACTGTTCTCCTGTTGCGTGGCTTTTGACTGCAGGCATATCCATCCTTCAAGAATTAAAATTTTACTATCCCATTGATGTTATCTGGATGAAGTCTTATATGCAGATTGCTTCCAGCCTTTTTATCCTAGGTGAGTACCAGTGAGAGTCTCGCTCTCTAAAGTTCTCACCAATATACCGGAACTTAAAAATTAATAATAGAGAGTTAATGAATCTTATCCAAACTCAAAACTACTATTTGTCATTACATTCGTACACTTACCTTCTTTACTGGATCTGATCTCCACTGCATCAAACTTGAGGAGCGACACAGGGTTGAGAAGCATTCTGGCATTTCTAAATTCAGATAGTAGAGACTTTGCCTTTTTTAAAAGAAAAAAATTATGTATATATTAGAAAAAAAATTGGTACGATTAACTGACTGTGTATAGCTACATACATGTAAGTGAGCAATTCAACAAATGAATACAAAATCAGGACAATAATTTACTATGCATATTATTAGGACTTTAATTTTCAGTTTTAATGTACACAACTTATTAGTCAAACACGACGATAATAATTACATGTACATGTAGAGCGCTAGGATTGAAATTTATGTATAAGCTGGCTACACTGAAGGTTTGTATGGGAGAATCACTGATAACACGATTATGTTAAATACAGAAAATACAGGAGTCTTCATTTTCGGGTCTTCGTTTTCAGGTCTTTGTTTTTGGGTCTTAGGTCTTCAGCAAATTGAAGTTTTAATGTCTGGCTATACTCAGTGTTATGACCATCTCATTAACCACACGTGGTTGGCCAGTATGGGAGAATCTCTCCTTGTTTGTGTGCATTTGCTGAGTACTCAAGATCTCGGTCAAGACACTCCTGTACATACCTCCCACTTAGTTAATAAGAACCACATATAAATATATCATATCTACAGTACAATGTAAGGTGTACGTCAAGTTTCGTCTCAGTCAGCTAAAATCTCAATTTATAAGCATTTACACTGTATTTCAAGTATTACCCTTTTTTCTTTTGGCAACGTCTCCTTAAGACATGTATACACAAACAAGATGTCTGCTACAGTCAAAGTAATTGCAAACAAGGCTGGTAAGAGGTAAGGGTTTCCACTCTCAAGTGATGACCTCTTGGCAAATACAGCACCAATCACAGGCCCAATAATAAAGCCAAAGGAATATGCAATACCAACAAGAGCCTGTTGACAGAGACCAAAGAACACACAGCATAATTATGTTGAACTTCATAAAAATCATCTAGTTCAATTAAATTAAAGTTAATTAATTTGACTGTTAATACATGTAAATTAAAGATTAAAAAACTCTGACCCCATACCCATAATTTATGTATAATTTATGACTGAGTATTTGTATTTTCAATGAAGCCTAGAATGCATGAGTGCTTGTCATAACTTCCTGTGTGTATTTCAAACAGGTCTCAAGCCAACGACTGTGAAATGTTTTGTTTTAAAGAATCCTAGTCAGCCTCCGCCATTTTTGATGCCATCGAAATTATTGATATTGCAGGGTGAAGCAAAAACTTATTGCTATACCATAAGTTGTGTTCCTTAAAGTACATGTATGTTTTAATTACATGTATCTTTAGTAGTTTCACAGTGATTTCCTTTGTTTGGACATGCTTTGAATAAAATATAATATAGCCAAACTCTTCGATGTTAGAAACAAAAAAAAGGTGTGGCTGACTAGGGCCCTTTAAGCAGCAGTTCAAACCCTAATGTATGGCCATTCAAATGCTAGCCTTTTGATTTGAAAGGTTTTTTTGTTACCATTCCTTTCCCCCTGTTCTTTGTGGAAGTAACATCAGCAATGATAGCTGTAGAGATGGTGACGTTGCCTTTAGATAATCCACCAATGATTCTGGCAATGACAAAGATGGTAAAGTTCCACGAGTATGCCCAGACGGCATAAGAAGCCAGCACTCCCATCTGAAATATGGACAGGTCAGTTCAGTTAAAAACCTACAACCTGTGCCTGATGAAAGTGGTTATTTTTTAAGACAGCCTTTTTTAAAAAATGTATTTTCTTGAGATCTTTTGTGGAAGGTATTTCAACAATAGTAAAGCTGGTTCATAAAATTGGTTCACAAAATCGTAACGTTAGAAAAAAAACGTGCATTATGTTTCATGTACTTTGCAAAGAAAAATGAACATACCATTGCATTGTTTATGAATGCTAAGTTTTTGTCTTTAAACTCTATACTATAAATCTTTATCTGAATTGATGCATGATGTTAGCACTACTTCAGAACCAATTAACCAATTAACATTATATATTTATGTAATTTATTGACAAAAACATGCAATGTTCATTCTCACAACACACACTCTTCTACCTCCAAGAATTATTAAGTAAACATAAAACCCTCAAAACTTTAAATACAAAAATGCCTTTTCAAGAATGAGATACCATGCTCTCTGAGAGAACTACCAAAAACTCATTCAAACTCAGAATTAAAAATATACTACATACTGCATACAAGTGCTCTCGAAGAATTAGTAGTAGTAAATAATAATAATAATAATAACAATAATAATAATAGTGATAATAAACAAAATCAATAAAATTAAATAAATTAAATAATAATGATGTACGGTACATATATTATCTACAGTTGTAGTAATTAATATGATGACCCATGACTTCTTTTTTTCATTCTTTTCCCACCTTTCCATTTTTCTATTTTCTTTCTATTATAATATACTTATTAATAAAAATGTTGATAATTAGATCTTAATAGACTGGCCTGCCTAGACTACCACCAGCTATCTGCAGGCCAGTCTGACTATAAAAATGTAATTTGAGGAACAAAATAACGAACGAAAGATTGAGGCTACTAACAGGCTACTATCAACAGTTCAGGCTACTAACAGTTCCAGATCTATTTTAAAATAATGTCACAGCTCCATTAATTATGTTCAAGACATGTAAGGACTTTCTCACCATACAAACAATCATTGGCAATCTTCTTCCAAATACATCAGACACTGCACCAATCAAAGGACAACATAAGAACTGGAGAAGGGAAAACAGTGACCCAATGAAACCTGCAGCCAGAAAATTACATTTTAAAGTTATAACAAAGCTCCAGATGGCAGTCACAAATTCCAATTCAATCTTGATAGAGGACCTGCACAAAAAGCCATTACGACCGCCGACTTCCTCTTTATATACTGTATTTATCTATAGTATCACTGCAAACTCCCCAACTCTTGAAGCAATAATTATAGTTGGTATTTTCTTTTCTTATCAATTGACAGCACACATTATTTCAGAGCTCATAGCTAGAAAGGCTGGTATTAAAACACTGTACTGTACTGTACTGTACGCATCTGTAATTCATGACCCCACAAGCATTTACTGCTTTACAGCATAAGGACACTCGAAAATCATGATTTACCGGTACACCTGGCATTTTTTGGGTGACTAAAGAATGAGGGTTCTTGATATAATGTAAAAGATACTAAAGGATTTTTACTATGTAAAAACAGTTTATTATAAATCCTTTTGTTAATATGAAGATCCCTATTTGAATACATGTAGTCACCAAACAAGGTATGAAAAAATGCCGTGTCCATGGTTCGAGTGCCCTCACTGTAATACCAATCATAGGTCAGTTTTGGTTTGTTCAGAAGCGCCTGAATTTTTGCATGTACAGCTGTAACCTTCAATTTAATCAAAAACCCACTCTTGTGCATTTTTTTTTTATATATATTAAAACCATTGCTGTGTATTTTTTTAAATTAAAAACCATTGCTGTGTATTTTTTGCTATTATAATTATTACTGAGACTAAGGAATCTCGTGCGATATATATGTATGTAGTCCTACATGTACCTCCAAATAACACAACATTGAAACGTTCATTGTCTGGCATTCCCAGCAACTCCCTGAATGTGTCAACTTGCTGCATGATTGAATGGTACAACTTGTCCTGAAGAGAAAAATTCAGGACGTTAAAACACAGTTGAATTTTCTTAATTTCAAGGTGGCTTTTAACCTTCTCCACAGAATTTTTTAAATTAAACATTATAAAAAGTTGCCTCTTATCATGCTCATTTTGATAATCAAAAATGGGGGTCACCAAACTCATTTTTAAATTATAGGCGCTTAACATTAAGGGTGTTTTTAATAGGTTGTATTGTTGCTATGGTAACCTGTTATATAAAAAGGATGACCATAACTTGTTTACTAATAATTGGGCATTTGTGTGATACCATTGTTGTAGCATCACTTGTTAAACAGTGGCAGTATTCCTCCTTCAAAGAATAGCTGTTGGAAAAGTACTGGAAACTGTTGCCAACCTCCTTAAATGCAATTTGTCATGTCAATATTGCATGTATAATTTATTAACCAGTCCCAGTCTACAGAAAATATTCCTTCATTAAGATTTGTAATTTTATTTTAATTTGGATGCCACTTAGATAAAGACAGGACTTTAATATATCACCATATGAATAAATTATCACTGTTTGCTTCACACAATGCAAACAGGAAAAAGTAGTGTTTGTTTTTTATAAAGTACAGCTGCTGCGTACGTTTTCAAATAAAATCACTTTTTAAAGAAAGAAGAAAATACGTTGCTCTATTAAACCATCATTCCATTTCTCTCCCATATCACATGTGGTACATGATTTTACAATCTGGCAGAAGTAAAGGCATCTTCAGCGATCAGCACGAGAGGAGTGAATAGTCTGATTATGACATCCATATAATTTAAGCTTTAAATACATACAGAAAGCATTTAAACTAACCTGAGTGGTATTGTTAAAAGAGTCAGCTATAAATCTAAGCAGACCATTTTAAAACATGACACTACAGATAACACCAGGCAATATCTGAAGTTGAGATTTCGCTCCTAATTTAAAGCTGCTTGAAGTCACGAAACTGATATTCCCTTATTGTATATCACCAGTTTCCAAGACGTCGACTGTCAGGCTGTAGTTGTCCTTCATTTGCTTACCTGCTTGTTGTTGGCGTAAAACTCTAGTAGAGATGGAAACAGCGGCAGAATAACCGTGAAAGCCAGCAAGTCGACAAGCAAGGAAAAGAAAATTATCCAAACTGCCCGATCGGACGGCAAAGCTTGAGTGTTTCCATTATCTTTGCAATGTCCTGTGTCATTTGCTTCGTCTTGGTTAGCGAGTGGTTTTGAAACCGACCGTCTCTTGAACTCCCGATCGTCCATAGTGTGTCCTACATGTGCGTGTGACACAGAAGAAAGTTTTTTAGTCATTCGCAGGCTTCAGAAAACATATCATAATAGCCCCTCTATTGTTTTTTAAATCACGATATTGTTCTCCAACACGTCGTTTGACGTAAATTAGCTCGATGAACTTCCGCAGCAACTGAACGCTGAGCAATTTTTGTATTCACCAAAACTTAACAAAACAATAAGCAATATCGAACGTTTAGCAAGTCCTGAGAAAATTGCATGCAACTTTTTACCTTCTCAGATCATACTTTGCGACCGTGATGAAGTACGGTAAAACAAAATTCAAACACAATTTTACCAGGCAACTTACTTGCAAAACCAATCAGGCGTTCGATGCTGATTGACGAATCGATCTCGTCCGACAATTCCCGAACTTTATACGAGAACTTTGACAAGGAAAACAGTCGCTCTTTTCATGTATTCGCTTCATATAATAGGGCATTTTTTCATTCATCCTTTTTATTGCAAGCATCCAGTGGTAAAGAAATTATATTCAAGTGAAATCTTATTCATTTCAGCGAGTTTAAAACTACGTCGACTTTTTCGACTTACTCGGATTCTTCCTCGTGGGAGGTACAATCCCACAAACCCCATAGGCACGAAAAGGAAGCGTATACAAACCTCTACCAGCCAATTCGACGAGGCATGAAAATGCCAAAGAATACAAAAGATGTTCAGTGATAGATGAATATGGGAGAGCACACTGTGCCGGTTCTGCTCATAACAGCAAATGTTGGTTCCGTCTTTGAAAATGTGAGTTTTTGTACCAAATTTACTGGTTTCTAAATTGAAAACAGTTTCCCATCGGAAATGGGGAAGATGTCGTTACATGTGGGGCATCAAGTTCCTACAGGATTTGTCAACGGATCGTTGACTTTTTCTTGCGAAGAACATGGTAGAACACAGGCTTAACCGCTGAGATTTTTTCTGTGAGCCTAGTTTATGCGAAGATTATTGTTTAAACAAGTGTGAAAAGCGAGGTATTTTGTTTTGCTTTTTTATCGAGTTTGTTTACAAAAGGAGGCATTCGGTTTGTATTCCCTTGTTGGCAATTATCGACAGCTTTGAAATGTTAAGTTCTTTCTTCTGTTTCATTTGTAGCGAGATGGTCTTGAGAAAGGCTGGATTCGTGAAACAGTCGGTGTAAGTATTGGTCAACCTGGAAATAAAAGGTGTAAAAAGCTCACTCGGCCTGATTGAGCTGTAAGAATGTCTTTGGAATTTCCATTAATTGACATTTTGGGGGTTGTTATCGGCAGACAATAACAAGACTTAAACCGAAGTTTGTGGCACTGCACTTTCAAGAAAGTGGAGGAAAAGAATCGGGTGAGGAATCACTAGAAAATGTGAAGGACTTTACGCGGTAGGTGTATGTTTATACTCGGAGCTGGTACAGCTTAATTGCTCTTTCTTTTCATGATGAAGCAAGACATCGAAAATATGTGATTAAACTGCCATTTCTATTTCAGTGTCTTCCTTGGTCAGTCTCAACTGAAAGAAAAATTTGACAAAGTGCGAGCATGGTTCGATCAAGATTACCATAAACAAGAGCAATATACGGTAGGAAATTCCAGATAAACTTTCATACTAAGCTAACTGTAACTGATCTTAACAGTTTAATCATACATGTACAGCTTATTATTTTCTACTGTTCCAGTATAAATGCTATCTATGACAAAATTCTCGATTGTGATTGGTTCTCTGCACACCTATTTGCCACATAATCAGCACGCGATCATGTGGGTGTCCAATTACAGGTATCCAATTTGAACTTTTTGTGATTGGATGCCTGTAATTGGATACCCATGTAATTTGCACATCAATTATGCACGCTTTAATGGCTTCCTTCACAATGTTTCCATTTTCAAAACTTATGAAGAATTCTACAGAAGTTTCCACTCAAAAGAATTTCTAAAAAGACATTTTAATTCTGAAATTTGTTACAGATACGATTAATTAGTAATTGGACCTTGTGTCGCACAATTCAGGGAGTAACTGTGCTCATAATTCAAATCGGCCTCGCACAATTACTCCCTGAACTGTGCTCCACTTGGTCTGATTACTAGTACTAGTCATATCTATAACAAAATTCTTGATCATGATTGGTTCCAGGGTCCGAAATTGCAACCAGCTGGTCTCCAATGTGTCTAAAAATTGAGTGTTGGTGACCAGAATTTTGAGGCTAGTCCCCATTAGGCAACTAACTTTTAGTGTCTTGAACTGGCATTCAAGGAAGAAAAACTTAGTGTTTGGTTTCAAGCAAGAAACTTCTTTCAGTACCTGCCTAAAAAAGTTAATTTCAGACCCTAGGTTCTCTTCGTGCCATTTCTTGGAACAGGGGTAATGTTATAAAATTAGTGTTAAGTGATAGAAGAGAGCATTGTTTTTTAGTGGGGTTTAGCTAGAGATCCTGTGAAATTTGTGTGACTGTGTATTGCATGTAAAGACAAAGACTGTATTAAATGTGACATTATTTTTAATGAGTTTCAGTAGTTCATCAACAGTGTAGAAGTGAAAATCGATTTAGTGCGCCAAATAGGTAATTTTCATGATGGTGTCATTTGACTACAACTACCAGAATCCTTCACTTTTTCTGTTTCTCATGCTAATTAGGGTAATTGTTATTTAAGCGCCACTGGGGCTTCAAAATTTAAATAATAAAGAGTAAACGAAAGGAATTCTGGTAGTTATAGTCAAATAACAACAACGTGCAAATTATCTGCTATTAAAGTAAAAAAAAGAAAGAGGCAATGAACACTGTATTGTAACAGGCATCGGACTTTGCTGGACACTGTCCTTTATTAATAGCCCTGTTGTCATTATTTCCATCATCAGGCTCTTGGTTGTATATATCTGGTAAGCAAGTCCTTAGAGGATGCATCACTCTGGAATTTTGAAGGTATTAGCAAGATACTTGTATTTATTTTTATATTTTCATACATATAAATGTCAGATGTATGGAGTGTAATATTTTCTTTAACAAATGGCAAACGCCATAGCGTGCACTATTGAGTTATGGATGCACGTGGGAGGTTGCTAAGCATGAAAGAAGCGTAAGAGTCACACGAGGCAATAGCCGAGTGCGGCTCTAGCTTCTTGAGTGCTTAGCAAACCTCCCAAGTGCATCCATAACTCAATAGTGCACGCTATGGCGTTTACCATTTGTTTTATAACATAACATTGAGACAATGGAACTACAGAAGTCCTTTTATTGAGCGACATCACAAAAAATGTTCGTGTAGTCTTACATGACAAGAGAAAACAAGCGCGCGAAAATTCATTCATGACGACCGACTGCAGACCAGTAGCTCGATAAATTTTCATCTTCAGACAACTGTGAAGACAGTTTCGCATTTCTGGCAGAAGAACGTCGGCCATTACTTTGGAAACAATGTCTGTCAAAAGATTTGCATTGTAAACATTAGCACACACGTCAGCAGCGTACACCCATGGGCAAATAGTAGATGCTAAATTAACCAATCAGAGCGTGCGCTTTGCTTTAGTTATGTATGTTATAATTCGGCTTTGTAAGATCTGTAGCTGTTAGCCCGCATAGAACTAAATATTGAGGAGTAACTTGTTGTCCATGTGTTTGTTTCTCTGTCACATACTTAACCATGCACGCTTGTTTCGGCTCAAAACTACCAAAAACCTGTGTTCTAGAATGCGGTGAGTCTCCTAAACCTTTAGAAATTTGAGCTTAAGGAAAACAGTAAGAGGAAATCTCAACCCAGCAAAGAAAGGACAAGCTACTCAATTTTCAGGCTTGCCATTTGGGGAAGCTCCTACTAACTATGATGCACAAAAATCATCCTCCAAAATCTTTCTTACTAGCCCACAAAAAGTTCATCTTTTACAGTACAGTCTGTAATTTGAATTTCCTCAAAAATTTTCTCGTAAAACTTCACTTGCCTATCGGGGAAGCTAGGTACAGAATCCACTAGCCACTAGCCTGACTGGAAAATCCAGTAGCCCTGGGCTATCGGACCAGACTTTCTTTGCACATTGCCTAAATTTCCAAACAAAATAAGTATGAAGAATCTCTTGTTCTTCAATTTCAGCAATTGTGGGAAAAACAAATTGGATGGAGATAAAATGAAAACATTTGTGCAGTGTGTTTGTCAAAAACATCGCTCAGTTTTTGACAGAAGTAGCCGCCTTTTTCAGGGTATTGATTGTTCACCATCCACTTGATTTCATCATGAAACCTTGGTTAGCTATATTAGATACCACTTTTTTATACACACAGTTATTCAAAGCATATTGGTTGTTAGAAGTTGTAAGGAATACACCTGTAAACAGACTAACTGTACTGTTCAGTAATTATTAATAGGACAGTTTTATTGCAGAGTTACAGCTTTTGAAGTCCATATGTATCTCTCGGCATCTTCAAGAAAGACAAGAAATGGAGATAAAAATGTTTTTTATGATGAAAAATCAGTCAAATTTCCCTTGTTGTAGAGTGCCTTAAATCAAGTTACCATAATTATATAGCTTTCACCTGACTATTGATTGGAAAAATAAATACTATTGAACCTGGATCTTACTGTTTTGGGAAGGGAGGGGTATGGGTGGGCTCGCTACTTTCAGGGGGTTGCTACTTTCAGGGGGTTGCTACTTTCAGGATTTATTAAAGGCCATAATTTTTTGGCGTTACTCTCTGGGAGGCGCTACTGTCAGAGGGTCGTTACTTTTGGAAGTTTGCGGTAGTTGTCTTTTTTGCATGTATTACACATGTTGGATGATTAATTAATAGTATTATTATTAACTGAACATTAACATTGTTTCTTTTCCTTTCTCATCTTTACAAAAACCTTAAATGAAGATTGCACATTCACCAAGATTGAAGGTGAAGAAGTGAGTGTAGTGTCTCATTAACTTTATCTATTTACTAGGCCTTTATATACAACCTTTTGCTCTGTTATAAAACTACTACATTCATTGAATTTGTGTTACTTTGTTGTGATAATAATTTATGTCCACCGTATTATGCTTGGCTGTCCTTAGACCTCTGTGGGAAGCCTGACAGATATCCCATTCGTGGAAAAAGAAAAATTTCCTTTGGATTTCTTCCCAAAGGTAAGATTAAATACTAATTTCAATGTGTCTGTTATGAATGGGAAGTTTAGGTTTAATTTTCTGACTGAATTAACCATCTTTGTTGCTACTACAAAGATTTCGAGCAAGGCAAATAACCCAAATTAATTTACTCAGAAGCTCAACAAACACAATATTTAAAAGACATACTAAATAAACCTACTGTCTTGAGTCGTAACATGTATATGTTCATGGCTTAGTCTGGTAAAAAGCACAAAAAGATCTTTTGCTACATGTAAGTTGTGCTTTGATCAGTGCGATCAACATAGGCTAATAAATATTACAGACTCTTTATATATCTGTACATGTATCCCATTTACAACAAAAACATCAGAACTGCATCTACTTGTAGGAAGAATATTCCCTCAGTACTATGACACATGAATATACAGGAATGCCAGTGCAGACAGTGCAATTCAGTTAAACAAGTATGAAGTTTGTAACTTGTTTGTGTAATTCCATACAGTTCAAATGGTCACGTAAGGGCTTCATGAGAACACGGTGGAAGATAAACAAATGGTAAGACACAAGCTGGCTAAGTAAGAAAATCTTACTCTACATGTAGTGTAGAGGGTGCTGTTCATTTTCATGCAAATCAAACTCAAATTATTTTCAAATACACTGTAAGAGATTCCTGAGAGATTTTGCACATTGTCAAGGACTTGTTTTGAAACAGAGGAACAAGGTACGTGTACATGTACATGTACCTCAGAAATGGCCTATTACGCCTTAAGCAAAACAATAATACGTACTTTTTTACATGTACAGTTTATACTCCAGACGATACAATATTATAGTCCAGTTTTTCAGCCAATCTGTGAGTTATTTAAATTAGATCTATTTGATCTGGTGTAGTATGTGGAATGTGTGTACATTGTACAGTTGTGGTGTCTGTACATTTTTTATCTGAGTTTTCCCTTCAGACATTCAATTTTTAACTTCACCGATTATTATATTTTGTGTTGCAGTGTGTTTGATTTACTGAACATCCATCTCTTCCATGATGCTTCAAACTTAGTCTCCATTGAGTTAGTGAGTAATAAAATTAGATATACTTGAATCATATTTTTATTAAGTATTACATGTATGTTAATCATAACATTGTTAAAAGTACTAATCCCAAATATACTTGACTGTGTACAACTCCTTTCTGTACTTGAATTGGAACTTTTTTGGTTCATTATTTCTTCTGCATGTCTACTGAGAATTTATGTGCGCTTGTCATATTAAATTTTAGTTCCAATGCCAGCATAAAAAGTCAACAACAAACACACAAGCTGAATAATGATAAAAAAGTGTATTTACTTGAGAAGGTACACTTTCACAAGTACATGTAGATTGGTTGTAAAGCTTGAAATGACAAATACCTTGTATGTGTAAGGAGAGAGAACTGCCATACACCTGTAAAGTTTCATTTTATAAAAGAAAAAGAAGAAATGAACTTAAAGAGAAAATATCAGGCGAAAATTAACACAGTCTACATATTATTTGTGTAGTCGGCACTGCTAGACCGAAAGTCTGGAAACTTGGAGCAGTGTTTGATAAACACTGTTCAAGCTTTGTAGCGGCAACATTGTTGTCAGTTTCTACAAGTACTGTAACTGGGATTGGTCAGAGAGCACTAGTTTTAAAAGCAAACAGTGAGATGCGTGACATACTCTACAACTTGATGGACTAAGTCAAAGCAGTATTATTGTCATCATCATCATAATCATCATTAAGGATCTTGGAGGAAAAATGCAAGCTTGAAAATGGCTTTATGAAAACTAGTTTTGTTGCTCAAGGTGATGGAAAGATCATACCATTCTCTGGTCCTAAATTACAGCTGCTGCTCATCAACAGAGCATACTAAGAGCTGAGCAAGTAAGACACAAGTCATGTACAATGGACTTGCTGTATGTGGGACCATCAACATCATCAGTACTGACACCCCAACCATTACTATCACCTTTGAAATTATTAGTATATATTATTACTACTAAAAAGTGTAGATCAAAACCTGAAGTTTTTTGCTTTCTCGTATACAGTGCACATCGTATACAGTGCATGTTGTGAGGACAACAACTTGCGCTTTGATTATTTTGACTCATAGAAAAAGTGCAATATAGGTACAGTCGAACCTTCGGTTGCGACCACCTCTCCTCAGCAACCAGTTTTCCAGAATACAAAGAGTCCTTATTGTTGTGTGGAACCCCTTGTTAGCAACCACTTCTTGTAAATGGCTGTGACCATTGTTAGAGCTAAAAGTTTGAAATTTTGTTTGATTTTTAACCTCCCTAAAGCGATGACTTAATAATAATAATAATGATAATAATAATAATAATAATAATATTTAATATTTCTAAGGCACAAATTAACATGTGAATATGATCAAATGTGCCTAACAAACCATATGAGTAATATAAATTAAACGATATGCTATGAATTGAGAGATATTAGAGCAGAAATTGGATAATGCAGTAACATTATCGCATTTCTGGGTAGCACAAGAGACAGAAATTTCTCAGTGGGAAGTGCCATATTTTTTCTTGAGATTGACTTTTCACATGAATAAAACATGGAGTACTGTTAGTCTCTGCAGTCGCAAACCATATGCTAATGAAGCACAATAATTTTGACCCAATGCAGCCTAAACTCTCGTAACTGCCCACCTCCAGTAAGCAACCACATAGGCTTGACATTTTGAGTGGTCACTTATGGGAGTTTGGACTGTATTCGATATTATAATATTTACCATTATAACAGCCCGATTCTCTCTTTGTTACAAATTAGTAGTTTCCTTTTGTGCATGATTATACTAGCAGATACATTAACTACTGTAGGACCCTCTGTTTCAAGTATTACACAGTTAGTGAGCTTTAGTATCTTGGCACTCAACCAGTTATACAGTGAAACTTTGATTTAACAAAGGACCAAGGGACTGGAGAAAGATGTTCGCTATAATCAAGTTTCAATATATCAGGTTCTTTTCCATATAATTTACTATTACTGAGGTGAAGAATATCGTTCATTATACCACAGTCTTCGTTAAATGGAGGTTTCACTGTGCAATCATGTGTGTTCTTGTCATGTACAAATATTAGTTTTTGCACTTTAATTTAGACTCCATCTGTGTACAGTAAAAATCGCAAGAGAGCTCTTGACCATGTTTTAGACAGGTAAGGTGACAACTTTAACTGAGAGATTGCTGTTGTCGTTATAATTCCAAATGCATTTTCATAGTACAGTCTGCTTTATGAGAAGCCAATTGTTAAACAGTAGTCATCAACAAAATGCTTGCTAGTCAGACTTGTAGTAAAATTTTAATTACAATAATAATAATAATAATAATAATAATAATAATAACAACGACAACGATAACAATAATAACAATAATTTTAACATAGTTTTATTGTCATGATTAGTATTATTACAATTCAAAGTAATAGAAAGTTTGTCCATTGTTATAAAAACAAATTGAAAGTTGCTGCTTTGGTCAGTCACAAAGGGTACAGGTTATCCAATGAACTAATCAAAACTTGATGCAAATGCTGTACATTTAGCTGGTGCGAAGCACAAGAAAATGAGTGAGTTAGCCACAGTAATTATTGGTATTGGTGTAACTTCTGATTGGATGACAACGTGGTGTGCATAATTTTTTTTTTGTCAATCGCATAGCAGAGTTATGCAAAACCAAAGCAAATATGAATTACAATCATTACTGTAAGGTGTGAATTACAAATTCCTTTCAACGTATAATTTAGTAGCTGAAGTATAAGTTAACTTATGTTCGATGTTGCTGGTGACACTATAAATATTATAGATCTTTAATGTTTTTCTTTTTCAGATTACATGAGAGTTCTATTCCTTTGGTTCCTTACATGCTATTTGGTGACTTCAACTTTAGACTTGACAATAAGAGAGTAGTGGAGGTACAGTCTAAAAAATAATGTGGAGTTTTTCAACAAGTTACAGTGTGTTCACACCTATAGTTTACTGTACTCACATTCATGGGTATGCGAAAACTGTTATCTGATCAGAAGTTAAATAACCTAATGCTTTGTCTTTGTAAAAGGCTTCAGTGAATATAAACAGTCATAGCTGGTCACATACATTTTGTTCATGTACAGTATTGCTTACTAGAGTGACAAGTATTATTTGGAGTACAGTATGAGGTAATGGCTAGTGCCCATTTATTTATTGAGCAAGTATGGACCGTTTATATATGTACAGTGTTGGCTCTACAGCCCCTTTCTCTGTCACCTGTGTTGCAGCCAAAGGACATATGATGACAGTGCCTCTCCTAACCAGCCATCTCCTAATAAGGACATAACCTCTCTAATAAAGACACCAAAGGGACTGAGCAAAGTGTCCGTATTAGGGAGGTGTCCGTATTGGAGACTCACTATGATCACATCACCTTTAAGTCTTCACGGACAGTTTAGAGTGTTTAGTACCTAAAATCAGGCCCAAAAGTGAGTGTCTTGTGAATTTCTGAATCTAAATTGTTTAACTTTATTGTACTTCTCAGTTATATGCGGTGCGTACAAATTTTGGAACAAAACGAAAAACTGCACCTAAAAACTTAACACAACATATTTTAAAAGTACAATATTAAAGGTGTAGCAATAGTTTTACTAGAGTAACATGTTTGTGTAACCGCCGAGAGGAAATAGTGCATACCGCAAATTATTGACACCTGGTCCCCTGGAGTGTCCATAGTAAAGAGGTTAAATTTGTATAAATTTGCTCCCTGGGGCCGAGATTTAGTGTTTGTTGTCCCTTTTAGAGAGGGTCCATTTTTTAGAGGGTTTTTTTTAGAGGAAATGTATGAGAATTTTGCCGGTTCATAGGAAACTGTCCGTATTAGAGAGGTGTCCATATTGCAGAGATGTCCGTATGGAGAGGTTTGGCTGTAGATGTACAAATTCAGTTACAGAGCCTACAGTGGATGTGTCACTTGGATTGTGCTTATTATTGGGCTGATTTTCATACTTGGTTCTTTGTAGTCTCTCTGTGCTGGGTTACCACAACAGCATATCAGAAAGGATGGTGAGAGCACTCCTTCAAAGATCATATTCAGAGATAGAAAGAAGGCTGACAAGGTGAGCCCTCATTTCACTGGACTGAGTTATTAGTGAAATGCCGTACACATTTGTCATATCAATATGAAAACACCATTACATGTGGTGAATGATTAAGTCATGACCCAATTCACTTGTGCTCTGCTTCTAACATGCAAACAGCTTGTGTATTGTTTTGTTGGTGTACATATTACAGTGTAGAAGTTAACATCCTCACCTCTTTAAGCTCCTAGTGTATTTTTATATCCATGTTCATGGGGTGAAATAAATTAGAATAACTTAACTCAAAAAATTGATAAGTGAGTTAATTGTTGGTATTAATTACATAAATGCACTCTATATTATATTTGGTAGATTTTCCTTACACTGGAACCTCGCATTTTCAAGTTTCATGACCAAAGTATCTTCAGAAACCACAATGGAAAGAAGTTTTCAAAGTACAACAGAGAGTTTGATTCTTTCATGGACAGATTGTTTGAGTTCGATATTTCATTTTGTCCAAGGTACATTTTGTTTTCACTAACTTGTATTACATTGTAGTCACCATCTGTCTTCTCATTGGCTAAAAGCCTACAGTTAATTCTGGGAAACAGTGCAACCTACGGATTTTTCGCTAATCTGCTAGCAGATTAGTGAATAATCTGTAGGTTGCACACGCACTGCATGATTTCCAAGAGCAATGTTAAGTTCATTGTTCATAATCAAGGTCTCAAAAGTAAACTGTGTTCACTGCGATAATGCATTTGTCATTATTATTTACAATAAAATCATTTACAATGTAATGAATAATGTATAAAATAATTAAATAAAGAAGTAAATGAAATATATGAACTAAGTAAGATATAAAAAGCTTATAGATATCAAATATAATAATACAAAATATAAATGTTTTAAGCGGCCTAGCAGCATATATCACAGTTCTTACAATTATCTATTAAGAGTGATAGGTCTAATACTGTTGTTAAAACTCTTAACATTAGGTATCTCTCTATCAGTATGGTCTAATTTGTTCCAAAGATGGGGCCCAAAATATCGTAAAGAATGTTTTCCATAATGCACTGTGCAAAAACGTGGAATATTAAAATCACTGTTCCTCAGGTAACACCATTTCGGGGTACTAGTATTTGTATTCATTTGATGCAGTAGGTAACATGATTGTGCAGCTTATTTTTTTTGTCATTTGCAAGTCAAACAGTACCTTTACTTTCCAAGACAGAAAAACCCAATTATTGCAGTTTATTAAAGATGATTTCCAGTCCGTACTGCACACTCTCGATGTCCTCAAGAGTCTGTTTGCGTTTTTTGTTTTGTTTCATGTAAGACATCACAAAATGTAAACATTTTGCAACTACTTAGATGAAGTAAATTCAAAGTTTCAAAACAACCGCCATTACGGATGCGAAGCGGTCGAAGCTTTATACCCCGTTCTTTCTCATTTCGCTTGATGAAACAACTTCAGGGCTGCTGTAAAAATCAATGAAGCTGCTAGAAAAAGAATTTGAAAGGCCTCAAAGATAAGGTATGTGGTTCATAACGAATAACATCAATTCGCATTCCATCGAGTGAGATTTATAATGTTTACAAACTTTAGGGTCCTGAGACTGGGCAGTACGGACTGGAAATCATCTGTAATGTTAATAAATTGACTTAATTAAAATTACTTGCATTGTACATGATATGGTTTGTAATAGTGTAGTTTACTTTCTTTAACAGCTATCCTTTCAGTGAAAATATCAAGGAAACAACAGTTTATGGAGACTCAAGGTACACCATACAAGCTCCTTCACTTTAACCATTGTTCCATTCTCCTAGTGGAGAATTGGGCTGTCGCCCCTCTGCTTCCAGGCTATCCTATCCTCTGCAGCTGATACCGCCTCTGTCCAAGATTTTAATCCTTTCTCCTTAAGCTTCGTTTCCACTGTTTCTCCTCCATGTCATCCTCTTAAACAAAATTAAAATACTTGTTAATGTTATCATTCACACCCAACATATGAATTCCATATTCAGTTGATCATGAAAGTTAAATTCACTTTTCTAACGATGATACTAACTTGACATAATAATAATAGAATTCCTATGCCTGGGAAATACTTGTTTCTATGATGAATGGAAACAGAGGACCCAACTCATCATTCGCTCCGACTGCTCGGAAGGGTCCTTATTCTCGAGGGCTTTTCAATTTTAATAGAGACTCACTGTTGTAAAAACGTCAAAAAAAACTGAAAGTACGTAAGTCTAAGAAAAAGCGAGGTATTGTATGTAAGGTACGTAGATCCAAAGATCCTCAAAAAAAAAATAATAATAATAACAGCAAAAAAATGAAACTTTACTTTGTGGCTTTGTTTACTCGTCTAATGGACCATGTTTTTATTTTTGGTCGTGGATTAGAACTAGCTTGCAATGAAGGCTTACGAAGGGGAATATCATTAAAAAGAGATTTGAAAAGACGCTCCGCATAAGCCTCAGTGGCAAGCTAGTTCCAGTCCAATACCGGGAATACGAATATGGACTGTTGGACAAGTGTCTTGGAAGCTATTATTCCAGTCATCTTAGAGAACATCAAACTTGTCGTGGTAAAAAGTACAGTGGAACCCCGCCTTACGGTCACCTC
Source organism: Orbicella faveolata (assembly GCF_042242905.1). NCBI lineage: Eukaryota > Metazoa > Cnidaria > Anthozoa > Scleractinia > Merulinidae > Orbicella > Orbicella faveolata. The sequence continues at coordinate 1,973,523 of NW_028301536.1, read as the reverse complement.
GTTATTACGGTCACCTCGTTATTACGACCACTTTTTTTGTCCCAGCAAAACGCCCGTACATTTTCTTATAAGAGAACCCTGTTAATGCGGCCATCCCGTTAATACGGCCAACGGCCACATTCTGAAATCCCAACCTTTGTAATCCTTTATACTTTTACCCCGTTTATATGGTCGCTCAAACCAGTTACTTTTTTAAAAACTATAAAGTGGAAACCTGTTAAAACACATTTACGGTCCAATAATATTTGGCCGTGTTAACTAGGTAGGGTCAAATTTAATGACTGGTCCAAATTGAGAAGCGTCTTAACAGAACCTAACAGATATATCACAATTGCACTTAATTCTAAACAACTGTTCTGTGATAAGCACCGAGAATGTAGATATAACTTTTTGAAATTGAAACTTTGATTACTACATATAATATTAACAATGGAAAGATGGACATAACTGGTTTGAGTGGCCCTATAAACAGGGTATATTTATAAAGGATTATACAGGATGGGATTTCAGATTGTGGCCGGTAGCCGCATTAACGGGGATTTCTTATAGGAAAATGCATGGGTGTTTTGCCGAGCAAAAAAAATGGCCGTAATAACGAGGTGACCGTAAGGCGGGGCTCCACTGTATCTGCTTCCTCGATGCTTATCACAGAACAGTTTAGAAGTACAATTGTGATATCTGTTAGCTTCTGTTAAGACGTTTCTCAATTTAAAGTAGCATTATTTTGATATATATTACTTGTAAGATTTTAACAGTAGTTTTATTTCACTTACTTTTATTTGATGAATATTTCCAGGTGCCCATCATGGTGCGACAGAATCTTTTTGAGTCATTCTAGCAGAGCAATAATAGACCAGGTACATGTCTAGTCACACGGGGGAGGGGGGGGGGGGCAGTCACTTTGGTGTCAAGAAAATAAAAGGGGGAACTTGATTTAAGGACGTTCGCGCGGAAATTTTCCAGTCGGTAGATTTTTTTTAATTTTTTTACTGCGGTCAGATAATGAGTTACTTGTGTCAAAAATGCAAAAAAAAAAAAAAATTGGGGTTCACCGACTTCGTTTCAGAGATAATGCGTGTGGAAAACTACCCCGATTGTGAAATTTTGGCGCACGTAATTCAGCATGGTCTACAAGGGTTTATAGTTAAAAGTATCGAAGGTGAGTCAACGGAGGCAACGATCTTATTCATATTTTGTAGAAGTGGGTCTGTTGCGTAAATAATTTCAAATGTTACCAAACGTTTTCACAAAACTTAACCGTTCGAGAAGCATTTGAAACCGTCGCACAGATAAACGAAGAGCTGAAAAGAACGGAATTCGATGTATTCAAACTTCTAGTCGATAGATTTTCTTCATTTTTTCGCTAAACGTAGAAAATTGGTAGAGAAAAGGATCCATTAAAAGAAAAATAGGGTCACCGAACGTCCAAGATCGTTAAATCCAGGCATAGCTATAGCAACGGCCATCTGACCTATCGCTGTTCATTTTATTACTTAGCGCGCGCGGTCATGCATGACGTGGCGTGTGAATTTGCAGGCGTGTTAAGGGTGCGCAGAAACAATTAGCGCGAACGTCCTTAATGTCCAACCAAACTGCGTAGTGTCTTCAGATTAAAGTTATCAAAATGAATGGGTTTTTTTTTTTTCAGGAATGGACTTGAATGTAGGCATTATCTTGTGACAAATGAGATTGCAATGGCACTGATCATCATTACTTGAAATTAATTTTACGCACAGATTTATTACCTGGACAGTGTGATGTTGCTCTTGGAAGTTCCTTATATTAGTTTCCAGCCCCATGGTCATTAATTGTTAAGATGTATCTTGTATGTTGGTAAATTTCTCTGTTAGCCTGTTGGCCTGCAAACCCAGACGGGCGTCCAGCTGCATGAAACATCAGCCGGAAGTCTGCCTGGGTTGTCAAAGAACATCACCCGTCTTGGTTCATAATTTGATTTAGCATTACAACTAGAAAAGCATTAAAATACGTTGTTCTTGTGTCAGAAGAAAGGACCTGCGGTGACTTACGACATGATTGGTAAACAAGCCTGTATGGGAGACCACAAGGTACATTACAGTATTCGTTCGTAGTATCCTAGTCCAGATTGAACCCCGCTATTTCGAACTCTCGGGGGAAACGAAAAACAGCTCGAAATAGCAGGAGGTCGAAATAACCGATAGTAAATGACTGGAGGGCAGATCCAAGGGAAATGGTTTCGTTTAGTTCGAATTAACGGGGTCGAATTCGAAATAACCGAGTTTGAATTGGCGGAATCCAACTGTATCTTTGTTGTATGTTTAAATAAAGTCTTTCATTCATTTCATTCATCCATTCTAGTATCTTTGTCCTCCATGTTCATAATTTTTCGTTTCTCTACAGCCTATATTTTTGTATTTTAACATGGATTCATCTCAAGATCCTTTTTCTCAAGGTTAGGTTTATGTTGTTTTTAGAGTGACCTTAGTAAGTGACTTGTGAACCTGTAATGAAGTAACAACACCATCTTGTTCGTAGTGCTCGTTGTTACAATCACATATTAGAGTTTCAACAAGGGCTTTCAATGTTTATAGGGTTAAAAGATGTAGTATTGTTTGATGGTGGAATGTGGTTTTCATAACAAGCACTTTCGTTCTTAAACCTATAAGTAGTTTATGTTGCGCTCTTTTAAATTGCTTCATAATGCGGCCTAGCTGCCAGTTCATAAATCCATTGACAATGTTAACTCAGTAACATAACAAAGGAAATGTTTGGTTTTACCGTCGCTTGCATCTGGGCGTGGACACGTGACGCCGAAACATGCTCTAATTGGATGTCAAATGTGGCATGATTGGTCATCAAACATTTGAAGTTTAGCTGACTGTAACACGAACTTTCGCGCTCTGAAAGATCCTGAAAGTCTTGCCCCAGGCAATATTTCATGGTTATTCTAGAAGTTAAACCACCCTCGCGAAAGGCGTATGTATATTGACACAGCTCAGGGTCAATTTCTCTGAAGAAGTCTTCAATGTCCAATCTTTCACCATTTCGTGTGCTGAACTTCGAGCGCGAAAGTTCGCGTTACGGTCTGCTAAACTTCGAATGTTTGATGACCAATCATGCCACGTTTGACACCCAATTAGAGCATGTTTCGGTGTCACGTGTTCACGCTTAGATGCAGGCGACGGTATGCAACCTCTCCAGTTTAATTTCCTTTTTATTTTTAGTTGTTACCACATGTATGCTGACATTAACGTAACATACCTACTCCCTCACGTCCCCATTTGAAATTTTCGTAAGGCCTAGTAAGATTGTCAAATGTCTTTATGAAAACGTAAGCTGCATAATAACACCACTAGTCGCTGTCCCTCAATAGTTCTTTAACGAGTTTTGTTTCTATTTTTGTTGTTTTTTGTTTTGTTATTAGTTATTTTTTGCTCGTACGCTTTGTTTCTGTTTGTGTTAGTATGTGTGCAGGATAACGTCCTTTACTTGTAAAGCTGCCCAGCTAACATCATACGATGCTAACTTGTTTGATGTCCTAGGTTGTAACTCGGAATGGTGAAAACACTGAGTCTTTAGGTTAGTTGCATTTCCCTTTCAAAGCAACAAATCGCTTGAATTCAGTTACACAATCTTTGTTAGCGTCGTAATTTATTTTAGTAATAAGAAGGGAAAAAAGTGAACGACCCCACTAAAATTGTAAGGAAATCGTGAACTACATGTATTTCGCTACGTCACAATCCTAAATTCTTGCAAAACCCGCATACCACCTTTCTGTCTGAGTCCTCAGTTTTTTTGTCTTTGATAAAACGTTTACCTTATGCAGGACTCTTCTGTTTCCGCAATGTTTGTTTCCTTTCTTTTCACAGCTCGACTCATAAAAAACAGTGGACCCCTTGAAGTTGTCGAGTATCTAACAAGTGTTTGAGAGTAGAATCTTTTAACTGTTTCAGTGGTGACTTCTACAGACAACTTCTATAGACAAGCTACCGTTTACGGTACAAACTGGGAGACTGTGATAATACATGAGGGTGATTAGTGTCTATATTCTGTGTCGGTTTGACGAGACATAAGGTGGTGATCTATTTAACCGGTATCCGGGCTGAAAGGTTAACAGTGCTGTGGCAGCGAAGAATCCACAGTCTCCGATATTGTTACAATAATAATTTATACTTATATGTACGTTAGGTTAACAGAGTAGTAGTGTACAAAATAATTGTTGAATCATTCTAAAGTACGTAAGTTCCAGATGAAAATTAATTATAAGCAATGGGTTACTCATACGAACAAACAACGTAAAAGTTGATTTAATGTACTGTATGTCCAAATATTGTTTCTAGAAACTTGTTTAAGCGTAAAGGGGGCTTTGTTTCGTCGTCTTATTAGGTCATTTCTAGGTTGTCTTTTCTTTTTTTTCAACATGGGGCATGCTGACAAACGTTTCAATCTAAAAAAAATCTTGTTTTTCGGATTTATTTTCATGCATATGAAAGCAGTTTTTTCAAACGTTGTGCTTTATAGAACATTTAGCAAGTTGATAAACTTCATGTAAAAACCTCAACCAATAGTTTCGCGAAACACCATGTAAGAGGCAGCTCAACGATTCAGATACCATAGGTGTCGCTGTTGTTTGGATAATGATTGACCCATTAAGTTTGATGTCACGTCTGTCAAAAGTGAGGTGAGCTTAGTGATGTTAAGCTCGTGGTAATACAAGTAATATAAACAAGATGATTTTTTAGACTCGGTTCATGCGAGCTCAAAGATATTTAATAGTGAGGTGTATAGTTATTTTAATTAACCTATAAACAAAATTATATATGTATATGACATTACACTGATTAGGTTATAATTGAATCGGGAATTGGATTAAATAATGATTTGTTATGAGGCTTTAGTCCGGTCAATCGGATTCCAAAGATTAAAAACTATATATATTGGCTTTTTTGTATTCTTTATATTTACGATGTACAATCTGGTAATTTTAACATCCTGTAGTTTTCAGATTATCAAGAGCCTCGTTTTAGCATTTATTGAGGCTGTTTTTCAGTTAATTTTTTTCTTGGACCTATAACCGGGGTACGACCGGGAACAGGCTAGGCTAGGCTTGGGAGCGTATGTGTAACGCGTACAATACGCTTGACTTCAAGAGTAGGTTTTAGGTTGCCAAGTTGATTGTGAAGTTTCGGAGTTGATTTACTTTAAGGATCTGGGCTTAAACATTAAAAAGTTCATTTGTAATGGGTGTGATTTTATTCCTCGCAAGTTCAGGGATGTTAAGAGTGCAGTCACCTGTTTTCGATGTGAATGCAAGAAGCGAGAAAACACACGTAATACCTCAGAGCTTGTAGGTCTAGTAAGCGCTACAGGCGTCACAGTTTGAATGCTCAAGTTTAATCATACTGGGCGTAAACACGAGAGAAACGAAACTGATCGTGGATGTGTGATGTGTGATTCAACTGAAAAAATAAACAGACAAAATATTTAAGTACAAAATATAACGACAAAAAATACTGACAACGGAGCAAATAAACTTACAAAACTGTGGCGACACGAATTCTAGAATTTGTACTTCAGGGCTCACAACAGTGAAGCAGCTGAGGAAAACGGGGTAGAAACCAGCAGATCGAACTTTCAGTGCTAACAAGCACTGGCGAAAATAAAAACAAACTACGAATAATGAGGAACGCTTAAGTACTTCAGAGTGGGTTGCTTAATTCCCAGGGGTCACGGAGAAACGTGACATCCAAAGCAAAGAAAGATCTAGCCGCTACAGACCTGGTCCATTGGTCGGGCATTGCAATCTTATCGCAGCTCCACCGTAGGGATTTGTAGGAATGGCCCCGTGCCACAATAGATTACTTAGGGGAGGGAGAAGGGTGCACAAGCTCCGAATTGACCATCTGTTTTGCGTCAACAATGTACCACACTTGGAAAACTGCGCCACACTTGGAAAAATGTGCCACATTTGGAAAAATGCGGAAACCTTGGAAAAATGCGCCACTCTTGAAAAAATTCGCCGCACTTGGAAAAGTACTCCACACCTGGAAAGATGCGGCACACTAAAAAAAATGTGGTACAGTTGAAAAATTGCGACACATTTGGAAAAATGCGGCACGCTGGGAAAAATGCGCCAGACTTGTAAAAATGCGCCGCACTTGGAAAAATGCGGCACATTTGGAAAAGTGCGGCTTATTTAAAAAGATGCGGCACACTTGGAAAAGTGCGGCAAACTTGAAAAAATGTGGTACAGTTAAAAAATTGCGACACATTTGGAAAAATGCAACACACTTGAAAAAATTCGCCACACTTGGAAAAATGCGTCACACTTGGAAAAATGCGGCACAGTTGGAAAGTGCGGCTTATTTGGAAACATGCGGCAATCTTGGAAGAATGCAGCACACTTGGAAAAATGCGCCACACTTTAAAGAATGCGCCACACTTGGAAAAATTCTCCACACTTGGAAAAATGCGCCACATTTTCAAAAAATAAGGCACACTTGGAAAAATTCGCCACATTTGGAAAAGTGCGCAACACTTGGAAAAACGCGCCAATTTTTGGAAAAATGCGCCACACTTAAAAAAAAGGGGCCAAACTTGGAAAAATGCGCCACACTTGGCAAAGTACTCCACACTTGGAAAAATGTAGTACAGTTGAAAAAATGCAGCACGTTTGGTAAAATGCGGCATACTGGGAAAAATGCGCCAGACTTGTAAAAATGCGGCACACTTGGAAAAATGTGCCACACTTGGAAAAATGTGCCACACTTGGAGAAATGCGCCACATTTGGAAAAATGCGCCACATTTTCCAAAAATGAGGCACACTTGAAAAAATGTGGTACAGTTGGAAAAATGCGGCACATTTGGTAAAATGCGGCACACTGGGAAAAATGCGCCAGACTTGGAAAAATGCGCCGCACTTGGAAAAGTACTCCACACTTGAAAAAATGCGGCACGCTAAACAAAATGTGGTACAGTTGAAAAATTGCGGCACATTTGGAAAAATGCGGCACACTTGGAAAAATTCGCCACACTTGAAAAAAATGCGCCACACTGGGAAAAATGCGGCACATTTGGAAAAATGCGCCACACTTGGAAAAATGCGTCAGACTTTGAAAAATGCGCCACACTTGGAAAACTCCGCCACACTTGAAAAAATGCGCCACACTTGGAAAAATTCGCCAGACTTGGAAAAATGCGCCACACTTGGAAAAATGTGCCACACTTGGAGAAATGCGCCACATTTGGAAAAATGCGCCACATTTTCCAAAAACGAGGCACACTTGAAAAAATGTGGTACAGTTGGAAAAATGCGGCACATTTGGTGAAATGCGGCACACTGTGAAAAATGCGCCAGACTTGGAAAAGTACTCCACACTTGGAAAAATGCGGCACGCTAAAAAAAATGTGGTACAGTTGAAAAATTGCGGCACATTTGGAAAAATGCGCCACACTTGGAAAAATTCGCCACACTTGGAAAAAATACGCCACACTGGGAAAAATGCGGAACATTTGGAAAAATGCGGCACACTTGGAAAAATGCGGCACACTTGGAAAAATTCGCCACACTTGAAAAAAATGCGCCACACTAGGAAAAATGCGGCACATTTGGGAAAATGCGCAACACTTGGAAAAATGCGCCACACTAAAAGAAATGTGGTACAGTTGAAAAATTGCGGCACATTTGGAAAAATGCGCCAGACTTTGAAAAATGCGCCGCACTTGGAAAAGTACTCCACACTTGGAAAAATGTGGCACACTAAAAAAAATGTGGTACAGTTCAAAAATTACGGCACATTTGGAAAAATGCGGCACACTGGGAAAAATGCGCCAGACTTGTAAAATTGCGGCACACTTGGAAAAATTCGCCACATTCGGAAAAATGCGCCACACTTGGAAAAATGCGCCCCACTTGGAAAAGTACTCCACACCTGGAAAAATGCGGCACACTTGAAAAAATGTGCTACAGTTGAAAAATTGCGACACATTTGAAAAAATGCGGCACACTGGGAAAAATGCGCCAGACTTGGAAAAATGCGCCGTACTTCGAAAAATACGGCACATTTGGAAAAGTGCGGGTTATTCGGAAAGATGCGGCGCACTTGGAAGAATGCAGCACACTTGGAAAAATGCGGCACACTTGGAAAAGTACTTCCACTTGGAAAAATGCGGCACACTTGAAAAAATGTGGTACAGTTCAAAAATTACGGCACATTTGGAAAAATGCGGCACACTGGGAAAAATGCGCCAGACTTGTAAAATTGCGGCACACTTGGAAAAATTCGCCACATTCGGAAAAATGCGCCACACTTGGAAAAATGCGCCCCACTTGGAAAAGTACTCCACACCTGGAAAAATGCGGCACACTTGAAAAAATGTGCTACAGTTGAAAAATTGCGACACATTTGAAAAAATGCGGCACACTGGGAAAAATGCGCCAGACTTGGAAAAATGCGCCGTACTTCGAAAAATACGGCACATTTGGAAAAGTGCGGGTTATTCGGAAAGATGCGGCGCACTTGGAAGAATGCAGCACACTTGGAAAAATGCGGCACACTTGGAAAAGTACTTCCACTTGGAAAAATGCGGCACACTTGAAAAAATGTGGTACAGTTCAAAAATTACGGCACATTTGGAAAAATGCGGCACACTGGGAAAAATGCGCCAGACTTGGAAAAATGCGCCGTACTTCGAAAAATACGGCACATTTGGAAAAGTGCGGGTTATTCGGAAAGATGCGGCGCACTTGGAAGAATGCAGCACACTTGGAAAAATGCGGCACATTTGGAAAAATGCGCCACACTTAAAGAAATGTGCCACACTTGATAACAATGGGGTGACAGGCCTACAAAACTCCTATCCACGTGTAATAGCCGCTTTGAGAGTTTTGCTCGATTTTTGAGGATCTGCCCCTTTTGTATGGTACGATAGAGGAATCTTTGAATATTTCGCTAAACAATAATCCTGTTTTTAGGAGGACATTTCATCAGAGTAAAGCCGTTAGAGGTCATAAGTCTGCGTGGTTTCCGCTGTTATCCGCGTGTAATTTGTAGGGTTCGACACCTCTGTTTTTTTTGCCACGTGCTAGTTTTTATTGGCTCATTTGCTAGTTTTTAATACAACGCATAACTATCTTACGCTTTATCCTTAAATTCAAATCACACATGCTGGAGAAAATTAGCGTTGTAGCCATCATAGAAAACACACTGTCAAGCTGTGTACAATAGGATCGAAGACTTCATGCTCACCATTCGCTGGTGGCAAAACTACCAATCACAATCAAGAATTCTCGATCCGCCGAACGAGTATATAATACCAAAAACATATGCCAGGTGCGGAGTGTTACCGAGCATTGGTCTCTACCACTCCCTGTTATCGGCAACTGATGAGATCCAGAAGGATCGAAACCGCGGTCTTGCCTGATCTACAAGGCTACGAGCCTCCTAAAAAAAGAGGGATTATTAACAGTCTCAAGAAAACCTGACAACATCGCAAATAAAAGCAATGACAACCACAACGTGGAGCTGGATGAACAATCATAGGAAGAACTCCTAAATTCAGAGCTTTTGCCTGAACAAAACCACACAATATCATAAACAACACGCAAAACAGTCCACAGACTTGCGCGTGAACATCTACATTTGCAGCTCCAGAACGAACAAACTGGAAGGACAAAAAGCTCGATGAAATTGATGCAAGAAGCATAAGCACGTCTCTCTGAGACAGACTCATAGCTTTCAACAAGGAAAGCTACTGCTATCTCTGGCGAGGCCGGACAAAGATAAATATGACACCCGTGATAAGAAGCAGCATAACTTGCAACAGTTAATCAAACAGCCGGGCCCGGCGTAATAATACAAAATGCAAGTAACCAACATGTTCACGAAATGTTTCAAACTTTGTCCCTCCAGAGCTAATATATAGAGAGCTTAAAACATATCTTGCAATACAAATGAGCCAATAAAAACTAGCAAATGAGCCAATAAAAACTAGCACAGAGGTGTCGAATTCTACAAATTACACGCAGATAACAGCGGAAACCACGTAGACCTATGACCTCTAACGGCTTTACTCTGGTGAAATGTCCTCCTAAAAACAGAATTATTGCTTAGCGAAATATTCAAAGATCCATCTACCGTACCATACAAAAGGGGTAGATCCTCAAAAATATACTATTTCGAGCAAAACTCTCAAAGCGGCTATTACACGTGGATAGGAGTTGTGTGGGCCTGTCAACCCATTGTTATCAAATGTGCCACACTTGGAAAAATGCGCCACACTTAGAGAAATGCGCCACATTTTGAAAAAAGCGCCACACTTGTACAAATGCGCCACATTTTCAAAAAACAAGGCACACTTAGAAAAATTCGCAACATTTGGAAAAATGCGCCACACTTGGAGAAACGCGCCACATTTGGAAAAATGCCCCACACTTAACAAAACACAGGGCGCAATTGAAAAAGTACTCCACACTTGGAAAAATGTGGTGCAGTTGAAAAAATGCGGCACGTTTCGCAAAATGCGGCATACTGGGAAAAATGCGCCAGACTTCAAAAAATGCCGCACACTTGGAAGAATTCGCCAGACTTGGAAAAATGCGCCACCACACTTGGAGAAGTGCACCACATTTGGAACAATGCGCCACACTTGGAAAAATGCGGCACACTTGGAAATATGTGGTACAGTTAAAAAAATTACGACAAATTTGGAAAAATGCTGCACACTGGGAAAAATGCGCCAGACTTGCAAAAATGCGGCACGCTTGGAAAAATTCGCCACTCTTGGAAAAATGCGCCACATTTGGAAAAGTGCGCCACACTTGAAAAAATGCGCCAAATTTGGAAAAATGCGCCACCCTTTGAAAAATGTGCCACACTTGAAAAATGCGCCACATTTGGAAAAATGCGCCAGATTTTCAAAAAATGCGACACACTTGGAAAACCGTGGTACAGTTGAAGAAATGCGGCATGTTCCGTAAAATGCGGCACACTGGGCAAAATGCGCCAGACTTGGAAAAATGCGCCACATTTGAAAAAATGTGCCCCACTTGGAGAAATGCGCCACATTTGAAAAAATGCGGCACACTTGGAAAACTGTGGTACAGTTGAAAAATGCGGCACATTTGGTAAAATGCGGCACACTGGGAAAAGTGCGCCAGACCTGTAAAAATGCGGCACAGTTGGAAAAATTCGTTAGACTTGGAAAAATGCGCCACACTTGGAAAAAAGTGTCACACTTTGAGAAATGCGCCACATTTTGAAAAATGCGCCACACTTGAAAAAATGCGACACACTTGGAAAAATGCGCAGCACTGCGAAAAATGCGCCACACTTGGTAAAATGCGCGGCACTTGGAATAATACGCCGCACTTGGAAAAATGCGGCACACTTGGGAAAATGCGCCACATTTGGAAAAATGCGCCACATTTGGAAAAATGCGCCACGCTTGGAAAGAATGCGCCACATTTTCAAAAAATGCGGCACACTTGGAAAAATGTGGTACAGTTGAAAAAAAACTGTAGCAGCCCGGGGGCGGCACTCCCTTATATGGGCTATATAGGTATGTGCGCCCCCAAAGGGTATGGTTTTTCAGCCGTTTTGGTCATAAATAGGGTATCGATTTTAGCTGATTTTAGCCATTTTGGTCATAAATAGGGCATAGTTTTCGCACTCTAGCCTTGATATGGATATGTTTTTAAGAGGAAGCCACTTTTTCGTCATTATCGAAAAGAAAATCAGCAAAAACCTGTCAAAAATTATGTTTACGGTAATTTAACACTGGTCTGAACTAGGGAACTAATTGTAACGTAGGTCTGAAACAGGGTTTTGATTTAAGGGTCAGGTCATAAATAGGGTTTCGAATTCATAGTCAGGTCATAAATAGGGTAGGGAATATCGCAGAGTTTGTTCATAAAGACGGTAAGGGTTTTGGGAAGCGGGCCGCACACCCCTGCCCAGTTTTTCTGGGAGTACCGCCCCCCCCCCCCCCCCCCCCCCATGGGCGTAGCAGTGTTTTCACCGCTTTGTTAGGCGTTAATTTATGTATAGGTAATCATACGGTTTCGAGTTTAATTTGGAATTAATTTGCACGAGCCGCTTCGGCGAATGCAGTTTCAGCTTTTTTAAAAACTCACAAGTGCTAATTAATTCCAAATTGAACGAGAAAAACCATATGATTACTTATTAATAATATAAACATGAAAAAAATTTGCGTGGAGGAAATGCCGGAAGACCTTTCTTGAAGCCATTTTTCTCATTCGAGAAAACTTTTTCAAAGTTTTTGCACTAAAGTTTCGTCATCATTTTATGTGATATCATTGGCTTAGAAAATTTCTTATTTTCTTTCAGCCAATCATAATCTAGAATTACGATGTGTAATTTGCACTGATGTTACACTTTTTGCACTGGTGTTACACCTCAACTGCACTGCTCTCAGCCAATCAGAATCGAGTAATCTTTTTCATGCATATTATTAAAACGGAAACATTTCCGTGTGAACATTTTTACGGTTAAATATACAACACGGCTTAGTTGAAAGCGAAAAACCCGATCTTTTCTTCCGTTTTGACAGTGAAAAAGCTCTTGCGCGTACCATTGCTTTATATACAAGTATGAGTGCAGTGAATTAAAAAATTAGCGCTATAAATGTTTCCAGAAAACGGAGAGGTTTTTAATTGCCTTTATTTTGTTTTCGGAATGATTCCGTTGACAGGTAGATGCCGTCGTAAACACGTTTCTTGTCAAGAAGCATCAAATTATGTTTACCCTGCGGTTAAGTTGGCTTAGATTAAAACTACACCCCCTCCTGACTTTTTGCTAGCTTGTCCACTAACACAAAGTCAGTAGGGGGCAAATATTTCAGAACCTCATGAATCTCGTCGTGCTCGGTTGAGCCACTGGCTTGACAGCCGGCACTAGCTACGTGATGCCAGAGGCACAGGGAACTTGTTTCTATGCTCTACTCCAGCAACGACACAGTAGAAAACCAGGAAACTTCTTTGGAACTCAACAAATCTTCTTTATTCTTGACAGTACTTTACACTAGCTCATAGTATAAGGAAGGGGTGAATAGGGATATGCAAATCCGCCGATCCGTGCCTTTTTTTCACCAAATCCGTCGATCCGCCGACATTTTTGTTCAAATCCGACACCAAAAACCACATTCGGAAACGGAAGTGTAAAAGTTCAAAGGTAAACTGGCAAATGTGAATGCCATTGTTAATTTCGCACAAATAATAAAGAAGGCAGCATGCTTGATGACTTTAACAGTCGATAACACAGTACAATTCCAATAACAGTCTCACACCTGAGTTTAAATGAGCTTTGTTCGAGATCCGAACATCAAGACAAGCACAATCCGGAATCCGCACCAATATTCACAGCTGATCCACGATCCACTGTGTTTGCAAAATCCGCGGATCCGCTCGATTCACCGCAAAAATCCACAATCTGTGCGCTTTCTAAGGCCAAATCCGACGATCCGAAAACCTAGTCACCCCTCTCTATAAGCTGATCTTGGTAATCGATTTACAACAGTTTTCTCGTTACGTAGATACTAACTTAGGTAAAAACAGTTGTCTGTCGCTATTGTTTTCTAGTACAAAAGATATGTATTGTGCCTGAGGACAAAATTAGTTTTTCACGCGAAAGATTGATGTGTTTATTATTTTCATTGGTTTAAGCTAGTTATAATTAAAAATCCACTGATTAACTTTTTGAACGTTTTGAACCAATAAAAGGTTACCATTTTGAAATGAAAAATCTATTATACTTACGAATGGATCAACCAGTCAGTCTATTGCTAGATCTGGACAGATGTTCCTTTCAAAACTTTCCCCAATGTAAATTCTGTACTGTATCTATTGTACGTTAAGACATCAATGATTCTATTGAATTATATGGATAACCATATTTGGAAGGAAGGTCAAGGTTTCGGAAAGAAAGATTGTTTTGATCTAGCTCTCGGTGATCGTGTTGGTAATTCTAAGGCCAATAATATTGTCGATACTAAAGTAGTTTTGCAAGTTCCTTTATGGAATATAGATTTGTATTATCATTTATTATATCGCTAGCTCCGTGAGCAGGCAAGATGAATCAAATCCTGCGCTGTGATTGGCTACCCGAGCGGGCAAGATGGAGCTATCTTGCCCGCTCAGGACTACCCACCGTGTCCCGCAAAAAAAATTTTCCCGAAAGCCATATAATAAATGCTTTATTGACCAAGCTTGTTCGGTCAAGATGGCTGGATATTGGCCCCGTTCTTTTTTTGCAAGTTTATGGACCTCGACTCCGTCTTGGTCCATAAACACGCAAAAAAAAGAACTTGGCCAATATCCAGCCATCTTGACCGAACAAGCTTGGTCAATAAAGCATTTATTATATGGCTTTGGCTTGTGGCCGATATAACGCGCGCTCTGATTGGCTAAGAGCGAGATCTGAGCGCTCATTATGCAGCCGTAATGCCCACGGGCCGATTACGGATTATGCAAATTATGAAGAGCCCGGCTCGGAAAATTCAAGCGCATTGAAACGATGAAAGCCGATTAAAAACAGTAAGAGAAGTAAATTTAATTCCGAGTAGCTGAAAGTTTAGGGATTTTTCCTTAATAAAATTTATATAGAAGTCGTTTTTGACTTACCGGTAACCTTGGCGAGCACTAGTGAAAAGCAATCAAAGTTTGCCGAGTGTTGAGTAAAGCTAAAATCGCTAAGTGAAAAACACCATCGGCCGATGTGTCACGTATCCTGAGCAGAAAACCACGAAGAAACTTATAAGTTATCATCTTAGTCACAATAATTACCGAAATATTGAACTCGGTTTCAGTTCTCATCAAATAGATTCTCTCGCTTCAACACAAGCAGGTGAAAATCAGCTTCCAGGATCATCAGATGTAAACAATCGGGCGGTTTCTGTCGGTGGCAGTGTTTCTGATACCTACAGGAAGTTTTAGACGCTCACAAGACTTGAAAACTTCATTCATAAGTCCCAGAATGAAGAAGGCCAAGATATGTTGTCGAAAGCGAATGCGAAGATCGAGTTATTCTGAGCAGTGCATTCTGAAGCGTTCGTATTTTCTTTCACCGAAAGACCGTTGGTTTGGACCATTTTGAAGCACTTTCTGTCTTTTCTAAATGCGTTGACGTTTCGCCACAAAAGTTGGAAAAACTCCCTCATCAAGTTGTGGCCCCACGATACTAAAATACCTTTTTGAGGGCTGTGACAATCATTTTTCCCGTAAAGGATTACA
This sequence comes from Orbicella faveolata, assembly GCF_042242905.1. Taxonomy (NCBI): domain Eukaryota; kingdom Metazoa; phylum Cnidaria; class Anthozoa; order Scleractinia; family Merulinidae; genus Orbicella; species Orbicella faveolata. The sequence goes on along the minus strand of NW_028301536.1, from coordinate 1,958,296 downwards.
GTAGTGAAGTTCACTGACTGTGTAGTTTTGCTCTGGGTTTGAGACGATGAATGAATCGGTAAACGCGTATGGTTGGCGAAATGGTGCAAAATTCACAAAGTTTATATTCATTCACATTTAATGTTGTTATTATTATTCACGAATATATTTATTCACATTCAACAACTAAACTTATATTCAAGAAATATATTAATTCACATTTAACGACGTATTTCGTATTCACGAATATATTTACTCACATTTACGGGATGTATTCATTCACATTCAACGGTATATATTCATTCACATTCACGATCGAAATATTGGTTCAACACGGTGCAATATTCATTCAACATTTTCTGCGCACCGCCTTCGCGCATCATTAGGTTCCAGCTCACGCTCTATAATTTCTGAACGCAATATGGCGGACGAAGGAAGCCTTATTATATGAACGGGTAGAACAAAGGCCCAAGACCCCAAACACAAATGTTACATTGGCAGGAGCTTTCGATCTCCTACAAGAGTGCGAACGGGAATGGAACACCGCGGAAGTAGGATTGAGAGAGAACATCCAAATAAGGCTCGAGTGTAGCTCTCCAGCAATTACTACCTTTTGTCAGTATCATTCCGCAGTACTGAATGAAATAGTGGGAAATATATGTCTTTTGCATGGAGAATGGATACGACACGACTCATCAAACTGCGCAAACCTTGCAGTGTATTCTGTGACCAGCCCAGAGGTCTTCTTAACTCGATATTCAATATCGGAGGTAGTTCTTGGGGAGCGGGGATGGCGCAGTGGTGAGAGCCCTCGCCT